>NC_090647.1:212212437-212558966 GCF_040937935.1 Hyperolius riggenbachi
GACACTGTCCACAACCCAATGGATGCAGTGTGAAAGGACCCTGAAGCGTTCACACTTTCCTAAATGGAGGGAAAATATCTTCCCGCTTTCTTATTAGTCTGTTAGTTCACATAATATTTATTCACAGATGTCTACCGGGTTTGTGGCACTCTGCGGTCACGATTTCTACACACAATTTTCTGTATTCCTTTGTAATCATACGTGCAAATGCTGACCGATTTTAAATCGGCAAGGAAACCTCAAACGCTGAATGCAAACAGATATGAACAATGTGTGATTCTTGAGTGAGCAATTTAAGTACTGTTTTTTGGACTATTAGACTCCCTTTTTTCTCCCCCAAAAGTGTGTGTGTGTGGGAGGGGGGAGTCACTGTGTCTTATAGTCCAAATGCAGGGAGTTCCTGACTTGTGAACTCCTGCCAGTACGAACCTCCAACCCACCGCAATGTCGGGGACCCTGTACTGTGCCCATGCAGAGGAGGACAAAGGGACAAAAAAGGGGCATAGATGGGGACACAAGGACGACCCAAAGGGGCATAAAGGAAGACGCAAGGAGAACAGAGGCGGACACACAGAGGACAACACGCGGAGACACAAGAGGTACAAGGAGGCATGAGGTACAAAGGGGTCATATTCCACAAGATTTCCCTTCACCATGGATGCACCAGGTTTAGTATATTTTTTTTCCCCCCCTGGTTTTTGTCCTCTAAACCTAGGTGCGTCTTATGGTCAGTAGTGTCTTATAGTCCGAAAAATATGGTAAATGTCCAGTGCGGCAGTGTGTATTTTGCCACCTGCAGCAAAACTCACACATATCTGATAAGCTTCCTGCCTTAGAGTAGGAGAGAGGCACAGAATTCTGGCTTGCATGCACATTTAATACAATTTGTGTGCAGCGTAGAACTGGGTTGATCATATGCACTTCCTGTTTATTCTAAACTGCAAGCTATTTGCATTAAATTTGGATGCAAGTCACAATTATTTGCATTTTATTGACCATGTGTGGTGATATTCAGGCCATAGAGGAGAAAAGGCAGGAGAAAGAGTATTGCTGTTCATACTTATCTACAGTGAGGATGCAGTGCTAATTAATAGTCATTTCATTGCCAATTTAAATGGACCCCTTAGGTTTTTCTACTCTGCACTGCACCACCTATGCGACGATCCCAGTGCGGTATAACGGGTTGTAATATGCTGCATGTAGGGCATTATGTCAAAATGCCTGTAACAGTTAAGCAGTTAAGTTACAGTGAAGCATACATTTCATTGACCGTATGCTTCACTGTATATGACTCAAGTGTGGGTAATGTGCGGCGCCATATTCCCGTTCAGTTGCTTTCCTGCTGTTACAGGAAACACAAAACCCTCTGTGAATCTAGTCGGAGTCTTCCCTGGTGGATTTTCCCGTTCTGTACAGAGATCAAAGGATCCTGCTTGGAACAGTTTCCAACATAGAAATACATTGTACCTGAAATATCTGTCAGTATGCATGAGAACAGGTTGCAGAGCTTGTTTACAACATACTGGTAATACTTATATTAGGTATACAAACATAGAGGATTAGCTTTCGGGAGCATTGCCCCCTCTTCGTTTTTTTTTTTTTGGTCTGACAAAGGGAGGGAACACTTCCAAAAGCAAACGTCCATTCAAAAAAAAAAAAATACTGACAGTGCACATAGACTGTTACAATACTGAAACTATTTTGTTAGTTTTTGTTCTTTCAGTGTTGCAAATGCATTACCATAATTCGGCTGAAATGGTCAACCCTAAATTGTTAAAATTAGTAAATACCGGTAGTTGAAAATAAGAGAAATGTAACCAGGACGTTTTAGACCAGGATGATACCATTTATTGGCTTACTGAAGTGAATTATCCTGGGCATACACGGGAGAAACTCTCCTCATCAATCGAGCCGCTGATGGCTCGATTGATAATATCCGACAGGTCCTATGACCTGCCGGATAGATTCCCCACTCGATCCCCGCCAGCGGACAATAGCGGGGAATCGAGCGGCTGATAAGGAGCGCCAGTGGGGACGGGCGGTAATCGATCCGTGGGGACGCGGCGGGAGTCGATCTGGGGGCTAATAGGCCGCCGGATCGACCCGTGTATGCCTAGCATAAGAGCTGTGCAGCCTTCGTCAGACTCGAATCCTGTATGCTGACAAAGTGTTAGAACAGACAGCTATATATATATATATATATATATATATATATATATATATATATATATATATATATATATATATATATATATATATATATATATATATATATATATATATATATAACATACAGAGGGGCTGCAGCACACAACAGGAAAACAGTGACAGGGGCTCTTGGTTACGCTTTAACGCGTTTAAGCTCACCAACTGCGCCAAAGTGTCCCCGATCTGGTGAGTCCTACTCTAACCATACAATGCTAGTTTTTATCAGCAGTCTAGTGGGAACTAATCCAAAAACCCAAGAGTCAACTAAATGGGAAAAAAAGGAAATTAAAAACACCTCACCTTTCACTAGCTACCAAACGAACTCTCTGGACATGTGCAATGCACTCATTTATATGTTTAACTGTGCTAGAGGTGGGCGTGGTTATGCAGGCTCACAGGGGAAAATTATAATCAATCATCAAGGGGTGAGCAGCACAAACCAACTTTTAATGCAATTTTTTTGCAAAGTATGCACGCAGCAGTGGAGACCCCAATCCCCACAAGAAATATATAACATACAGAGGGGCTGCAGCACACAACAGGAAAACAGTGACAGGGGCTCTTGGTTACGCTTTAACGCGTTTAAGCTCACCAACTGCGCCAAAGTGTCCCCGATCTGGTGAGTCCTACTCTAACCATACAATGCTAGTTTTTATCAGCAGTCTAGTGGGAACTAATCCAAAAACCCAAGAGTCAACTAAATGGGAAAAAAAGGAAATTAAAAACACCTCACCTTTCACTAGCTACCAAACGAACTCTCTGGACATGTGCAATGCACTCATTTATATGTTTAACTGTGCTAGAGGTGGGCGTGGTTATGCAGGCTCACAGGGGAAAATTATAATCAATCATCAAGGGGTGAGCAGCACAAACCAACTTTTAATGCAATTTTTTTGCAAAGTATGCACGCAGCAGTGGAGACCCCAATCCCCACAAGAAATATATAACATACAGAGGGGCTGCAGCACACAACAGGAAAACAGTGACAGGGGCTCTTGGTTACGCTTTAACGCGTTTAAGCTCACCAACTGCGCCAAAGTGTCCCCGATCTGGTGAGTCCTACTCTAACCATACAATGCTAGTTTTTATCAGCAGTCTAGTGGGAACTAATCCAAAAACCCAAGAGTCAACTAAATGGGAAAAAAAGGAAATTAAAAACACCTCACCTTTCACTAGCTACCAAACGAACTCTCTGGACATGTGCAATGCACTCATTTATATGTTTAACTGTGCTAGAGGTGGGCGTGGTTATGCAGGCTCACAGGGGAAAATTATAATCAATCATCAAGGGGTGAGCAGCACAAACCAACTTTTAATGCAATTTTTTTGCAAAGTATGCACGCAGCAGTGGAGACCCCAATCCCCACAAGAAATATATAACATACAGAGGGGCTGCAGCACACAACAGGAAAACAGTGACAGGGGCTCTTGGTTACGCTTTAACGCGTTTAAGCTCACCAACTGCGCCAAAGTGTCCCCGATCTGGTGAGTCCTACTCTAACCATACAATGCTAGTTTTTATCAGCAGTCTAGTGGGAACTAATCCAAAAACCCAAGAGTCAACTAAATGGGAAAAAAAGGAAATTAAAAACACCTCACCTTTCACTAGCTACCAAACGAACTCTCTGGACATGTGCAATGCACTCATTTATATGTTTAACTGTGCTAGAGGTGGGCGTGGTTATGCAGGCTCACAGGGGAAAATTATAATCAATCATCAAGGGGTGAGCAGCACAAACCAACTTTTAATGCAATTTTTTTGCAAAGTATGCACGCAGCAGTGGAGACCCCAATCCCCACAAGAAATATATAACATACAGAGGGGCTGCAGCACACAACAGGAAAACAGTGACAGGGGCTCTTGGTTACGCTTTAACGCGTTTAAGCTCACCAACTGCGCCAAAGTGTCCCCGATCTGGTGAGTCCTACTCTAACCATACAATGCTAGTTTTTATCAGCAGTCTAGTGGGAACTAATCCAAAAACCCAAGAGTCAACTAAATGGGAAAAAAAGGAAATTAAAAACACCTCACCTTTCACTAGCTACCAAACGAACTCTCTGGACATGTGCAATGCACTCATTTATATGTTTAACTGTGCTAGAGGTGGGCGTGGTTATGCAGGCTCACAGGGGAAAATTATAATCAATCATCAAGGGGTGAGCAGCACAAACCAACTTTTAATGCAATTTTTTTGCAAAGTATGCACGCAGCAGTGGAGACCCCAATCCCCACAAGAAATATATAACATACAGAGGGGCTGCAGCACACAACAGGAAAACAGTGACAGGGGCTCTTGGTTACGCTTTAACGCGTTTAAGCTCACCAACTGCGCCAAAGTGTCCCCGATCTGGTGAGTCCTACTCTAACCATACAATGCTAGTTTTTATCAGCAGTCTAGTGGGAACTAATCCAAAAACCCAAGAGTCAACTAAATGGGAAAAAAAGGAAATTAAAAACACCTCACCTTTCACTAGCTACCAAACGAACTCTCTGGACATGTGCAATGCACTCATTTATATGTTTAACTGTGCTAGAGGTGGGCGTGGTTATGCAGGCTCACAGGGGAAAATTATAATCAATCATCAAGGGGTGAGCAGCACAAACCAACTTTTAATGCAATTTTTTTGCAAAGTATGCACGCAGCAGTGGAGACCCCAATCCCCACAAGAAATATATAACATACAGAGGGGCTGCAGCACACAACAGGAAAACAGTGACAGGGGCTCTTGGTTACGCTTTAACGCGTTTAAGCTCACCAACTGCGCCAAAGTGTCCCCGATCTGGTGAGTCCTACTCTAACCATACAATGCTAGTTTTTATCAGCAGTCTAGTGGGAACTAATCCAAAAACCCAAGAGTCAACTAAATGGGAAAAAAAGGAAATTAAAAACACCTCACCTTTCACTAGCTACCAAACGAACTCTCTGGACATGTGCAATGCACTCATTTATATGTTTAACTGTGCTAGAGGTGGGCGTGGTTATGCAGGCTCACAGGGGAAAATTATAATCAATCATCAAGGGGTGAGCAGCACAAACCAACTTTTAATGCAATTTTTTTGCAAAGTATGCACGCAGCAGTGGAGACCCCAATCCCCACAAGAAATATATAACATACAGAGGGGCTGCAGCACACAACAGGAAAACAGTGACAGGGGCTCTTGGTTACGCTTTAACGCGTTTAAGCTCACCAACTGCGCCAAAGTGTCCCCGATCTGGTGAGTCCTACTCTAACCATACAATGCTATATATATATATTATACACAACATCAAAAGGGGATGCATAGATTTTTTTGCAAACATATAAACACGTCATTACGATGCCCTAATAAGCCAATAAATGGTATCATACAGGTACAAATCTTCTTGCTTTTACTGACGGCTAACATGGTACAACACTCTACTGCTACAGAAATGTAACCAGGCATTCAAGGCTTCCAAATATATTCCTTAATTGGGACAGCCAGGTTTTATTTAGTGGCGTTTTGGCAGCATATTTCTCCTTACAGAAGCCAATAATGAGATCATGCATTTTTATGGTTGACCAAGATCAGTTTTTTTATTTTGTGCCCAATGCAAGCATGCCCTTCCACGATCAAATGCATTAAACCTATAGCTAAGCTCACAGAAGATTCTACTTACCTAGCCCCAGGTGTGGGCCTAATGATCATTACTGATTTATAGAGGATTAACGTCTTCTGTAGCTCTGAACAATTAAATAATATATCATGCCTCCAATGTGCATGGGCATACAAGTCCTATAGAGAGTAACACAGCTGTACCGTAAGGATAGGCTCACAGTGTTGCAGTGCAGCATAACCACCGCTTTGTAACAATGGCTTGCCGCAACTGCAATGCACCACCTATGCGACGTTCACAGTGTGGTAGTTACGTTGCAATATACTGGCGTGCAGCATGGTAATGCACTGCTTGCAAAATGTGCTCATTAACAGTAACAGTGAAGCATACTTTTCATTGACTGTGTTTCACTGTATCAGGCGCAACATGATGACACGGATAACGAACTGCACCGCTTTCCTGATCAGTTGCGTTGCATTCCTGCTGTTACAGGGAACATAAAGCAATGGCCTCTGGGAAACTAGCCTAATGCATAAATCAGAATTATTATTTTTTAAATATTTGTTTGGTAACTGGGATGGGGGGAGGGGGCTTTGGAAGGGATTGATTATATTTTTTTTTTTGTTTTGTTTTTTTATTAAAAATGTGGTGTGTAATTTACTTTTCACCACTAGATGGTAATAGAAACACTCCCTGGTTTACCAGTAAGTGTTTCATTTTTTTATTTTTTTTTTACTTTCATTCACGATCTTTATTATGATTGGACATGGCCCCTGATTGGGGTTTGTTTCAATATACAAGGCTTCCATATACACACCTACAGAGGCGTTTTTAGACATAGGCACTACAGGCCATTGGTCCTAGGGGATGCCATATCCCCATTAAGCCCTGCCCCCTGAACTAAGCCCCACTCTGAACTAAGCCTAGCCTCCCAAATGAAGCCACGCCCCCACCGGTGTTTGTGCCTCCTTCTGTCTCCCTTTGAGCTGCCTTCTTTTTCCACGTGCCACCTCTGCCCCCTGTATGTCCAGAGGTGGATTACAGTAAAATAGTGCCCTAGGCAAGCAACACCTTTAGGCCCACACTTGATGGCCACCTTGGCAAGATTTATTAGGGGTTAGCATAATCCGGGCCCCTAGACTCTCTCCAGGCCCTTGGCACCTGCCTAAATTGCCTTATGGATGATTCCGATCTCGCCGCTGTTTCCCCGCCGCATCTCACTCGCTCTGCTGTCTCTATATCTGCAGAGCCCTGTGAGCAGGTCAGGATCCGATTTAATTGGCTCCTGACCCTGTCTAACATAAGGCGCCTCCCATTGGCTTACATTGATGGGCAGAGTCAAGAGCCAATGAAAGCGGCTCCTGTCCGGCTCACGGGAACACTGCCGTCATAGAGATGGCAGAGAGAGTGGCCCAGGTTCTCGATGTGCGGCGGTGACGGCAATTGCGGCGGCTATTCGTCAGGATTCCGCAGTCTCTGAGGGGGCATAGACCGCTGGTACTTAAGTGGTTAAGGTCTCAGATGAGGGAATATTTGTAACGATTAGACTGATTGCAGCTTTTTTTCACCTCAAAGACGGATTTCATCAGCTCCGGGATGAACACACATAATAATAATAGTTATAGAAACTTCTCTGATTTGCTTGTAACAGTCAGTATGAGATTTAAAATAAGTGAACTTATAACATCTGTTTTATCAACCCAAGACTGCCACCTTTTCAATTGAGTAAAGCAAATGCCAGTTTCTATATTCCCTCACTTCAGGGTACCTTTAAGACCCCCCCCAGATGCAGATCTACATCCACCGCACACCTGATGCGCACTACTGAGGAGTACCAGCACAAAGTACATGTATGTCTCCCTTAGGACTTTGCCTCCCCCGCAGGGTACTTTCCAATCTTATGATCCCACACCAGTACTGTCTATACCAGGGGTGTCAAACTCAGATAGACAGTCTGCTAAAAATAAAAAATAGACCAAGTCTAGGGCCAGCATTGATATTTATTTAAAAAAAGTTTTGTTTTAAGTTCTGCGCACTGAAAGCTTATAACCTACTGAGTTACAAGGCAATCTAAAACTTTTTCACATTCCATCAAGAATAATAATAAAGTTACTGAAGTCCACTTCTGGCCATGATATGCCCCATATAAAATGCAACAAACATGATGCCACATCAGAAATACAGCAAACATTACACCCTATTTGAGATGCAGTAAACATAACCCCACATATGAAATGCAGCAAAAGTCACCCCAGATATGAAATGCTGCAATTGTTACCCCACATATAAAATGTCAAACATTTCCCTATTTATTTTTGTTTATTGTATTTATAAAGCGCCAACATATTACGCAACACTGGACATTAGTTAAGGTTACAGACAATATTTAGGGGTGACATACAGCAATAAGACAATACAGGAATACATGTAAACCAGGTCATGCATCACAGTATGAGTACAAGATAATGCTTAGTCAGTTACTGGATGGGGAGCATGGAGATTAGGCAGGTTGAGTTCACTCAGATCCATAGGATGGGTGTATGGTAATGGAGGTGCATGAACAGGTAGAAGAGACGAGGAGGAGGACCCTGCCGAAGGCTTACAATCTAGAGGGAGAGCTAGGGACACCCTTACTAGAGAACCAGAGAAAAGTCCAAATGTTCTGAAACCCCCAAACAGGTACTCACTGGTGCAGGATGTGGTTACCTAGGCCATTTTGCAGATAGAAGGATCAGCAAACTCAGTGAGATTCTAAAACATTACCCTACATAGTTGGCTGTGTTCAGTAGATGAACCTTAATACAATTCGGAGTTTAGGAGTGAAAAAAAAAAACAGAGAAAATCGGGAGCACCTATGTAGTGTAGTATTTATAACAATGAGGAATTAAAGCTGGTAGAATTATGCTTGCAAAACTGGGTTGCTGAAAGGAACCAGAGTAATTAAAAGGTGGTGAATTAATTAAATTGATTGTCATTTTTTTTTTTTGCATCCAATAAAATTGTGCTTTTTGATGCTCTACCCATCAACTGAGGTAAGATTATTGCCATAAACTTCATTTTTGTTTTGTTTTTTTTTCATTGGAGGTCCTACTCTAACCTATCCCAGTTACCCAACATAGGTATAGGTAGCCTCCCCAGGTATAGGTAGCCAGAGGTGCCCCCACTTTCCGCAGGAAAAGTAGTCTCCAAGTAAACACAGCTAAAGGCATCCTCCCAGTATTAATTGCCCCCCAGAATAGGTAGCTCTTCCACTCAGTATAGGTAGCTAAAGATGTGTCCCCGGTATAGTTAGTCCCCCATATATCGGGAGCCAAAGGTGTCCTTCATCCATAGGTAGCCAAAGGTGTTCCCCAGTATAGGTATTCTCACCCCGTAGGTAGCTGGGGAGAGCAATGCAACAGACCAGGAGTGAATGACTTGCCTTTCAGCAGTAAAATAGTGGAAACATGGAAAGAAGGAAACCCCCGTAATGAGGGAGATCAAAGACTGAATACACCATCTGATGTGGCTTCAGTGAAGGAGTGTGTGGAGTACGACCGTGATAGAGAGGGCCATGCTCAACACACAGCGATCCGTTGAAAGTAATGGGAAGAGGGCAGGAGTGGGCAGAGCATGCATGTGAAAGGGCGTAGCCATGCTCAACACACAGCGCTCCGTTGAAAGTAATGGGAAGAGGGCAGGAGTGGGCAGAGCATACATGTGAAAGGGCGTAGCCATGCTCAGCAGACAAAGTGCTCTGTTGTGTAAGGGGAAGAAGGCGGGAGTTGGAGTACGAGTGTGGCCACGTGGGCAAAACATGGAGAAACCACTTGTGGCTCAAATTTGATGCCACTTGTCTAGACCTTGATTAAAGAGTCCCCTGACACACATCTGCATCTACTAAATTCTGAAAAGGCGTTCCAGCAAAAAACATCTTAACATTTCCTTCCAGTGCTCCCCATCAGTTCATTGATCTGGA
Source organism: Hyperolius riggenbachi (assembly GCF_040937935.1). Taxonomy (NCBI): domain Eukaryota; kingdom Metazoa; phylum Chordata; class Amphibia; order Anura; family Hyperoliidae; genus Hyperolius; species Hyperolius riggenbachi. The sequence goes on from NC_090647.1 coordinate 212,222,182, forward strand.
TCAATTAGAATTTTTCCTAAGGGGGATTCACAATGGTCAAATCAGTGTACCAAAGAGAAGCCCCAGGAACTTTAAAAGATGCTATTTTCCAGGGCTCCTCTCTGCTCTGTATAATATAAAATCATTAGGGGATTCTGCAAAAAACATTGTTGAATCTCCCACTAGTTTCACATTGGTCTGAGGAACTGTTGGGCACTGGGGGTGAGGATGAACCCACTCTATATTTATCTACATAGATAGATATAGTCACATACATTAAAAAAAATATTATATATGAATAACACTCCTTTCCAAAATTCAACAGTACAGATTGTTGGGATAATTCACCTTTACTTCCTCTGAGAAATTATTCATTTTCAGTAATACACGAAGAAATGGATAACAAACCACATATTTCTTCTGTCCAGCTTGCAGCTGTTTGCATGAGCTCATTGTGAATATCAATCCTCAGTATGATTGGTCAGTTTTGCATTAAACCGAGTGAAAAAAAGGCAAGTTATACACACAACAAGGGACAAGCAGAAAACTATCAGAAATTAGGAGACATTACAGAATTAAACAGAACAACCATCTCTTAGAAAATCTTATCCCTGGCCCTCTTAAAAACTTTGAAAAGTAAGGCTTCCAGATATCTTATAATAGCATGGAATATCCTCATGACATTGTAGCAGATGGGCTATTGGTTCTATTCTATTCACTTCTATTCACTTTTTCTCCTAGGTGATATTTCACATCCCAGCGAGCAAGAAAATACTCAAATAATTTTAGCAGTACTTTTTCACCTACGTTTTGGTACTTTTTCAATTGCAGAGAGCTGAAAAGTTATTTTAAAAAGATGAAAATTATCTCCTAGGAGAAAAAAGTGAAGAGAATCAGGCCCATTGAGTGTAGTTGATGCTGCCTCCTTCACCATCAGGGCCGGCGCTACCATTAAGGCAAAGGAGGCAGCTGCCCCAGGGCCCCAGAGCTTGTAGGGGCCCCCAGTGGCTACAAGAGGAAAAACATTTTTTAAATCGGCCTTATAGTTTTTGAGAAAATCGATTTTAAAGTTTCAAAGGAAAAAAAAAAACTTATAAAAAGATGTCGACTTTAATGGTTAATAGCAAATCCACCTTAAAAGCTAGAAACCCTAAATTTGCAGGATATGTTAAGGAGATCATTAGGAATAAGCGGAAAAAACAATTTTTCAAAAAGACCTTATAGTTTTTGAGAAAATCGATTTTAAAGTTTAGAAGGAAAAAAGTATAGTTTTAAATGCGGTAAATGTAACTTTTAGTAGCAAACCTAACGGTAGTGTAATTTTACATGCACCAAACGAAAGCGCAATAAATTTCCTGACAGGGTTTCCAGGGGGTCTATACGCAGCCGCAGCGCTTTGGCCAGGGATCGCTATACAGCCACAATATGTCTGTACGAAGATCCCTGGCATTTTTTCCTCTTTTCCCAAATTTTTTTTATGTTTAGAGTGTGGGAATTTTTTTTTAAAAAAAAATTATGTGGGGTCCCCCCTCCTGAAACTTTTTAACCCCTTGTCCCCCATGCAGGCTGGGATAGCCAGAATGTGGAGCTCTGACTGATTGGAACTTCACACCCTGACTATACCAGCTGCAAAAAAAGGTCCGCTAATGCCGATTTTTGTTCCGGGGTATATGTTGGGGGGCCCCCCAGGTTTATTTTGCCCTGGGGCCCCATTGTTGCTTAAACCGGCCCTGTTCACCATCTGTGTTGGATACAAGACTGCATCTCCCATGGTCCTTAGCTGAGACTGTTAGCTACTATTTCCCCAGTCTCTGTGAGGTGTTTCAGAGAGCATATGGTTGAGTGGTGGTATTACCGTAGGTAAGTAATATGGGCAGGGTATTCACAACCCTGATGGCTGTTGTCAATTTGTGGCATTGGGTGACAGCAGAAGCAGAAGGATAGTGAAGGCCTGTTGTCATATCAATGCAGGAAATGTGACCATATATATCATTTTATTTTTTTGAGAAAAATGCAAAAAATGACAATCAAAGGTACAACAATTTTTACATTTTAGGTCATACATGTTAAAGTAGGTAAAACTTTTTTTTTTCCATTTAAACCTGAAGTGAAAATAAACTTATGATATAATGAATTGTATGTGTAGTACAGCTAAGACATAGAACATTTACTAGCAAAGAAAATAGTCTCATATTGTTTTCCAGAACAGGAAGCGTTAAGAAACTTCAGATTTTATCTATGCAGATGAGACTCTCTGAGCTCTCTGACCCAACTTGGGTGGAAGACAGTTCTGCTTTCTGAAGCACTTATTTCAACTTGTCTCTCACAGTTTCTTGTTAGTTTAAGGTTTTACTGCAGGAAAATTCAAAGGGTCATTAGCTCTGCTCTGTTTTTATAGTTTAAAATAGTGTGGTTTAAAATACAGAGTGTGGTTTGCAAACTACAAATATGACAGAATGATGCAATGTTATAAAAAAGCTATATAACTGAAAAAAGACACTCTTTTCTTTGCTACTAAAGTTCTATTTATTATCTGTACTACACATAAAATTCATTATAGTTTTTTCCCTTCAGAGTCACTTTAAGGGACACCACTATATCAATTAATATAAATAATAATTGTTATTGTTTATGACAGGGTGGAGAACCACCCAACCCAGAACAATCAAAGCAGTTTAAAAGGAAAAAAATATATTTTTGTGTGCTTTGTTTCCTTGAAAATACTGCTATGTTTTTATTTCATTTGAAATGCTATTCCCTCAGCTAGTTGGTCAAGCATTTGTGTAATGCACTATTACATCATTCTTGCCTGGCCCTGACACGCCCTCCTGGTGCAGAGACTTATACTTGTGCACAGTTTTGGATGAATGGGGAGATTTTGTCAGCTGTTTTCTCAATGCTCAAGCTGCAGAAACCTCCACAGAAATCATGTACAGATATATACTTTACATAAGTAATAAACAACCCGACATTTAAATGTATATCGATATGAAGAGTTAGGTCCAGTTCACATTAGCCTAAAAAGTGGAAGGTTCAGTAGACCGTAACGGAACCGGACAAGAACAGATGGGAATGGATCCAATGTTAACCAATAGCTCTGTTCACACTGATCTGTTCAACTTCAAACGGATCCATTCAGCACGCTTCCCGGAATAGACCACACGTTTGGGTCTGCGGCGATTGACCGCGCCCTAACGAAACGAAGGGTCACGGATGGAAAAGTGAGCCTTTTAAGAACTGATCTGTGCTATGGATCAGTTTTTACACAGATCAGTGCCAGTGTAAACCGGGCGTTGTAAGTTTGAGGTTCAGTCACTTCAGGTGTGATTTCATTTAGCTTTGAACATAATGGGGAGAGTGAAGCATATTATTATTATTATTATTATTATTATTATTATTATTTATTTTTTTAGGTTTTTAGTGGTTTATCCCAGAAAATATCTAATATTTTCTGACCCAGTAACCCCATAGGGCACTGCTGTGAGCTGCACTTCCTGCTACCCCTCTTGAAAGTGCATAGTCATGTACTCCTTGGCACAGTGAAGGTGAACTCTCTCTTTAGTAAGTACTTCACAGGGTGTAAACGGGTGATCAGTAGAACTCTTAGTACCATTGGGATAAGAGATGATGGAACATATCCTAACCCTACACCACTCTTGGGGTCTCTCGTGCAAGGAAACCGCCTACCGTACACAAACACACAGTAGTCAGTGCAATCACATATTTAATTTTAACAAATTCTGTGCGTTAAATAATACATAAATAGAAATGATTTGTCTGGTACAAGCACTATTCTAAATAAAGTTTGACAGTGGTGTTGCTGCAAAAAATCCAAAATATCTGGAGGAGCATTTCAAGGAACCAAAGCAGGGACAGATGTGTGACGTATAAATGTGAGCTGCTCCAAACACTGGGAAATGATAAACGTACGTGAACTTGGTTGTATGCTTTATTTATTTGCCATGCTCCCTTTACCCAAACATTACTGAGCCGCAAGCAAACATCAGAAGACATTGATTATAATGCTTTTTCTCTTTATAATGTCCTAGTGTGATATTTTGTTGATGGAAGCAGGCTTTTGCATATTGTTATATGACCGGAGCCCTGAGAGTTCTTATTGAATACCCCTTTGTCACCCAGGTACAGGAGGAGTTTTCATGACTGACTGCTGGAGCATCTTCCTGTGCCGGGAGCTTGGAAGCAGCATCTGTTTAGCTGCACACAGATCCTCCTCCAGTGAGGATGAGGCAGAGGAGAATTATCACCAGGTGGTGGTGTCTGATGTCATCCAGCTGGTCCCCGATGAGCAGCCTGAGCACAACATACAAGCAGGTGAGGAGAACAGTCTGCTGTTATCAGTCCCTCCATTCATACTCGTGCAGCGCTTTATCTGGAAGCCATTTCTGCTTATGTGGGCTTATTTATTAAAGCAAATCTGAAATTTTCTTAATTTGTGCAATATATACAATGTATGCAAAATAGATTCGCTTAATGTGCAAGAAAACAATCTTGTTCACACGTATTAGTTTATAGATACCTTGTTCTATTTCTGTATGTGCTTTCAATGCATTGGTTCAGTACTTGTGCAGATTCTCAGCGATTCTCTTTATAGCTGTTTTATTTATCTTATCTTTGCTGCAATTTTAGAAGGTGGAGTCAACTTGAATTAAATAGCAGACTCTCTGGACCAAATGCAATTCACTTTTTCTCCTGCGTCTTCTCCTAGGTGATATTTTCACAACTTGTCATAAAAATGCCTTTTAAGCCACCAGAAAATAAGAAAATACTCAAACTAAAATTGATAGTACTTTTTTTCACCAACTTTTGGGTACTTTTTCAATTGTAAAACACTGAAAAGCTAGTTTAAAGTGAAGTTAAAAATTATTTCCTTGGAGTAAACTCAGGAGAAAAAGTTAATTGCATATGTGCCTCCGTCTGTGTTGTTCCTGCTTGTTTATGAAAGCAATGCTATCCCTGTAAGCTAAACACACCTCAACCAGTCTGAAACAATCTGTATGTATGTTGGATTATTGTAGCTCTGTACAATTAACAAGCTGACACATCATTGACTTCCAGCGGTTCTGGAGGTGTGTTTAGCTTACAGGGGGCAACAAAAGATGATTTGCATATCCAGCAGTGATGCATCGTGGGAGGCAGCATATGCTTACTCCAATTTGGATAATTGAAAATACCTTCTGTTTTAAGAAGGCAAACTTTTGTTTTGCATAACATTTTAGTAAGACGGCGTATTGGTCCTTTGTAGCCCCTTAACACTCCTAGGAGTTCTGGTTCACCATGAGCTTGCTGGGTAATCTGTATTTCATAAAACAAACTGTATGGTGGCCAGAACAATGATTACAAACAGCACATCCAGACATCAAATGTTAATGGAAGGCTGAGCTCAGTCCTCACAATGACAATTGATGCCACCCATAATAATTAAAAAAGAACCGAGGTGACGTGACATGATGATAGACGTGTATGTACATTGCCGAGCACACAAATGACTGTTGTTCGTTTTTTGTTTTTTTTTCTTACTCTGCCTGAAATTGTTAAACATCAGGTATGGAAGTGACCGTTTCTGTCTAGGTCGGGATTGGGCCAGACTATAGGGTAACCTACACTGATAAGGAATTACTGCCATAAAACACTTTCCTGTTAGTAAATAGCTTCTGAAAGCAGGAAAGAGATCAAAAGGTTAAATAGTTCATAGATTCAAGCTCTGGCCTACTCCAATGAATGTGTCTTTTCAAGAGGCCATGAAACAGTATAAACCTAAAAAGTAGATTTAAATATACAATAAAAATGCAGGGTAACTAAAAAAGTATTTTTTAGGAGAAGTATGATGGATACAATTTTTTTTATCTCATCAGTTTATTTTCACCTCGGATGTCCTTTAAAATGTTAGGGCTTTTGCATATTTATACACTGCTGTGTGGATTTTAACACGTATAGGACTCTATTCTCAAAACTTCTCATAGATGACTCACCTAATTGATAAAAATAACCTTACAGCACATTTACAAGCAAAATAATCAAAGTAAGTTGTTCCAGATTAACTTCATTTCAATACTACTTTTTTTTACCTTAATTGTAGTATATATTTGCTCTTTGGGAGCTTAAAAATGTAACCTAGATAAGGTGAAAACAGAGGAAAAGGAGTGAAAAAGCTTTGCCCATAGTGTGCAGTACTCATGCCCATAGACTGCACTATTTGATGGTCTCACTAATGGTCTTTCTAAGAATGCGTGGTGGTGTTACTGTAACACTTGCTGCCACCTGCATTGCAAGCCCATATTGATGATAAAAAAGAAAAAAAGAATGTGTTGATTATGTTCACACCTTTCTATATAACCTGTACACTATACATGAAATAGTATATGTGGGCCTGATAACAGCTGGTAGTAGTGTATCCGTTTTATGAGTGGGTGAGAAGAGATGTGCCTGCAGCAGGAGTGCTTTTGTGCGCTGTGAATACAGCCTGTAACACATTCCCACCCAGCGGATCTCTGGGCAGAGGGACATGCCTTGGGATAAGAATGTGATAGGAAGAGTAACGCCTAGCATTCAGCATCTGACACATGCTCTGGATTACATTGCTACAATGTTACATAATATGATCACTTTATACAGCTGTAAACGGAAACATTTGCATTTACAATATGTCCTACATTGTGCACAGTGCTGTCTGCAGCTAGAGAGCGCCCGTGAATATGTAAAACAAGAACATTAGAGGCAGTAAAATATCATTATAGTGCAGCTTCAGCAAGAAGTGAGAGGCAGGAGGGAAGAGATGGATAACGTGTGTACATTTCCCTCCACTGTTTCCTCATCTCTGCTGCGCAGACACTGCAAGTCCTGACCTTGTGCCCTCCGTACTATACACTGCACATTTTTCCTATAGACAGAGGCACTGGATTTTGTAGATGGAGCTGGCGTGATAGTGAAGAGCTCAAGACTACAGATAGGCAATGAGATCTTTCTAACTTGCATGAAAATTTAATGCAAATTTAGATGCCACTTATGCCTAATACACACGGTACGATTTTCTATGCGATAGATGGATCCGATTGATCAAATCCGTCATGTCCGATATTGCTCCCGATCGTTTCTGCGTTCGATTTCTCATAGCAGTGAATGGAAAAAGATAAAAAAAAAGATTGATAAGAGAATGGAGGACAGAATTGTGCGGAAAAAAACGGTTGGGTCGCAAAATCGCACGGAAAATCTTAGTGTGTACCCAGCATTAGATTTGATGAATCAAATTCAGACGTTGTTCCTGTTTGAAGCTGCATGTAATCTGCATGCAATTCTGGGAAAATCTCATTGCTCATCTCTATTCAAGAAGAGTTCTGACTTGGATACTACTTGGCCTTAGGTAGGACAATGCTAGAAAGCACGGAGGATGGAGACATTAGTGGAGTAAAAGTGTCATGCTTAGCTTGATGGTCAGTGATAGGACTCCTGTGTTTGTGGTGCGGGTTGTATATCCGCATGTGAAGCAGGCCATGTGGGAGCAGGCAGCAGTCGTCTCTACTCAGCGCTTTCATAAACCGCAATGCAAAATTTCCACTATGGTGCACGAAAATGTCAATGTCTCCCATTAGGGCATAAAAGGACCTCCTTGCAGCAGGACAGTAAGGGCCCTTTTACACTTAATGCCTTTTTGTTTTTGTTTTTTTTCTCCATAGCAGCACAATGTGAAAAAGATTTCAGTTAAAACGCGTTTAGTGGGAACTGTGCAATAGGAAAACATGAGCATGACTTTGAAAATCAGTTTTCTTTCACGTATAACTGAGAGTAGCTGATTAGGCAGCGGACATATTTGACTGTTAACTGAGAGCTCATGTTAATCAATGGGCTAGTTCACACTTAGAGGACCACTGTCGTGAAAAAAGTAGGCAGTTAAAATCTGACAGAACTGACAGGTTTTGGGCCAGTCCATCTCTTCATGGAGGATTTTCGGGGTTTTCTTTGTTTTCAACAGCATTTCCTGAACAGCAGTTGCAAAGTTTAACTGACAAACTAATGTGCAAGTGATTAGGGAGGCCGGCTGGTATCTTACTATTTTGGCAGTTAAACTGCTGTTCAGGAAATGTTCTGGAAAACCCTTAAAACCACCCATGAAGAGATGGACTGGCCCAAAACCTGTCGGTTCTGTCATAATTTAACTGCTTACTTTTTTCGCGATAGTGGTCCTTTAATGCGTTTTTAAATGAAAAAAAGCTGACATCCTGCAGGATAATTCTGCACATCCATCCTGTCAGTTTTCTCTATGAATTACATTAGCTGCAGTGGAAAAACGCACACCTTTATCTGCATACAAACACATATGGTGTGCAGAAAACACGCACAGAAAACTGAGACAAGTGTGTCCCCTGCCTAAGGGCCTGTTTCCACTACACGCAGAATGGATGCAGAGAAACTGACTCCAATGAATGCCTATGGGAAAATCTGCATCAGAAAAATCGCGTTTAGTGGAAACGGGCCCATAGGCATTCATTGGAGTCAGTTTTTCTGCATTCATTCTGCATCCAATCTGCGTGTAGTGGAAACAGGCCCTAAGTGTAAAAGGACCTTTTAGTCTTCTTACCAGCTTGGTTGTAACTTGTTGGAGCCACTATTGCGTTGATACTCTTGTGACCAGTTTTCTGATAATTACTTCACCTTGTCCTGTCCTCATCCTCTGATTGCTCCCTGCCCAGACCTCTCCTAAATTATCTGACTAAGACCAAGCCTGATTGCTATCTACTTTGACCTCTGCTATGATTACTGACCATGACCAAGCCTGATTACAGCCAGTCCTTAGCACAGTCCTGAACACAGCTTGTACCATCCCTCTTCTACAATACAGTTATGCACCTACAGCTTGTTCCATCCCTTATCTAAACTACCGTACATGCACATGCAGCTTGTACCCTCCCTTGTCTAAACTACAGTTATGCACATACTACCCGTTAGCCTCTTAGTTTTCTCTGTCTATGATGAGGCAGTCCCAGGGGTCATGACCTGGTAGCCTACTAGCGGCAAAGCAGTCTATTGCTTGCCGGGTAGTGGCCCACAGACCCTTGTGGGATACTTTGGTGAAGTGCACTTTAACGGAACTTCAAAACTTTGGCATATAACTCTAACTTTCAAACTTTGCAAGTGATTATGCAGCTGTGTATATTAGACAATGCCAGACCTGTCCACTTAGTCAGAATGCACTGTGGTGCTGATCAAGCGTGAGGTGGGGATACACGGAAAAAGGGCACTGCTGTAATTTGGCACTGGGGAAAGCTGCTTGTAGAATATCGATAAATTTGCTACTATTATCTGCCTATCTACTATTGGGCAGTGGCTTATATCAATAGGAGTAAAAAATTGGTAAAAATTACTGATATTATGTCACCTAAGTCTCCTTTCATACTAAACCTCCCTCTACCAATGCCCAACACTAACCTACCCCCCTTCCCCCTCCCACCTCAATCTCTGCCGATATTTATCATGTAACCTACCCCTATTCTCGTGCTAATCCACCCTCTACTGAAAGCTTAACACTAACCCCAACCCTCCTAAACCTGCCCCCAATCTTTGCTGATATCAGCGCTGCCTTCCGCTGACCTTGCGGTCTATGTGGCGCCCATTTTACCCAACGGCCACTGGCAACCAAATTACCTGTATATTGGAAAGGATTCCTGCCAGGTGTACATATAAGTATGTGTAAATTTGGGCATAAGTATTGCAGATAGTAGAATATTTGCGATATTCTGATTTCACCGTATTTTATCCTTAGGTGCACTTAAAATCTAAATCTAGATAGTGACATGCGTATTTTTTTTCTAAATAAATGTACACATTTGCAATTCTAAATAAATGTACTTGCATTAAACCTTTGACTGCCACTGGTGAGGAAACTTCTGGGTTTGGCAGTTTTTTAGGACCAAAAACAAACTTGTAGCTGTAGCAGCAACTTCAAATAGTTGTTGTTTAGTGCTTCTGCCTGTGGTGACTTGGGTCAGTTCCTGTGTCCCTGTCCTTGGCTGCAAGGGAAGGAGGTAACTGTGTCCCCTGACCCCTGCGATCACACTGGAGTCATCAGAGGTTACATTTTTATTTCCAACTCCAGACGATGACCTGTCACACATAGTGAGGCAAGGGAGCAGGGTTGAGAAAAGAAGTTTTAAAAAAAAAACATTGAATTTAACCTAAATTATGAAAAGAAATGTCGACTGGACACATTACACAGCCCCACACACAATATACAACTATATGCAATGGGAACATACAGATGTGTATAAATAAAATATTTTAAAGAGAAGATTAAAAATGATTTCCTAGGTCCTAGGAGAAAACAAGGAAGAAAAGTGAACCCAATAAGGGCCATATTGTCTATCTTCACACTTTACAAACGTAACAGTAACATTAGAAGTATTGTTCTAAAACTAAATATAGAAGAGGATGCCAGTTTGCAGTTTTGCATATTTTTACCACTTCTAAAGGGGCCCATACACTTACCGATTTTCCCGGTGATATACAGCCGATTCGATCACTATGACCGAATCGGCTGTGAAGTCGTTACGCAAACGCTGACCGAACGATTGATTGTCGTCCGAAATCGATCGTTCCTGTCCATGCGGAAGATTTCGCTCGATCGCCGGCGGGTCGGGAGTGCGTCGATAGCGGCGTTCGAAGGCCTGACGACCAATGCTAGCGGCAATACATTACCTGCTCCGGCCGGCGTGAGTCCCTGCTGTCACTGCTGCTTCTTCTCCACACTGGGTTTAGAGTCCAGTAGGCTTCACTTCTTCCTGTCCCGGCAGGAAGTTTAAACAGTAGAGCGCCCTCTACTGTTTAAACTTCCCTGGACAGGAAGTACAATACAATACAATAACATTTCTATAGCGCTTTTCTCCCATAGGACTCAAAGCGCTTAGGCTCTCTCAGATTCAGTAATTGGTAGTAGGATGAAGTATTCACACAACAAAAGTTATAATTCTGCAAATGCCAAACTGAACAGGTGGGTTTTCAATCTGGATTTAAACACGGCCAGGGATGGATCTGTCCTGATCTGTTGAGGTAGGGAGTTCCAAAACGTAGGGGCAGCATGACAGAAGGCTCTGGGACCAAAAGTTTCCAAGTGGACTCTGGGTATGACTAGATTATTAGAACCTGTGGATCTGAGAATGCGGGGATTGCTACGCAGCTGCAACATATCTTTCATGTATCCAGGGCCCAGATTATTCAGGGATTTAAATGTCAGTAGGCCGATCTTGAATAGGACCCTCCATTCTATAGGTAGCCAGTGAAGGGAGTGCAGGACTGGCGTTATGTGGCAGTGACGGGGTTGGTTGGTTAGCAGTCTGGCAGCAGTATTCTGTATCAGCTGTAGGCGGTACAAGACCTTTTTTGGAAGGCCAGTGTAGAGAGCATTACAGTAGTCCAGTCGGGATGTGATGAAGGCATGGACTAAGGTTGGCAGATCTTCTGGGGGGATGAGGTGCTTGATTTTTGCAATGTTCTTCAGGTGAAACTAGGATGATTTCACCACAGCAGAGATTTGAGTTCTGAAGTTTAAATTCCCATCAATTAGAACTCCCAGGCTACGCACATGATCAGAGCTGCGTAGATCCGTGCCTCCTATTCCCAGTGATGAAGACTGCAAGTTAAGTTGTTTTGTTATCATGCTCTGCCCTCCAATCAGAAGGACTTCAGTTTTGTCTGCATTTAGTTTCAGCCAGTTGTCATTCATCCATTGCTGTAGTTCACGTAAGCAGGCGTTTATAGTTAGAGTTGGGTCTGTCACACCAGGCTTGAAGGAAAGATATAGTTGGGTGTCGTCTGCATAGCAGTGGTATGTCAGGCCATGTTTTTGGATTAGTTTTCCAAGCGGTAACATGTAAATTGTGAAAAGCAGGGGAGAGAGGATTGAGCCCTGGGGCACCCCATACTTAAGTGATACAGGGGTGGACAGGAAGGGCCCCATAGACACTTTGTGGGTTCTGCCACTCAAGAAGGATTGGAACCACTGAAGAACTATGCCATCAATGCCGCAGTATTCCTGTAGCCTGTTTATCAAGATGTCATGGTCAACTGTATCAAAGGCTGCAGAAAGGTCTAGCAGTATGAGGATCGAGCACTCTCCTCTGTCTCTTGCCATGAGCAGGTGGTTGCACATTTGGATGAGGGCAGTTTCAGTGCTGTGGTGTTTCCTGAAGCCAGACCGGAATGGGTCATAACTGTTGTTTTGTAGGATTTTGGCTTCTAGCTGGAGGGAAACAGCTTTTTCAATTAGCTTGCCCAGAAAGGGGAGGTTAGAGACAGGTCTGTAGCTGGCCATTGCATCTGGGTCCAGGGAGGGTTTTTTGAGGAGAGGCCTGATGATTGCTTCCTTCAGTAAAGCAGGAAATATCCCTGATTGTAAGGAACAGTTAACAATTTTGAGGAATACTGGTACGAACAGGTCGGGGCAGTTCAACATGAACTGTGTTGGGCCAGGATCCAGGTCACAGGTAGTTAGGCGGAGGTGAAGGAGGATGCTTGATGTGACTTCTTCAGTCAGTCAATACAATGAAGCTGGAGCCCAGAGCGGATCAGAAGACAGCAGAGACCGGGGGACTCGCGCCGGCCGGATCAGGTAATGTATGCGGGGGCCCAGGGGCGGCGGCAGCCATACGATCCCTCTATGATCCGATTCAATCATAGAGGGATCTATCTGTTGGTCGATCTGATGGCAAATCGACCAGTGTATGGCCACCTTAAGACTGACCGTAAGCTCAATTTGCTCTCAGCAGCCTTAGCAAGAACACCACCTTCCATACCATTCTATTTGCATAGAAGAAAATCAGCCGGCACCGTCAAATGAAATGCTCTTTTAGAAGTTTATTGTAGCTCTGTCATCTAAACAGCATGACGTTTCGGAGTCACAGCTCCTTTTTCAAATGCATGACAGGTTTAACCATACATCTACACATATAACTCTTTTTATACCCACCAACCCTTCCTTTTAGCCAATAGGCTTATCCCAGTCTCACCACCAATCACAATCTCCGCTGCTATGCGGACCTGATGGGAAACTGGTTACTTCTATGGTGAACCAATCACCTATGCAGAGACACATTACGTGTTCGGAGGGAGAAGAAGAGCCGGGACTGGGCGCCTCCGCTCGTAGTAGCGGAACACGCCCCCCCCCCCGCCGCCCGTCATGCCCTAGTCTCCTCCCCCATGTCCTCGGACCTGATGGGAGACAGGGCTAGGATACCTCTCCACTGGCGCGTAGCCAGTGGGTGTGTGATGTCCCACAGGCCCGCCCACCTAAGGGGAAACCACTTGCGAGCGGACCAACCACCGCCACCCGCGCCTCCGCGTCACCATGACAACCCGCTGGCGTCCACCACTGCAAAGCAGCAGTAGCGTCCAGTCGGGCCACGGAGCGCCGAGCCAAGGGCGACATGCGATCGTCCCCCCGCACCACTCAAAGTCACCTGCGCCGTCAGCCCTCCAGCTCAAACAGCACCGCAGGCACACACCGGACGGCCGCAGACGGCATCAAAAACGTGTCTGCCGTCCATCAGGCGCCCACACAACGCCGCAGCAGAGCCAGAGAGGCCGTCCGCCCATAAAGTGACAGGTGGTCGCGGACACCCCCCCAACTGGGTAGCCGGGGAACATCAACAAGCTCACTGAACAGAAAGTTCAGAGGATGGAATAGCCAGTATCTTGACAGGCGGCTTGAAAAGGCTCTGTTCCCAACCACCGAACATCTGCAACAAACAGAGATAAACAGTAACAATTAGTGGAACACATAGGTCATAAAAAAGGCAATAAGTCATACTCTTTGTTCATACCTCGTGGCTCCATAGTATCCAGTGTCCTGATCCAATATGCTTCCCTCAGCAATAGCTGTTTGTATCTGTCCCCTCCTCTCTTAAGGGGGGGTACAGCCTCAATATCTTGACATCTCAGCTGACTGATATTATGATTAAACTCATCAAAATGGTGAGACACTGCCTGTTCTTTTAACCTTTTGCGGATTGCATGCTTATGCGAGGACAGACGCACCTTCAACTTTGTGGTAGTCTGTCCCACATAAGCAAGCCCACAGGGACACTTTAACACATATACAACATATTGGGAATCACATGTGTGACAACCCTTAATTTGATATTTTCTACCCGTATATGGATGTGTTACTACAGGACTTTTCGAAATCAGGTTACAATGGACACAATTAAGGCAGGGGTATGTACCTCGTCTAGTGCTTTCAGGTGGTCTCACGAGTGTCCTCATCTCAGCATGAGTGAGGCGATCTCGTAGTGTGGGAGGTCACTTATAGGATTGGAGTGGAGCATTTTGGAACTCAGCTATCGAGGAGAAGGACCGAGCCAGCATAGACCAATGTTTTTTAATTATCTTCCCGATGCTGTTACTGTATACATTATACTGGGATACAAAAGGTATCCGGTTGGCTCGATTCTCGCACCCCGACCGCCGAATCCCTCTGTGCTCCACCACTTCCTGTTGTGCCTTTTCCACTAATGTAGGAGGGTACTGTCTTTCCAAGAATTTCTTGGTCATTTCTTCAAATCTCCTTAGTTTTGTCTCCTCATCACTGACTATACGATCAACCCTCTGGAACTGACTTTTTGGAATGGACTGTATAGTGTTCAGTGGGTGGAAGCTACTGTATGCCAGTACCGCATTGCGATCAGTCGGTTTGACATATAAATCGGTACTCAAACTACCATCTCGTAGTAGTACCATCGTATCTAAATAGTTGATTTGTCCATGATCGCAATGTGATGTCAGACGAATAGCTCCACACTGAACATGAACTTGGTTAATAAATTCATCAAGGGTCGAACGTGGCCCCTCCCACACGCAGAAAACATCATCAATATATCGCAACCATATGGTTGCAAATTTTTGAAAAAGGGTATTATTGTATACAAACGTTTCTTCATACGTATTCATGAAGATGTTTGCGTAGGAAGGGGCCACGTTCGACCCCATAGCTGTGCCACGAACCTGTAAGTAAAATTTGTCGTCAAAAGCAAAATAATTGGACCCAACTTGCTGAGCAGTAAAATCTGAACATGTTTCCAAGGTATGTTGGACAGCCTCCACACCCCAATCATGTGGGATGGAGGTGTAGAGGCTCTCCACATCCAAGGTCACCAGCAATGCGTCAGAAGCAATATTCTGTAACTTAGAAATGATCTCAATAAACATACTGGTATCTCTAACATATGACTTTTGGGAGACCACATACGGTCTCAGGTGGTAATCTAAGTATTTAGCCAAAGGTGATAGTACAGAATCTATCCCTGACACAATTGGTCTTCCAGGGGGCTGTTTTAACCTCTTGTGTATTTTGGGACAGAGGTATAGTATTGGGGTGCGTGGATGTTCCAATACAAGAAACCTGGCCAGTTTTTCATCAATGATCTTATTATTGATTGCTTGAGCTAATAGATGGTCAATCTTTTGCTGTATTTCTCTAAGGGGGTCGCAGGGCAGCTGTAGATATGTAGATTCATCTGAGAGTTGTCGCAACGCTTCCATTTTATAGTCGTCCACATCCATTACTACCACTGCGCCCCCTTTGTCAGCTGGCTTGATTATTATAGTAGTTTCTTCCATAAGTCCCTTGAGAGCTTCCCTTTCTGTTTTGGTCAAATTATGCGTGACCTTAAAGTCTCCTTGCGTGGACCTCAGCAATTTGTCGATGTCCCCTTGGACCTGTTTCATAAACATGTCTATCACTTGGCAAGAGGGAGGATTAAATTTGCTTTTAAGACGTAAAGAAGTATCTCCTAACTTCAGCTGTTCGTCTCCATGTTCGTCTCCAGTGCTATTAGAAGAAAAAAACCGCTGTTGGCTAAAATAGTGTTTTAACTTGACCCTACGGAAAAACCTTTGCAAGTCAATATCCAGTTGAAGTAGATCTGGCCAGTGAGTTGGAGCAAATGACAGTCCTTTGTTCAAAACGGCATTTTGTACTGATGTTAATTGGTATGATGATATGTTCACCACCAAATTGTTGGCTGTTAGGGCCTCTGTTTCGGACGCTGTCGGAGTCTTTCTTTTATAGTTCCGGCGTCGGCCCCCCCGCCTTGTTCGTCTTGGCTGGATTGATTGTCTGTGGAGTCGTCTGGTGTACTGACAGGCAAAAAATCTGAGGATCCCCCTTGACCCGGATTTGAGGGTTGAGGTGGGGCTGCTCCACTTGGAGGAACTTTAGGCTCACGTGGTTTAGAAGGGCGCAGGTGACTTTGAGTGGTGCGGGGGGACGATCGCATGTCGCCCTTGGCTCGGCGCTCCGTGGCCCGACTGGACGCTACTGCTGCTTTGCAGTGGTGGACGCCAGCGGGTTGTCATGGTGACGCGGAGGCGCGGGTGGCGGCGGTTGGTCCGCTCGCAAGTGGTTTCCCCTTAGGTGGGCGGGCCTGTGGGACATCACACACCCACTGGCTATGCGCCAGTGGAGAGGTATCCTAGCCCTGTCTCCCATCAGGTCCGAGGACATGGGGGAGGAGACTAGGGCATGACGGGCGGCGGGGGGGCGTGTTCCGCTACTACGAGCGGAGGCGCCCAGTCCCGGCTCTTCTTCTCCCTCCGAACACGTGATGTGCCTCTGCATAGGTGATTGGTTCACCATAGAAGTAACCAGTTTCCCATCAGGTCCGCATAGCAGCAGAGATTGTGATTGGTGGTGAGACTGGGCTAAGCCTATTGGCTAAAAGGAAGGGTTGGTGGGTATAAAAAGAGTTATGTGTAGATGTATGGTTAAACCTGTCATGCATTTGAAAAAGGAGCTGTGACTCCGAAACGTCATGCTGTTTATATGACAGAGCTACAATAAACTTCTAAAAGAGCATTTCATTTGACGGTGCCGGCTGATTTTCTTCTTGCCTCAGGAGTGGTGGTCCTACAGCCAAGGCACGTCTACGTCATATCTGGACAGTGAGTGCATTTCTACAAATAATTCTATTTGCATAGATAAGAAATGTGGGCACCAAACAGCATTTGTTTGTTTAATACACAAATATTTCACATAGAAGCAATGAAAGCAATATACTGTATATCACCATTCCAGGATTGACAACCACACACAGAGGCCCATATGCAACCTGGGTTTTCTCCTAGGAGATATTTTTTCATCTTCGCTTTAAAATATCTTTTTGGCAATTTACAATGGGAAAAGTACCAAAAACTAGGTGGAAAAACTACTGTCAACATTATTTTGAGTATTTGTTTGCTTGCTGATAATGATAATTTAAAAGTCAAGACAAGTTTTAAAAATATCACCTAGGAGAAAACCCAGGTGAAAAAGTGAATTGCATATGGCCCAGAGACTCTTAAGGTGGCCACTAACGATACAATCTTTTTAATCCAATTTTACCAAATCTATGTAGTAGAAGGGTAAATTGAGTGAATATATTGAATGGATAATTTAGGCAGTTCCCTTCTACAGTATTACACAGAAATGGTAAGATTGGATGAAAAAGATTGCATCATTAGTGGCCACCATTAGAGTGACTTTCTATACTGTGAGACTCCTATGACTGGTACACACGATACAATTTTCAGTCAGATTGACAGTCAAATCGATTATTTCCAACAGGTTTGATCTGATTTCCAATGATTTTTTTCGGATCAATTTTGTATTGAAGTGAACAGAAAAGGATCAGAAATCAGATTGAACCTGTTGGAAATAATCAATTCAAGTTTCAATCCAATGGAAAACTGCATCATGTGTACTAATCATTAGAGACTTTCTATACTGTGTTAGAAGCACAGATCTTTCTCTGGTGGAATCTGATCAGAGAGAGATCTGTTGCCTCCCCATACACCGCAGACCGATTCCCGATAGATTTCAGCATGAGTGACATCACCTGTCTGTCTGGCCTCCTCCCAAGTATAAAATGTCCCCACTGATGCCCGAGCTCTATGATTCTCACCTGTCCCCGGGGGACATCTGGTCACTCCTCTGCTGTTAGCCACATGACTGCCATTACCCCAATGCTGTACCACGTGGCATGTGTGTGGCCTGGTGACGCGTGGTACAGCATTCGCAGTAACCGCAAACATGGAGGTGACGGCGTAGGAGTGGCCAGGGGGGTAGGCAACATTTAACACTTGGGGTGACAGCAGCTGGGGGTTTATTGTGATATTGCATGGTAATACCGCCAAGAAATCCCACCTTTACTCATTTTCAACATGCGGGCTAATCCATCGACTGTCTGCAAACGTTCACAATCTTATCTGCCAGTTTCAGTGAGAATGCTTGTGTTTTATATTTAAAAACTAATCAAGATTAAAAAAAAGTTACAATTAACCCTTACAATACAGAGATGCACTGGAAATGCTGCTTTTTTTTCATAAAGGGTTTTTTGCCTTTAAAGGGAACCTAAGGTTAGAGGGGTATGAAGGCTGATATTTTTCTTTTAAACAATGCAAATTGCTTGGCTATCATGCTGATCCTTTGCCGTTAAAACGTTTAATCATAGACCCTGAACAAGCATGCAGATCAGGTGTTCTGACATAAGTCTGACTAGATTAGCTCCATGCTTGTTTCATGTGTGTGATTAAGACACTACTGGCGCCAGACAGATCAGTAGGATGCCAGGCAACTGGTATTGTTTTAAGAGAAGTAAATATGGCAGCCCCTATATGGCAGCCCCTCTCACCTCAGGTTACTTTTAAAGCGGACCTGAACTATAAATATACAGTGAAAAATACACATTTAACGTGTAAAAATAAAATAACGCTGCAGCAAAACTCTAGTGCTAATCGCTAGTGTTTTGCAATCCCCAGTGTAAATGGACCCTTAGATAAAAAATGTGTGTTGTATTAAGAGCATC
This sequence comes from Hyperolius riggenbachi, assembly GCF_040937935.1. Taxonomy (NCBI): domain Eukaryota; kingdom Metazoa; phylum Chordata; class Amphibia; order Anura; family Hyperoliidae; genus Hyperolius; species Hyperolius riggenbachi. The sequence goes on from NC_090647.1 coordinate 212,241,006, forward strand.
ATACAGCAAGCAACGTTATTTTTATTTTTTAAAAAAATGCATCACCTTTCTACAAGACCTACTCTAGTTGAGTGGGACCATGTGTTGTGTCTCATGTATATCTTGTATTTATCTTTACTGTAAAAGAGTAGGTGTACCAGCATATATACTGTACATATGTCTGCTTACATCTACTTCCGTACCTGTGTGTATGTGGTGATCTCAGTTCAGTCTACTGACATAGAAAACTGTTATGGCTGTAATTGCTTTATAAATCCGGTCCTGGATTGTTTCTGGTTGGCATTGTGTGTAGATTATGATTGGATTTTGCATAGAAGGATGAGTCTAAGAGGCAGATGGCCCGCTACATAGGATGACAGACTCCCCAATGAGGTGACCGTGCGAGTTCAGTCACTGTAAATAAACTACATCTAAAATCTCGTTTTGTGTTGTGCTGTGTGCTATTGCTGCTTCGTCCTCCTTTATTCCCATAGTAACTACTAATCTTTTATGAATTTATTTCCCATTTTATTTCTGAGCAGCACTGTCTGTCAGCTTGTCTTGATGTCTTCCTGGAACCTATAATCAGTGTATGTATTTTAGTCCTGGAAAGCCCTATGTGCTGCATTTTACATAACAAATGTGTGCGCTGTAAAGGGTTTAGCTGCCCATTTAGCTGAGCACCTCACTGCAGCTCAGTTTGGATGCTGATTTTTTTTGTTTTTGTTTTTTGTTGTAAGCCATTACTTCCTAAGCAAACCTATAAATGTATTTTATTTATTATTATAATTACTGTTTATTTACATAGTGTAGTGCTTACTAGAGCTGGTCAATCAATAATTGTCTTGCTTCCGAATTGTATGCAACTTGAAATTGGTCCAATCAAAACTCAGCAGATAATTTGGATTCAACTAGTTTCAAGCTGCCAACAGTTTACATGAAATCTGAATATAAATTTAAATTATTTGCATCTCATTGACCCTCCCGGGTGCTGAAATGTTATGCGGCACTTTACAGAGCACCTCTTTGTCACTAGCTGGCCTAGAGGAGCTTACAATCTAATCCTGATCATAGTAACAGTCTGTTCCTTCTATAGTTGCTAGATGCTTGACTTTTGCGCAGGCTCAGAATGCTCCCAGCTGCGAAAGCGAGATGGGGGAGCACACTTGGCTGCACTTTGCCAACTGGTCCCGACTTGCCGAATTACCGGGCCGGATTGCGGAGGCTGTAAGTGGCGGAGGAATGTGACGAGGGAGTGATCAGGCTGAAGGGGCAGGAGAAAGTCCCAGGTATGTATGAAACCTTTTTTCCTTCGTCTCAGGTACATTTTAACAGCAAGTTTTCTTGCAAATGGTGCCAGTCATACTGTTCCAAAGACGTTTGCGGTTTTAGTTTTTTCTTTATTCTAATGTAAACTTTGTAAAAGAGTAACAAGTAATTTTACATGCACATCATAGTATTTCTCTGGTGACTGCTATGTTTAACAAATATTAATGATAAAAGGAAGGCATCTCTATTAGGTCTGTGCATCCTTTCTGTTTTGCCCTTAGCCAGTTCTTCTAGGGAAACATATATCAAAGCTTTCATTTCTTTTATCAATAAAAAGAGCAAAATGCATTTATACGTTATGTCTTTTGCTACCTAATGTGCAACATAATATCACATTTAATAGTTATCATCTTAAATACAAATGAACAAGCATCAGAAATAAAACCGACTGCATGCATTCGCTTACCGCTGGCTCCCGAAGTCACATGACATGGGGAGGCGGTGGTGCGCTAATGCAGGCCAGCATGAGTAAGATGAGAGGACACAGCACTAGCGCTGGACTCGTAAGTGACTTCACTTCCGCTGCGGTGCTCACTCTTCATTTCATTCAACAGGGGGGAGGATAGGGAGTGGTGGCCCAGCCCCCTTTTGGTGGTGGGTGGGAGGTTACTTAGGACATCTCATCTCTTTTCGCTCAAGATTCCTTTCCACTTGTTTTCATTACGCATCCCTTTCACATCACATCATTTAAAGACAAGTTGCAGTTATGCATTCCTCACCCCCCTCGATGCAGGTACATTATGGTTTAATGTTAAAGCTAAAATGGGTATAATTCCCTTTTATGTTATAACTTATATTTAAAGACTATGGCCTGGTGCACACCAAAAAACGCTAGCAGATCCGCAAAATGCTAGCAGATTTTGAAACGCTTTTTCTTCTTTTTCTGTAGCGTTTCAGCTAGCATTTTGCGGTTTTGTGAAGCGTTTTTGGTGTAGTAGATTTCATGTATTGTTACAGTAAAGCTGTTACTGAACAGCTACTGTAACAAAAAACGCCTGGCAAACCGCTCTGAAGTGCCGTTTTTCAGAGCGGTTTGCGTTTTTCCTATACTTAACATTGTAGGCAGAAACGCCTCCGCAATCCAAAATCTGCAGCAGCCCGGGAGTATGCGTTTCTGCAAAACGCCTCCCGCTCTGGTGTGCACCAGCCCATTGAAATACATTACTCTAGGGGCGTGGCCTGCAGCGTGCGTGGATGGTAGCCTGAGAGAAGAGCTCCGTCACACAACCTCAAAAAACGGCACATATCAGCCAACAAAGTGACAGAATGCAGCCCGATCCTGAAGGGGAACTGCCCATGGACCTGGAGGCAAGCAGAAAGCGGAAGAAAAGCCTGAATAAACCGCAAAAACTCACGGATTTCTACCCGGAGCGGCGGCGCACTACTGCCTCACCCCATCAAGATGGCGCTGAGAAAGACGGCCAGCCACATGACGCGCCGTCTGCAGAGAACCAGATCACCGCAGCAGACGGGACTCCAGCCATAGAAGAGGCAGAGACCACACAGCACTCCGACACTGAAGACTCACCCCCGGACGGCTCTCCCACACTGCGGAGCCCAGTTAAATCAAAACTGAGGCTGTCAGAAAACTTCAGCACAACGGCTAAGGTAGGCCAGTCAGATCACAGCCCCAGCCATACGAGCGTAGCACCACCATCATGCCTGTTAGAAGATCTCCCTACCACTGAACAACCCCTTACACAAGAGAATATGAAGCACATGCTTCTAATGCTGAAAAACTCACTGGCAGCAGACTTTACAGCTCTCTCAAATTCTGTGAGCTCCTCAATAAGTGAAATGGAAAATAGAATCTCCTCTGCGGAGGATAAGATATCAGTCATCACTAGAGAGCACAACAAAATGATAGACTATTTTGAACACAATAATGACGAGATGGAACAAATGAAAAGAAAGCTGATTGATCTTGAGGATAGAAACAGGAGACAGAACCTTAAAATAAGAGGAATTTCTGAGCAGGTCACAAATGATCAGCTTAAACAATACCTATTTAAGTTTTTCAAAACCATCTCCCCACACACGCCTGAAAAAGAAATCATCTTAGACAGAGCGCACAGGGTCCCAAAACCCAAACACTTGCCAGAAAATATACCAAGAGACGTGGTGCTACGATTTGCTTTCTACCATGTCAAAGAAGCGATATTACAGGCGCTCAGAAACAACAAAAATATACCAGAAATGTACAAGCAAATCCAAATCTTCCCTGACCTATCCCAAGCCACTCTCAAATTCAGGAAAGATATGAAGAATATAACAGCCACATTAAACAACCACCAGATTCGCTACAAGTTGGGCTTTCCCCTCAAACTCCTGATTACCAAAGCAGGAATAAACTATACCATCCAAAGTGTGGAGGAAGGCCTCCAGCTCATAAAGAAATGGAAGATTAAGCTGGATGTTGCAACACCTCCCGCCTTCAACAAATCGCTTCCCCAACAAAACAAGAACATCTTTGACTGGCATACTACCAAAAAATGAAAGAGGTTTTTCTTTTACATCTGTGTTACCCGAAAAGGTTACCTTCTTCTGGTGCCCATCTTCCCTTGGTAGGATCACAAGTTCGGATCCACCCTGGCCCCCACTTCAGCCTTTTCACTTATAAAAGTGATGAGCTCTGTTCATTTTGACTTACTCCCTTTGTTCAAGTTGACACTACAGGTTTATTTTTTAACTTCTGAAAATGTTGTTCAATTGGCTGCTACAATAAATCATACTTCTCCAAGAATGGATATCTACTGGCGGACCCTCAAAAAGCTTTGCCTTCACCACCTATCTCCAACAGCCACTTCTCCTATAGACAATGGAACTTAAGTTTACCTCCATAAATGTCAACGGTCTCAACTCCCCGATTAAAAGATTCGCATTAAATAAAGAATTAAAGAATCTCAATACAGATATAGTGCTAGTCCAAGAGACCCACCTCCTCGACAGAACGGATCACTACTGTAAATTAAAAGACTTTGGAACGGTAATATTTCATAACTTTCATAAAAAGAAAAGAGGTCTATTGGTGGGTTTCCACCAAAAACTCGCAGTTCAGATTAAAGAAAGCATAAAGGACTCACAAGGTAGATATATAATAGTTGTTTGCTCAATTGAAAATCAATTAATGACTATTGTCAATGTGTACGCCCCTAACACTAGGCAACTTTCTTTTATTAAGGCCATGATCCGTAAGATTAATCACCACAAACAAGGCCAACTGATCATTGGAGGCGATTTTAATATCTGTATAGACCCCAAAACAGATTCCACACACCCAAATAGAGTACACACGCCCTCATTGCTTAAAACAACACACCTGGAAGATCTTTATGACCCTTGGAGAACTATGCATGCCTCAGAGAAAGACTTCTCCTACTATTCAGCAGTACATAAATCCTGGTCTCGCATAGATTTCTACTTAGTAGACAGAAATACCCTTCTAAAGTGCAAAAACACTGAGATCCATAATATAACGTGGTCTGACCACTCCCCGATCACACTAACACTACAAATTAATGGGTATCAGCCCTCCACCAATTCATGGAAACTAAATAATTCTCTGCTCATGTCTGAATTAGACCAACAACTAATTAAAGAACAGCTGAGAGAGTACTTCGCAATAAACGAAAATGAAGGTACCAGCCCGGTTAGTATATGGGCAGCACACAAGGCGTATGTCAGAGGGTTTCTGATAAAAATGGGAGCCAATAAGAAAAGGAAAAGAGGGGAAAAACTGAGTCAAATATTGGACCAGGTTAAGTCACTGGAGGCCTCCCTTAAACAAAAATTCTCTAATGAAATCCAAACCAAGCTATTTAACACTAAACAAGAATTACGTTTACTTATGCTGGATGATTACCAACATATGATCCAGAAAGCTAAACTCTCTCATTACTCCCAAAACAATAAGGCCAGTAAAAAACTGGCAAACCTAATCAAACATAGACAGGCCAAATCTAGAATTAAATGTATAATTCATCCCCAAACAAAAGAGAAAATATACAATCCCAAAAAAATTGTGGACGCCTTCAGTGACTTCTATGGTACACTTTACAATCTAAAGACTGACCCAAACACTCCCCAACCCACAGATCATATTATCACAACATTTTTAGATTCATTAACTATACCACAAATATCAAGTGAACAACTTAAAGGTCTCAATGAAGAGATATCAGTTGATGAGATTTATTCTAGTATTAAAGAAATGAAACTAAACAAAGCCCCTGGTCCAGATGGGTTTACCAACAACTATTACAAAACATTCCAAATACTATTGGCTCCCAGACTCTATAAACTATTTAATACCTTCACCCAACAGGGTTATCTCCCAAAAGAATTTCTGGAGGCTAGGATCTCCATTATTCCTAAACCGGGCAAAGACGAAACTAATACGGCTAACTATAGACCGATCTCACTACTGAACGGAGACACTAAATTATTCTCCAAGATCATAGCCTCCAGACTCCTAAAAATATTGCCTTGTGTTATAGGATTAGACCAAGTAGGTTTTATGAAGGGAAGACAGTCGAGTGATGGGACCAGAAGGTTTATTGATCTCCTCAGATATGCAAATGTTCACAGAATGCCTTCTCTGTATCTATCCCTAGATGCAGAGAAGGCATTCGACAGGGTGCATTGGGGCTTTTTGTCGCAGACTTTGTCAAAATTTGGATTAGTGGGTAACATTAAAACAAATATTATGTCATTATATACTTTCCCCACAGCATCGGTGGCATCCTCAGGGTTTACTTCAAAGACTTTTTCAATAACAAATGGAACTAGACAGGGGTGCCCCCTGTCCCCCCTTATATTCATCCTCATAATGGAAACATTGGCTATAGCGATTAGGAATAACCCACTCATCAAAGGTATAAAGGTGGCGAATCACACCCACAAAATTGGCCTATTCGCCGATGATACTATACTAGCAGTAACAGATCCAGAGAACACCATGCCACACCTAATAAATACTTTAGAAGCTTTTTCTCAAGCCTCCTACTACAAAGTCAATCAAACAAAATCTTTAATTATGGCAGTACACATTCCCTCTCAAATCACCAACAACTTAAAAGCAAAATATCCCTTTCCTTGGGCAAATAGCTCACTAAAATACCTAGGCATTACGTTATCCAAATCACATCATAACCTCTTTAAGGATAATTATATACCACTCCTGCAAAAGCTGAAAAATGAACTACAAAATCTCTTAGTACACAATCTTTCCTGGGCGGGTAGACTAGCAGCATATAAGATGCAGACACTTCCCAAAATAACCTATTTATTCAGAACAGTCCATATCCCAATTAAACAAAGCTTTTTTAGAGACCTCAATAAAATAGTATCCGAATTTATATGGCAAGGAAAACACCATAGAACTAAACTATCTATACTGACTATACCCAAAACACATGGAGGCATGGGTGTCCCATGTCTTAAATCCCTATACATGGCCTGCAACTTGGAAGCCTCCAGAGCCTGGTGGCAGAAATCACCTGCAAATCCCCTATGGATACAAATAGAAACACAAATACTCCAGAAGGACCCTGAAGCCTTCTTACTGGCTAGCTTAATCAAAACCAATATTAAAATCCCTCCCTTCCCTACAATTCAAGCCACAGTTATAGCATGGAGACATCTACACCAACAAGTTAAAAAAGGAGAAAACATAATCCCTAAAATCCCATTAACAGTGGTCCCTTGTTTAATAGACAATGTAAATATCACGAAATGGAAGACTGCGGGCATAACACACCTTGACCAGCTAATATATAAAGGAAAATTCAAAACCTTCCCCCAAATCACAGAACAATTTAGTATTCCCTCAACGGAACTCCATACGTTTCTACAGCTCCAACACCTCTGGAAAGATACTAAAAACAGCATACCTTCTATCCCCAAAAACATCATGCAATATGTAAAAGCCCCCATCCCTCTACGCAAAGGGATTAAATTATGCTATGATACACTGATAGCAGACAGGGAAGAACAATTATCCAGTCATATTGGAAAATGGTCTCAAGACCTTCAATCTCCAATTTCCAAATTAGACATCCAAAGGGCTACTAATAACTTAACTCACTACTCTAGATGTGCCACCCATTGGGAAACACTCCAAAAAATTATACTAAGATGGTACTATACACCACTGAATATCTCTAAATTCTCTCCACTAACATCCCCTCTCTGCTGGAGAGAATGTGGGCTACCAGGCTCCCTAATACACATACTCTGGCATTGTCCATTTATAAAAGGTATATGGCAGGATATTAATAGATTCATAATCACAAACATTTGGGATGAATTTTCACTGACCCCCAGACTAGCCATACTCCATCTAGATCTTAATACAATCCCTATAAATTACCGCCTTGAAATAACCCATATCCTTTGTGCAACAAGACACCTGATTGTCTCCTCCTGGAAAACTAAAAACTGCCCAACTATCACACAAATTATAGCTCTATATAAAGTAAATGTCGCTATGGAGTCGAAGCTTAGAAATAAAAGCAATACACAGGCCTGATACTCTACGACCATACTAATTATTTAAATAAAGGCCACTCCAACGACACAAACCCCAGTAGATTGAGTAGTCAAATGTTTATTAATAACACTCAGATCTCAGATGAGATTATCTAATTTAGACAAAATTGCAGCAGCCAATAGTTATTCGTTGTTCTCAGTTCTTTGTTTTATGTTCTGGTTTTCTTAATATATCTTTGTAGAATACTGTAGAATATTCTAGGATTTTTATATTTGCATTTACGGCTACTATTATCAAAATTCGCTACAAGACCAACAACATTTTGCGCTATAGTTAACCGTAACATGGTAGTTGTGTCCACAGCAATACCGATGTTAGAATAGAATACCAATGTAAAAATGATTTACTATAATGTAATAGATGATGGAGATGTACAAGTATGTCCAGCTATACTTAACTCTGAAAGCTGAATGAGCCTATTCATTCTGATGCATCCTGTAAACAATTATCTATTGCAATGTCTCTATCTGTAAACTGTTTATCTTTTATCCAATAAAAATTTATTGTTAAAAAAAAAAGAAATACATTACTCTAGCGGATCCGCACCCGCAAGCGGATCGCGAACCGCAGCGGAAACGCTCCGGTGTGCACTAGGCCTATGAGCTGGGCTGTCCCTTACAGCAGACTGCCAAACTCCCTTCCATTTTCTTTGGTAGCCATGCTTCCTCCCTGTAGTAAAAAAAGTGCTTCATTTTTTACCATAATTATGTATAAATGATTTAGTCAGTGTTTGCTGTTTTGGCTGTTAGGCCTAGTGCACACCGGAGCGTTTCCGCTGCGGTTTGCGATCTGCTTGCGGGTGCGGATCCGCTAGGGTAATGTATTTCAATGGGCTGGTGCACACCAGAGCGGGAGGCGTTTTGCAGAAACGCATACTCCCGGGCTGCTGCAGATTTTGGATTGCGGATGCGTTTCTGCCTCAATGTTAAGTATAGGAAAAACGCAAACCGCTCTGAAAAACGGCACTTCAGAGCGGATTGCCAGGCGTTTTTTGTTACAGTAGCTGTTCAGTAACAGCTTTACTGTAACAATATATTAAATCTACTACACCAAAAACGCTTCACAAAACCGCAAAATGCTAGCTGATACGCTGAAAAGCAGAAAAAGAAGAAAAAGCGTTTCAAAATCTGCTAGCATTTTGCGGATCTGCTAGCGGTTTTTGGTGTGCACCAGGCCTTAGAGACAGCTGTAAACAGCTATTTCCTGTCTGTGAGCCTTGTTACATTGTAACAAACTGCCAAAAGTACCGCGGTCCCAGAGCTTCTTGTGGGAGGGGTTTCAGCACAAAATCAGTCATACAGCACCCCCTGATGGTCTGTTTGTGAAAAGCATTATATTTCTCATGTAAAAGGGGGTATCAGCTACTGATTGGGATAAAGCTCAATTCTAGGTTGGAGTTTCTCTTTAATGTCAAAGCTGACAGGTGGTTGCAGTCAGGTGGCACTCGTTATACTTGCCATTCCTTGTTCCTGCTCCACCTTTGCCCCGCTTCTGTATGCACATTTGCAGCTGGCCACGGTCTTATGACTATGGCTGGTGTCATGGGCACACTTGCGCATTACTGGACCTTAAGGAACCTAAACTGAGAAGGATATGGATTTTTCCTTTAAAAAAAATACCAGTTGCCTGACTCTCCTGCTGATCCTGTGTCTCTAATAGTTTTATCTGCAGCCTATCAACAAGCATGCAGATCAGGTGCTCTGACTAAAGTCAGACTGGATTAGCTGCATGCTTGTTTCAGGTGTGTGATTTAGCCACTACTGCAGCTAAAGAGCTCAGGGGGACTGCCAGGCAACTGGTATTGTTTAAAAGGAAACGGTCATATCCCTCTCAGTTTAGGTTCCCTTTAAGTGCGCATAGATGGAGTTCATGCGTCTGCATGTGTGTTACTCACAAATGTGCACCAAAGCGTCACCACCTTGCATATACAGGTCATGCTCAAAGCACACTGGTATATAGATGCTCTGAAACCAGGCAGAAGGGTAACCATAATTTGCCTACACCCCCCTACAGGGGGACACAGACACTGGCCACACTGATAGGGGCATGGGGACAGATCAGAGGGTTAATGGCTGCATGTGGGGGGGGGGGGGGGGGGGGGCTGGAGGCCTTATTGGCTGCATCAGGGGGCCAGGAAGGGTTAATGGCTACAATACTTAACCCCTCCTGGTCCCCAAGTGCAGCTTTTAACTGTGCTGGCACTTGATTCATTATAAATTCCAGCATAAAGGAAACCAGAGACGGCATATAAAAAAAGATTTGATACTTACCCAGGGCTTCTTCCAGCCCCATAAGCACGTGTTAGTCCCTCGCCATCCTCACGTGGTCTGCCCTTTAGCTGCGATCAGCCCCGGTAACAGGCTCAGTTGCGGCCTTCTGGGCATGCACCAACCTCTCACGCATGCGCAGGAGGCTGGTGAGGGACTCGCACGTGCTTATGGGGCTGGAGGAAGCCCCGCATAAGGATTACATTTTTTTTTTAAATGCCGTCTCTGGTACACCTTAAGAGGGTCAAATATTGGGGTTGACTTATATTCAAGTATATACTGTTGGTATAAGCATCAATTGGTGTTTTATAAAAGGTTGAGCTAGGAGGAAGCATAAAGTAATTCTATCCGTTTCTGGAAATCAACTTTCAGGCCTGGAATACACTGGAGCGATTTTGTGAGCGTTTAGTGAGCTCTGCTAATGTTAATGGATGGGCCAAATTCCACTGGAGCGATTGCGATTACCAAAACGCTAAACATGCAGCATTTTTAGCGTTTAGCTTTAGCGTTAGCGTTTCTGCAATGTAAAGTATATAAACACTGGCATAATCGCTCATCAAAACCTACACAGAGCGATTTTGCTAGCGTTTTGAAGTTACTGCACACTGTAAAATAATTAAAATTAATTGAAAGGACCAATCAGAATTAAAAATGCTAATCCGCTACACAATCGCTAGCAAACACCTTGCACTTTTTAAAATCGCTGCCAAAACGCTCACACAAAACGCTCACACAAAACGCTAGCGATTACGATTAGCGATAGCGTTTTGTAGTGGGTGCCAGGCCTAAGTATGTGTTTTAGGGCCAATTTCTGCCTCAGGCCTTTTTGATTGGGTGTATATATGCTTTTTTGTGCAAATTTGTATAGAAGAATTGTAAGACTACCCTTGTAGTTTGCAAATCGCATATTGCAAACTATTTCAATCAGAACTGAAGTCAGAGAAATAGAGCAGCCCTGTGCTTGGCAAAATAACAATAGTAGTTGTACTAAATGAGATTTATGGGCACTTCATACAACTCTTGCAGTCAGTGTGCCCTGCTTGTGGTCCTGGCTTTGTAGTTCTGGCTCAATATACTTGTTTCTGAGTTCCAACGAAAGAGAATTACTGCTAATCTCTGACTTTCTGTTAGTAACTTGTATAAGTGGGCATACTGGTGCTCCAAGGCACTGGATGGAACTGCTGCATGTGTAATGGAAATCATACAAGAAAGTTTTTTTCAAGAAATGCATTTTTTTTCTGCTAATGTACAAGGACCTTTAACGCACAGTATGTGTACCCCATGGGATAATTTTGCTGCACCCAGGGTTATTTGAGGTTTTTTTTTTTTTTTTGCAGTAATTTAATTTTAAGCAACTTTGAGAAAAAGATAAATGAAAAATCATTTAAAATCAATCTGAACAAGTTTAATTTAGTTTATTTAAAAGCATTAGTGAATGTTTTGAAGGGTTTCATTCACAATATGACACAATCCTAATGCATACTAATTTGTGAAGGGTTATTTAAGATATTATTATTAACAATAGGGGTTATTTGCAAAATGGCATGTTCCATAAAGGGGTCCATGCTATAATCATGTAGAAAACCAGTGTGCTAAAACCAAGGAATGACTACCTGGAGAACGCTTAGATGTGGAAAACGAAATTGTTTTCTTTCTACTTTAGGTCTGGTTGATGAATGGATGGTATTCATAAGTGAGGGCTGCACCTTGTTCTATGCATTATCAGTGAGTGCAGCTCCATGGACACACAGCATGTATGTAAACAAGGGTCCTCTGTGCCCTGTGACGTCCCACAGATTGGTGTGCGTGATTATGTCTGGAAGATGGCAGTGCAGATAAGTTAACATATGTGCTTAGATGAGGAAGGTCATTCAGATAATTCATGTCTGTTCAATATCCCTTTCATCTTGAGGGAACCATTATTTCCTTCTGCAGTTCATTTAACCATAAATTGGCTATAATTACATTGTGTCCGTGCCTCTCTTTGTTTATTCTGGCAGACCATATAGCACCAGATAATAATCTGTAATGATAAAAAAAAATCAACCACTGTTAGATTTAATAAAACTACTTCTGTTCTGAGTCATCATTGTCCAGTTTTGAAACGTAGTACAGTTATTTACAGGGAGCACAGCGCCTCCCTGGAGTAGTATAACTACTCCTACAGTACAGATATGATACCACTGTGGCATAGGAGGAATCTTTTTACAGTCGGCCTTGGTTTTACCTTTTATCCTCCTGAACCTTGGTACTATGTGTGATGAAGACTTCACTTACTGAAAGAAAAGTTATAAAGCTCAACTCTCTTTATTTCCACTTTGTTTTTCTCAGGAAATGTTGTGTTAGGACATGCAGTATTCACAGAATACAACCACTTCCTGCGTATTTTTCATCATATGATCAGTTTTGGTTGCCCAGGGTTCTGACAGGTCAGCCATAGTATGTGCTTCACATGAACCTTTCATGAAAATGTTTCCACTGGCTTCTTACATTCTTAATTGCTATGGATGTGGTCAGAGTGTAACGGCAGTGCAATATGTCGCCTGATACTGTTCATATGAAGCTGTGTTAACCCAATTTTAATACCTTGCAATGCACAGATATATTTTGGCAGGCCCTAAATACACAAAACCTTGGATTACCCAGTGGGTGCTCTCTATCTAACTCTCTATCCGCATATATTTTTTCAGCCATTTATGTGGTGGATGCATGGCATAGCACTTGTCATACTTGTTACGAGTGACTTCCCAGGTATAAGGTGTGCTGCACTGCCTTCTGTTTTATATTTGAATAGTAACTGTTTCTCTTTTGGATGCATAGTCTTTTAAGGTTATCATCATACTACAGCTAGTGCAAGGTGATGTGGTGTTTCTGCCACAGGTTGATGAAGGAAATCTCTCCCAGGACAAGCATTTCCAAGTGCCTCTTCTCCCAGAAGATTTGTTGGTTGCCTTGTAAGCCAGTCTGGGTAAAGAGCTTTTGTGTTGTGGCAGTGATGCGCTGTCTCTGTGGAGCTAGGAGATTAATATTCACAAAGACTGCTTTTCTTTTTAAAAAAAAATCATCAAAGGGCTGTTTGATACGTTCCTGTCTGTCATTTTAGGTCATTTTCCAATTCCAGTGCTGTTTTATATTTTTTATGTACGTATCTAGAATTCATTAGTAGTATTCAAATGGGTAAAGCTGTTGTGTAAAACGTTTCGGGACACTCAATAGGTGACTATTGTGCAGGTGCAAAGGCACAGACCCCAACTACCTATGACGGACAAGGGAAGTAAGGGAGAAGTGACAGCTGGGCCAGCCAGCACACTTGTGGTGCTGTTTGGGGAGGGTTTGTAGGTTCATGGAGGGCGGAGACTAGGGTGCCAGGACATCTGTGCCTATAGGCTCCTGTGATGTAAATCCGGGCCTGACTAAGGGTATGGCGGGGGCATGCCTGGAGGTGTGACAGGGGCATGTCTTAAAGGTGTCCCTCTTTCCTTCCTCAGGTATGGTTGAGGTAAACCTATAACTTCAGCCAAAACATTACAACGACCTTCTAATATTGTATAGTTCTCATTTGAGCTTCCAAAATGGCTTTGAGCAAAGGATGCATGGACTCCACAAGTATATCTGGCACAAGCACATTCGCTTTAAGTCCTATAAGTTGTCAGGTGGGATATAGCAATCAGCTATTATTATTATTTAGTATTTATATAGCGCCAACGTCTTCTGCAGGGCTGTACAGGTAGAGATGAGCGTAATGACTTAATTACGATTTCGCGAAATTTCGCGTAATTAGTGTAATTACGATTATGGCCGTAAGTACATAATCGTAATGAAGAAGGATTTCGCGAAATTCCGCGTAAGCGTATTTTTCCCGTAATTTTCGCATTACAGTGGGTATCGCGAAATTACGTTTGCCTTGCATGCAACCGTTTGTAAGCGTAGTTACATAACGTAATTTCGCGATAGTTCATATTACTGTAAGCGTTAATTTTCGCGTCGTTTTTCACGTTACGGAATGCTATTTCGCGTATAAAATTCGTCATGTAGTGATATTTCGCATCAAAATTCGCCATGCAGACGAAAATGCCTTTGGCGAAAATTCGCGAGCAACCCTGCTAACAAGTAATTACGAAATTCGCGAAATTACGAAGAAATGCGAAATTATGTTATGGTTTAACGCAAAATTACGTTATGAACGAAACGCGAAATTATGCGTTGAAAATTACGCTTACGGTATTTTCAATTACGATTTTAATGGCAATTACGCTACCATAATTTCGCATCGTAATAGCAAATTTCGCATGCGTAATTATAGTAACGCGAAATTTCGAAAATTTCGGCTCAACACTATGTACAGGGTTTATTTTCTTGTCACTTAACTGTCCCTCACAGGGGCTCACAGTCTAAGCCCTACCTCAGACTTATGTCTATGTATGTTTGGTCTAGGGCCAATTTAGGGGGAAGCCAATTAACATATCTGTATGTTTTTGTGATGTGGGAGGAAGCCAGAGTGCCCAGAGAGAACCCACACAGACACAGTGAGAACATTCAAACTCCATGCAGATAGTGCCTTTGCTGAAATTCGAAGCGGGGATCCAGCGCTGCAAGGCAAGAGTACTAACCATTACACCACCATGCTGCCCACCATTTTATGTTTGTCCCCATCTTATGTTTGTGGCAAGCATAATGATGACAGGGAGTCCATTTAACATCAGAATGTGTACAGAGTACATTCATTGTCTCTGTTTTAATAGGCAGATTGTGTTTGAGTTGAAAAGCCAACCAGACTCACTGCAAACATGCAGGCCTGTACATAATGCTATGTATAATAAGGTTATGGCAAACAGCAGACAACTGGTTGGCACCACACACATCAGTACTGCAGACAAGTCCTATTCACTTACATCGCTTGACCGTTTAAGTGCATTATTATACTCTTCCTGTTGCGTTCTGCATTGTTTTCAACATAAGAGTAAAATGCCTTTGAATTACTGTCCCCATAAAGGGTGGACCTAGGGCTTCAAAGTGGGGGTAATGCCCCCACAAGAAACCTACATATATTCGCTAGCATTCTCTAAAGACAAAATTAAAGTGGACCCAAATTAAAAATACAAGATTTCAGAAATCTATTTTCTAAATTATAATCAGGGCTGTGGAGTCGGAGTTGGAGTCGTGGTTTTATAAACTGAGGAGTCGGAGTCGGGTGATTTTTGTACAAAATACACAGACCTGTTAAATATTAGACTGAGTCGGAGTCTGGCCCATTTTGGTTACCCGGAGTCGGAGTTGGAGTCAGAGTCGTGGTTTCATAAACTGGGAAGATTTTTGTACTGACTCCACTGCCCTGATTATAAAGTAGCAGCTTTTTTTAGCTGCATGATGACAATATAAAATATTTTACATTTATTGGAGGAAACCCTCCCTTCCTTTCATATTGCCGGGACAGAATCCAGCAAACTGGTAGAATAGAAGGTGCCCGGCAAAGGAGGAATTGCTAATGGCTGCCCCCTGTATAACCCTAGTTATGAAAAGAGAAGGGTGAAAAGCATGCACTGAAATGCTCATAGGCTTGAAGGAGTGTTTATTTATCTTTGTATGTGTCAGAGTGGTGCAACTAAATATTTTGAATTAAAAAAATGTTTTGTTTTGGTCCGCTTTAAGTTAAAACCATTTTTTAATTTACAAGACCGCATTCATTTGGTCACACTAGCTTATGTTGCCAGTACTAATGTATTTTAGTTGACTTGCTAGCTGTGTTTTATTACAGGATATTGAGTATTTTCTTTTGTGAGAAGAAAAAAAAACACAGGCAATAATGGATAGATTGTAGAAGTTATTCATTGGCTATTGATCTGTGGTTTATGTTAGCATTTCAATTGTGAGGATGCCGACAGGTTGGATTTTCACTGTGAAATTTTCCTTCACATGCTCATCTTCCTCCATTGATTACCCATTAAAGCATACAATGAACTTTAGTGAAACAAGTACTCAATGACATGTTCTGTGATCCTTCGAATTACAGTTTAAAAAATAACAAAACAGAAAACATAACTGGTATTTTGACTGTGAGAAAACTCACTTTAGGTTTGATATACATCTGTATGTACATAGAGGGAAGTCTCTGGATAGCATAGAGCTTCCCCATTCCTCTGTCCATTCTGTTGTTCCTGCACAGTTCCCGGTTGTAGTTGCTCATCCTGCTAGTTCTGTGGCACTCCTCGGGCAGCCTGTGGAAGTACTCATCCCAAGTAGTTCCAAAGAAGAGAACAGCCTAAACTTGCTCTTGTGCAGTACTGATGTGCTAGTCTTCGGAACTACTCCGACATGATCAGTTCAAAACTGCCCAAGGAGTGCCGAAGAGCTATTTGACCTAGTAGGAATGACGGATGGATTAAGGACCAAGAAGGCTCTATGGTATCCAGAACCTTCCCTCTCCTTGGGAATGTAGCAAACCTGAAGTGAGTCTCCTCACACCTCAACATTTCATGTGTATATTCCATTTCCTTATTTTTTTCCCTAAAGACTTTAAAGCATCTTCACATAAGCTAACAATATGTTGTCTCAGCAGACATGTTCTAAGATAGGTACATACAGTAGATGACTCTCTGGCAAAGCAGCTGTTAAGGACCACCTCAGCCAAGAATTTCGTGTGCATACAGGTGTCCCCCGATGTGCCACTAACATCTGACTGTATTGTTCCCCTCAACTCCCCACTCCATTGTCTGCCACACTGTCACCTCTACTTCCCTCCCCATAGAAACAAATGCATAGCATCAGCAAACCCATGATACTATACAGAAGGAGCCTGATGCCACAGGAAAATCCTGTGTTACATGGAACAGATCTGCATTCTATTTCCTATACTAATAACAGAAGCAGGAAATTCGGGCGCATGAGGCAGGTGGACAAAAAGGGCGCCGCTGTTAACTCCCATATTAACCATTTCGGCCGCCCGGACGTGATCCTCACGTCCAGGCGGCTGCTCTGCTGTGGTGCCGCGCCTCGGCTTGCTCTCACGCGTGCCCCCTTGCTGTCCCCCGGTAGCCCTGGGATCAGTGAATGGGAACATGGTTCCCGATCACCGATCTGTGTCCCCAGCAGAAAAACCCGAAGCTCTCTTACTAGAGGCTTCAGTCTTTCTGCAAAAAAAGTTTCCCTGTCCTCCTTGTGCTTTGTGCTTCCGGTGATCGAGAAGCACAAGGAGAAAAAAATAAACCCAAGCTGGCCAACTTGTGGCCAGATGGTAAAACTACATCAACATACATTTTACATTAAAATTTACACATATAACATTAAACATTAACTGTTTATTTTCCACACCAAAATATTACCCAAATAAAATTAATAGAAAAAAAATTACAATTAAAAAAAAAAAAAAAAACATAAATAGTTACCTAAGGGTCTGAACTTTTTAAATATGCTTGTGAAGGGGGTATACTACGAACATTTTTTAAAATTATAAGCTTGTAAATAGTGATGGACGCAAAACAGAAAAAATGCACCTTTATTTCCTAATAAAATATGGGCACCATACATTGTGATAGGGGCAAAATTTAAATGGTGTCATAACTGAGACAAATGAGCAAATAAAATGCATAGGTTTTAAGTATGGTAGCATGGATTATTTTAAAGCTATAATGGCCGAAAACTGAGAAGAAATGAATTTTTTCCAATTTTTTTCTTATTAATCCTGTTAACCAGTTCACCCCCAAGGGTTTTTACCCTAACGGTCCAGAGCAATTTTCACCTGTCAGTGCTCCTCCTTTTTATTCCCTAATAACTTTATTACTACTTATCACAAGAAAATTATCTATACCTCGTTTTTTTCGCCACCAATTAGGCTTTCTGTGGGTAGTACATTTTGCTAAGAATTTTTTTATTCTAAATGCATTTTATGGGAAAAATACAGAAATAATGGAAACAAAAATCATTATTTCTCAGTTTTTAGCCATTATAGTTTTAAAATTAAACATTCTCCTGTGGATAAAACCAACACTTTTTATTTGCCCAGTTGTCCCGATTATCAAACCGTTTAAATTATGTCCCTATCACAATATATGGCGACAATATAATATTTTAAAATATAGGTGTTCTTTTTATGTTGTTTTTTTTTTTTTTAGCCATAATTAAACTCCTATGTAATAAAATTAATTTTCCCTCAGTCAACTATTTATTTATTGATTCTAAGCAGATTTTTTTTTTTTTTTTTTTTTTATTTACAAGTGTTTTTTTTTTTTTTTAGGGGGGGGGGTGGAAGTGTAATTTATGTATTTTATTAATATTGTGCATTTTACATAGTATGTTTGTGCGTGTGTGTAATATACTTTTTGGCCACAAGATGGTGCTAGTGAACACTTTCCCGTTAAGGAAGTGATCAATTTTTTTTTTTTTTGGTACACTTTATTTAACTTTAACAGTTTCCTGTTTTATTAATGGAGGTGGCCGCTGTTCGCGGTCACGTCCATTCTCTTCAGGCATTTTGATTGGGTAGAGGACCGCTCGGTCCTCTTCCCCAATCACTTAACAATGGATCCTGACGGAAACAGCGGCGGTAGCGGCCCGGACACGTGCGGAGCTGCGGCGGGAATGCGCGACGTATTAAAACGTCATGTTGCCGTTAATAGGCTAAAGCAAAGACGTTTTAATACGTTACATTGTCATTAAATGGTTAAAATGCATTTATAAAATAATAATTCTTTGCAAAATGTACCACCCAAAGAAAGCCTAATTAGTGGCGGAAAAACAAGATATAGATCAATAAATTGTGTTAAGTAGTGATAAAGTTATTAGCGAATGAATGGGAGGTGAAAATTGCTCTGATGCATAAGGTGAAAAATCCCTGCGGGCTGAAATGGTTAAATATCGTTTAACAGGCACCGAACAGGAAAAAAGGGCGCCCGTGATAATTTGTTTTCAAACTGCATCCGTGATTAATGTTTCCCAACTTCGCCGGAGAACAGTAACGTTAACACATAAAATAATACTTATTTATAGTTGTGAGTTAAATCGTAATATTTAAATCACTTTTCATAAATCATTATATTTAACATATAAAGCCGCCAACAAATCGTAATATACTTTTTTTTATTTTTTTTTTATTAACACTTTGTAAAACATTATCCACCAAATAAACTGCGCAACAACAAAATCATAATATATAGTTTTTCACACTTAATACTTATAAAACACTTTTATCCAACTGATAAACAGAGCAAATAGCTAAATCCTGACGAATAATGGTTACAAACATACTAAACATGTCTATCGTATTTAACTAAAACGTTATTTAAAATGTTATCACTTACTCTTTGTAAAACATTATTATCCATATAATTAAGCGATCAGTAAGTACATTGTAATATATTTTTTTACAGTCTCTAGTTCTAAAACATTATTATTCACGCAATAAAGCGATCGCTAAGGGAGGAATTGGAGTTGGGCACCACCAGGGGGGTCTTAAGGTTAGGCCCCACCAGGGGGGGGTCTTAGGGTTAGGCCCCACCAAGGGGGGGTCTTAGGGTTAGGCTCCACCAGGGGGGGTCTTAGGGTTAGGCTCCACCAGGGGGGGTCTTAGGGTTAGGCACCACCAGGGGGGTCTTAGGGTTAGGCACCACCAGGGGGGTCTAAGGGTTAGGGATAAGTAGAGGGATGGTTCTGTGTTAGAATAGGGTTAGGTTTAGTTGTAGTAAAATGTTAGTAATATTTACTAATGTTTTACTACCGTTATTACAAATATACTTATATTTTTTATGATTAGATTTTTTGAAATATGTGAATTAAGTTTCCATCTGTACTAAATTATCTGTGTGGGTCTTGGGTGCTCCCTTCATAACGGAGGGGGTTATCCTTGACCTGTAGAAAAGGTGAGACCGGGAGCCTTTATGGTGCAGTATTGTTAGCATAAATTGAAGATGTAAATTTGTGAATAAATTACTCACAAAAGTGTGTTGCAATCCTGCAACCACCGTAAATGCGCGCGGAAGAATAACAGTCTCCGCTCGGTATCCTGGACCCTCTGGAATCTGGGTGGTCGCTCCCCTCCTATGGTCCTGCTCCCTAGTAGATTGTGCCGCCCAGATGTAGGAGTGACACCTCAAAGAGGTGTTGGATATACAAGTGAAGCACGTCGGTGGAGGCGCCCAAAGGTATGTTATGGCAATAACTAGATAATTTACTAATGATAAAATAAAATAATAAGATTAGGTCTCTTACCTCCAAAGAAGATTCACGTGGATAGAAAAAGGAGTCTTTATTAAAATATCGGTTATACTGTAGACAACGCGTTTCACGGGACTCAGCCTGCTTCCTCAGGTCAATAAAACAGATAACCTTAATAATAGCCGTGCAGAGCTTGGGCGCATAGATCAGGTGATCTATGCGCACAAGTTTCCAAACGATATTCTGTAACAATTGTGATCTATGCGCCCAAGCTCTGCACGGCTATTAAGGTTATCTGTTTTTTTGACCTGAGGAAGTGGGCTGAGTCCCGTGAAATGCGTTGTCTACAGCCTAGGTTCTCAACATGTGGTACGCGTACCCCAAGGGGTACATCTGACGGTTCCAGGGGGTACTCGGCCTTGATATACTTAACCAAGAATAACAACTTTAGAGTTTTAGAAGAAGATAAATCTTATTTAAACAACACAAATTTCGTGTTTTAGCTAATTAAAAGCAATTGTAAATGTTTGGACATTGTGTAGAACCAATTATGTACGACGATTAAAAATATATTTGTCAAGGGGAACTTGTGATAATGTTTACTATGCTGGGGTTACTTGTTGATTACAGGGTTTCAAAAGGGGTACATACCAATAAAATGTTGAGAAACACTGGTCTACAGTATAACCGTTCTTTTAATAAAGACTCCTTTTTCTATCCACGTGAGTTGTCTTTGGAGGTAAGAGACCTCATCTTATTTATTATTTTATTTTATCATTAGTAAATTCTCTAGTTATTGCCATAACATACCTTTGGGCGCCTCCACCGATGTGCTTCATCTGTACTAAATGACTTTTTAAATATTTATCAATTTTATAATAAAAATTGTTACAAAATATCGTTTAGAAACTTTATAGTAGTATAAAATGTAAAGATATGTTTTTGGATCCTGATCTGGTTAAATCATTAAAAAAAACAAAAAAAAGTACTTAAACATAGTTTATGTAAAATCCGTTTGAAATAATTATAATCATCATTGTGAATATACAAACGTTATTGTAATTTTCCATCTATAATTACAGAGAATAGTGTTTTACCAATACAACATTAGGCATTATTTAATGACTTGAATTTGTAAAAAATTATTCTAAACAAAATATTAAAATTATAATTGTTTTATAAACGATATTTCAGATTAACGTTTACACCAGGTACCCTTTTTGCATGTACGTCTAATAACAGTTCAAATGCTGCAGATCTGCAATCACCTGTGCTTTATATTTAATCTGCTGATTTTCGATTCCGTCAGTTCTGTTATTAATTCTAATGTATTACATATAGCAGCAAATATATTTTAAATGATGTACAGTATTTGTTTCTGTATTGCAGCCCTGGTTATACGAGAGCCTTCCTAATGGGAAACTAAACTGACCTTTGTAATCAGATGACCTTGGGGTAAACTGTCATGTCACCATAGAGATAAGAGGACATCCAATGAGGCTCTTTAAAATAACCTGAGCATGAAATTGGCAGTCAGTCAGGTTAATGGTGCTCAAAATAACACATGCGATGTAACAAATGCTTTACACTTTCATTTAGTATATTGGTTCTGCTTACAGAATAATCTTCAAGTTCTCTAATTCCATATATTAACAAAAGGTACTTTCCAGTTAGGAATTAAAGTGTAACTCCAGGTCTGCAGATTAACCACTTCACCTTTGAAGGGTTTTTCCTCTTGTGGACCACAGCAATTTTGACCTTTCAGCGCTCCTTCCATTCATTCACCAATAACTTTATCACTACTTCTCATACCAAAATGATCTATATCTTGTTTTTTTTTTCACCACCAATTAGGCTTTCTTTGGGGTTGGTACATTTTGCTTAAAATTATCTTATTCTACATGCATTTTAACTAAAATAAGGAACAAAAATAATTTCTCAGTTTTTGATAAATTATATTTTAAATATAAAACATGCAGTTTTACACCGTGGATAAAAACCACACATTTTATTTGTCCATTTGTCCTGGTTATTACAACATTTAAAATATGTCCCTAATACAATGTAAGGCTCCAATATTTTATTTGGAAATAATGGTGTATTTTTTCCGTTTTGTGTCCATCACTAATTGCAAACCCTTATTTGCAAAAAGAACCGTAATCTACCCTCATGACATACATAAAAAAAAAAAAAAAAAAAGTTGAGTCCCTAAGGTAACTATTTATGTATTTTATTTTAAATGTCATATTTTATATTTAGGTGGAAAATCTATGAGAGTATGTGTGTGTGTATATGTATATGCGTGTGTGTATATACTGGGACATATTTTTAAAAAATGTATATAGGGTGTAATTTTACTATACGGCCACTACTGTGAACAGTACACAGGAAACGAAGTGAGTGCTTTCACTTTCATTTTATCAATGCCCTTGGCATCTCATTGATGCCGGTGGTCATTGATACCGGCACTTTGATCGGTGAATGGGAACTGTGTGCGATCTACTACTCTGCCGCGGGGGAGGGTTGTGGGTGCGCGCTGCGCATTAGAATGTGATAGAGGCATATTTACGCCTCTGTGCAGGAACTAAAGTCCTGCAGGGCGTAGAAATACTGTCTCAAACACATAAATCAGTGGTTAAGAATTATGCTGTTTATCATCCACTGTATATTACCCATGTAGTGGTTTGAAAGTGATCCTTCCATGCTGCACCACATTCATATGAGTGCATTTACCAGCAACCCTGGGGGAAGCTCTCACATTGGGTTCAGCGTCACAGGCCCACTCTTGGTGTATATAAACAAGTAGAAGTAGCTGATTGGTTCTGTCCAGGAAAGTCTATTCCTAGGTGATAGAAGCACTTTTGATGCGTGATGCCTAAAGTACATTCTACACTAGGTTAAACATATAAACACCACAAACTGCACAGGTTTTATAGATGAGCAAAAAATCCAATTGCTAAATCTCCAATTCCAGCTGCTCTCCTAAATAAACTCCATGGTATTTAAAGGCTGGTTTACACGGATGATTGGGTAATCTGTGTTTATAAAGGACACCTGAACTGAGTGATAGTTGCCATATTTCCTTTTAAACAATACCTGGTGCCTGACTGTCCTGATCTTTTTAGCTGCTGTAGTATCTGGATCACACACCTGAAACAAGCATGCAGCTAATCGAGTCAGACTTCAGTCAGAGCACCTGATCTGCATGCTTGTTCAGAGTCTTTGGCTTAAAGTAACAGAGGCAGAGGGGCATCAGGACTGCCAGGCAACTGGTATTGTTTAAAAGGAAATAAATATGGCAGCCCACATATACCTCTCAGTTCAAGTGTCCTTTAAGCTGAACCTTACGTTTAATGCTAAATGTGTTTTAAATTATAACCTAACTCCGTTCCGTAATAGATTTTTTCCCCCTGTTGTACTTGCCACTGCTTGTTTACCTAGGATTCATAGCAATAATGCATGTTTTAAGGCTTTGACATATTTCCGGCCTGGCAGTGATATATGGGTATTCAGTGGGACAGTCTTGCATTATCCGGAATTTACCTCCTGTTGTGCTGACCTTGCAGCTTCCTGTATGGAGATTGTAGGGGGAAGTGGAAAGTCACTTTCTGATAATGGGAAAACACCATTTCTGTCTGCAGATTCTTTACTATACTGCTTAAGCTGACATTTTTATTTTCTGTGTTTGCTTTAAAATGTGGCATAAAGCTGTAGATAAGACAAACATAAACTACAATGGATGAAAGAGAAATCCCAAATACTACATTCATCACTTGTTAAAGATTATACTTTTGAAGCTTGTCATCTTGAAAGTTATACATATTGTGAAAAAATGAAATAATAAATCATGACATTTTCAGTTACTGAGCCAACACCACCACTCCATAAGATGATGCACACGGACTGCCATTGTCTTTTATATCTGCAACTTATTTAGATTGTAAGCTTCTGTGGTCAGGCCTCTTTGGCCCATTTTATTTTGCTGCTGCCATGTATGTTATGTTTTGTTATGTAGCAGCTATGTTTAAAGGGAACCAGAGGCCCCAGAAAGAAGATTTTATACATACCTGGGGCTTCCTCCAGCCCCATACGCACGGATCGCTCCCACGCCGCCCTCCTCCGCTTCCTGTATCCGGCAGTACCGGGTCCCGTAGTTTCGGCCAGTCAGCGGCAGCACGCGGACAATTGTCCGCATCACAGGGGCTCCCAGCATACCCGTACGCGTGCAGCTGCATATTGCGCAGCCGCACGCGTAAGGGTATGGAGGGAGCCCCTGCTCATGCGGACATTTGGCCATGTCCGCCGGAAGTGACGAGACCCGGTACCGGCGAT
Organism: Hyperolius riggenbachi; assembly: GCF_040937935.1. NCBI lineage: Eukaryota > Metazoa > Chordata > Amphibia > Anura > Hyperoliidae > Hyperolius > Hyperolius riggenbachi. The sequence continues at coordinate 212,265,609 of NC_090647.1, forward strand.
CCAGGAAGCAGAGGATGGCGGCGTGGGAGCGATGCAGGCTTATGGGGCTGGAAGAAGCCCCAGGTATGTATACAATCTTTTTTTCTTTTTAGGATTCCGGCGTCTCTGGTTCCCTTTAATTTAAAGAGGCACTGCAATGACCTATAGGAATCCCACCCTCCCAGTGATGTTTAGGCTAGGCTAGGCTATGATGATACAAAACATCCTAGCGCACTGTGGGGGCACCACCGGTTTCTGCTCACGTTGGAACACACAACAAACAAACATTCCATAGTGATGCACCCACCAGCAGTAAAGAATGATGAGACTTTACGGTGGGCAAACGCTGACTAGTTAATAAACTAACATTGTAAACAAATATTTTTATTCATTAACATCTGTCACATCTGTCACTTTCATACACTTAATGAGCCCTAACAAGATTGTGTGCTAGAGATTTTTCTTCAGTATAGTTGCAAAACCACTTTACAAAGATGAGGATTTTCATAACTGTAGATTTCTTCATGTCCATTTTCATCAGTATTCTCATCGTGTGAAAAATCCATGCAGTTTTGAAACTGTTCTCCTATGGTAAAAATATATGTTTCACAGTGATAAACTATTCAGCTGATTTTACCAAGTCAGAAATATCTCATTTTGATCTATACTTTATATTTACTTGATAAATAAAACTTCAAACTTTTTTTTAGTAGTAAACCTAAATAAAACAAAATTGGTAGGAGAAACCCTTCCCTAGTTTACATCAGTTCCAAAGATTTCCACCAGGTGGCAGTATTTGATTTCATAATTGTAATTTATCAGGATGACAGGAGTGCTGATGTTCTATCCAGTAACAACGGCTGTGTTGGTCCACATACCTGGCTTTTTTTTGTAAAAACGTTTTGAACAAATCTATTTAACAATTTCTTAAACACATTGTTATAGATGATACATATTCTTGATACTCCATCTCCTTACTGAATATGTGAGAATAGGCCATGGAGTCAGAAATGGCCAGCTTAAAGGAAACCCCCCATGATTTGTTATATTTTTGTTGATATTATATTAATAAAAATGTAGTCTAGTTTACTCCATTGATTATGAGAACAAAATACCAAACACAACACACACACACAAAACACACAACACACACAACACACACCTACCTAAGGTGGTTTTATAACCACCTTGTTTTTCCAACCTTGGACCTTGCTTTCTATTATAATATTATTTGATATTAGCAAGCTTTTGTTCTACTTACTATTGTCTTAAAGTACACGCATAATCATTTTTATTTTTATAGTTTACTAAGATATTGTTGTATTATTCATCATTTTCATACATAACCACTTGCACCTATTCACAGTATATCTTGGTCCTCTGTACCACAAGGATGTAGCTATACATCCCCTACTATTATTACCCCCTCCAGATCCTCAGTAAGGTATAATCTCTCCTCTCCATCGTTCCACTGATGATCACCGATCTCCTCCTTCTGCTGCTTCAGCCAACCTGGTACAGCTGCAAGTACTGGGTCCTGGCCTTATGACGCCATTAGGCTGGGATTCAGTACTTTCACCTGTACAAGGCTAGATGGTAACCAGGAAGGGGAGCACCACCTGTTGCTGGAACAGGAGAGTGGTGAGCTAATATCTGCCTTGCTTGCTTCCACCTGTCTGTCTCTGCATGGGGCATAGGAACCACTAGACCACCAGAGCAAAAAAAGTGTGTATATGTATGTATGTATGTATGTATGTATATGCATATATATATATATATATATATATATATATATATATATATATATATATATATATATATATATATATATATATATATATATATATATATTATATACACGCACACGCACACAACAGGAAAACAGTGACAGGGGCTCTTGGTTACGCTTTAACGCGCTTAAGCTCACCAACTGCGCCAAAGTGTCCCCAATCTGGTGAGTCCTACTCTACCATGCAAAACGCCAGTTTTTATAAGCAGTCTAGTGGGAACTAATCCAAAAACCCAAGAGTCAACTAAATGTGAGAAAAGGAAATTAAAAACACCTCACCTTTCACTAGCTACCAAATGAACTCTCTGAGCAATCCACTCATTTATATGCTTAACTGTGCTAGAGGTGGGTGTGGTTATGCAGGCTCACAGGGGAAAAGTATAAATAAATACCAAGGGATGAGCAGCACAAACCAAATTTCATGCAATTCTATGCAAAGCATGCACGCAGCACTGGAGGTCCCCAGACTCCATAAGAAATATACAAATACTGAGGGGCTGCAGCACACAACAGGACAGCAGCGACAGGGGTACTACTAGACCACCAAAAGGAGAAGGGGTACTACTAGACCACCAAAAGGAGTTAAATATAAAGGTGGGGGTCAACTAAACTACCAATCTATAAGGAAGAGTGAGGATCCACCAGGAAAAACTATGAGGTATACGATACCGCTACACTACCAGGGAAAACCCGTAATTAGTGCCACAATAGAAGGGGCACAGGGACTATAATGCAGGAACCACCAAACAATGGCACAGCACAACTGCCATCATAAAAAGGGCACAGCATAGGGACCGCTACAAAGCGCACACAGCACTGAGACCTCTAAATGTATGTTGTATATTTGAAGACACTATGAGGGGGACTTTATAAGGCTCTTAAACTGGGCAGACACTTTAATTGCAGACAATGCAATGGGGACATATGATGGGGCACCATAACAATGGGAACTATTACAATAAATTGTTTTGCAATGCCCCCATATTAAAACAAAAATGACCAAATACCTTCTTGCCCCCATTAACCTCTATTTCAAAATCAAACTTAATCAACATATACTTTGGCAGCAGCATAATTTAGGTTTTTTGTGATTAACGGGATAAATGGGCAAATAAAATTAGTGGTTTCTATTTACATCAGCTCTTTTTATTTTAAAGAGACTCTGAAGCGAGAATAAATCTCGCTTCAGAGCTCATAGTTAGCAGGGGCATGTGTGCCCCTGCTAAACCGCCGCTATAGCGCCGCTAAACGGGGGTCCCTTCACCCCCAAACCCCCCACTGCGACACTTGGTCGCAGACTTGGTCGCTCCTGGAGGCAGGGCTAATGGCTGCAGCCCTGCCTCCAGTCGCGTCTATCAGCGGCGGATCTCCGCCTCTCCCCCGCCCCTCTCAGTGAAGGAAGACTGAGAGGGGCGGGAGAGAGGCGGAGATACGCGATGACAGACGCGCGTGGGGCAGGGCAGCGGCGGTTAGCCCTGCCCCAACCAGGAAGCGTTCCCCGGCTGTATCGAGGGGGATTTGGGGGTGAAGGGACCCCCGTTAAGCCGCGGGATAGCGGCGGTTTAGCAGGGGCACACATACCCCTGCTATCTATGAGGTCTGAAGCGAGATTTATTCTCGCTTCAGACTCTCTTTAAAACAATAGGTGAAAAGAAATAATGTTTTTTTTCTTGTTTTCCCCATTAAAGTGAGAGGGGGAATAGTATTCAACGCTACCGGGGAGTATTGGGGCAGCAGGGGGAGTCGTCATTAGGCTCGAACTGCTCCCAACTCACTGGTGACTCGTACATCCTTACCTCTGCAATTTCCATTTACGCAACATCTCCAGGATTCTGATCCACTTCAGAATCCGCTTTAACATCCTATGTCTGACCTACAAATCTATACATATGTCCAGCCTGACTTACATCTCTGACCTGGTCAGCAGATACACACCTGGCAGCCCACTTCCCTCCTACTACTCCACTCCACACATCTTGCACTCCCATGTGCGACTATAGGTCTTCACTAGAGCCACCCCTATCCTGTGGAACTCTCTTCCACAGACCATCAGGCTTGCCTCCTTCAACACCTTCAAACAAGCCCTCAAAACTCACCTCTTCAAGAAGGCCTACCCCACATGGTTGATGCCCTAACTCCTTCTGCCAAGAACCGCTCCATGCAGCCCCCTCCTATTGTGTTACTACCTCTTTTATTTAGATTGTGAGTCTTTGGCAAGCCCCTCCCTCTTTGTGTATCCTCCCTGTTCGTGCATCCTGCTCTCAGGAGTAGTAGTCCAAGTAAGTCAGGTTCTGTGTCTGATCCCTCATCGGGTTCGGCATGTAGCGGAAAGAATTGACAGATTATTGGGTGGGGCTGGGGAAGACCCAGCTGTCATGGTACACATTGGCACCAATGACAAAGTTAGTGGGAGATGGAAGGTCCTCAAAAATGATTTTCAGGTACTTGGAGATAAACTTAAAGCAAGGACCTCCAAGGTGGTGTTTTCTGAAATACTGCCAGTGCCACGTACTACATCTGAGAGACAGAGGGAGCTTAGGGAGTTAAATAAGTGGCTGAGAAATTGGTGAAGGAAGGAAGGGTTTGGGTTCCTGGAGAACTGGGTAGACTTTGCTGTCGGATACAGGTTCTACAGCAGGGATGGGCTGCACCTTAATGGGGAGGGTGCAGCTGCATTGGGGGAGAAGATGGCTAAACGGTTGGAGGAGATTTTAAACTAGGATCTGGGGGGAGGCGGGAGGATAAAGTCTCAATATGTAGACAAGAGAAGGTAAAAAGACAGTGGGAGCCTAACATTATGGGGGATGGAGAGGGGGGTGGGGACAGAATAAAGATTAAGGAGGTTGGTAAAACTTCAAGTAGCCCATTTAATGTAAACAAAATTGGTAAATGTGGTGGTAAAAATATAAAGTGCATTGTAACCAATGCTCGGAGCCTTACAAATAAAATAGACGAACTAGAGTTCATTCTGAATGACAAAGGCTATGACATTGTGGGAATAACCGAGACATGGATGGATGAAAGCCATGACTGGATAGCTAATTTAAAAGGATACAATGTGTTTAGGAGGGATAGAACAGGGAAAAAAGGTGGAGGGGTTTGTCTCTTTATTAAGAATTCTTTTACAGCTGTCCTCAACGATGAGATGGAAGAAGATTGCGAAGACGTGGAGTCCGTTTGGGTAAATATTCATGGTGGAAATAAAAGTTGCCAATTGCTTATTGGGGTATGCTACAGACCACCTCATATTAATGAAGCTGCAGAACTACGATTACTACAGCAGATTGAAAAAGCTGCAAGTAAAAATGAGGTCATAGTTATGGGCGACTTTAACTTTCCAGACATTGACTGGGGTATTGAGGCTACCCATTCTGGTAAAAGCAGCAGATTTATGGCAGCACTACAGGACAATTACTTGACTTAAATGGTAACGGAACCAACTAGGGGGAATGCGTTACTGGATCTGATCATTTCTAATAGACCAGATAATGTATCAAATGTGCAGGTTCAAGAACATTTGGGAAATAGTGATCGCAACATGATAACGTTTGATCTGGTGACTGATAGGCCACGGGGCAGCGGGACCACTAAAACTATGAATTTTAGAAAAGCAAAGTTCAATCAAATTAGGCAGGCACTAAGTTTGGTGAACTGGGATAATGTACTACAAGGGGAGGACACTGAAGGGAAATGGAAAGCTTTTAAACTTATTCTCAATCAATATTGTAGTATGTATATCCCATATGGAAACAAAATGTCTAGGAATAAAAAAAGGCCTCTATGGATGAATAGAAAGGTTAGGGATAAAATGAAGAGGAAAAGGAATGCCTATAAGGTCCTAAAACAGGAGGGGACCGAGGCTGCACTAAGCAATTATAAGGAGTGCAATAAAAATTGTAAAAAAAGAAATTAGGCTGGCAAAGATCGAAGCTGAAAATCAAATCGCTAGGGATATCAAATCTAACCCAAAAAAGTTTTACAAGTACATCAACTCTAAAAAAAAGAAAGGTTGACTGTATAGGACTCCTAAAGGATGAGGGTGGGAACTCAATGGTGGATGACCAAGGTAAGGCAGTGTTATTAAATGCTTTCTTTGCTTCTGTCTTCACAAAGGAAACAGCACTGTTGCAAATTACAGAGGCAGAAGAGTCTCAATCTTGTAACTGTAATATTAAATACTTAACACAGGAAGAAGTGAAGGCAAGACTAAATAAATGAAAAATAGACAATGCACCTGGCCCGAATGGCATGCATCCTCGGGTCCTAAGGGAATTAAGTTCAGTTATAGCTAAACCCCTTTATCTTATCTTTTGTGACTCTCTTGCAACTGACAGAGCCCCAGTGGATTGACGTACAGCCCACGTTTTCCCATTATTTTAAGAAGGGCAAAAAATCAGATCCAGGAAATTATAGACCTGTAAGCTTAACATCAGTTGTATGCAAATTATTTGAGGGGTTACTAAGAGATACTATACATGACTTCATAGTAGAAAATAATCTTTTTTCTCAGCATCAACATGGGTTTACTAAATACAGGTCCTGTTTGACTAACATGCTCAGCTTTTATGAGGTAGTGAATGCTAATATGGATATTGGGAATGCTGTAGATGTGATATACTTGGACTTTGCATAGGCCTTCGACACTGTTCCCCACAAAAGTCTGGTGCAAAAGTTGGGGATGCAAGGACTGGGGAAGAGTCTGTGTGCATGGATAGGGAACTGGCTAATGGACAGAAAACAAAGAGTTGTGGTCAATGGATCGTACTCCAAATGGGAGACTGTTAGCAGTGGGGTCCCACAGGGGTCTGTACTGGGTTCAGTGCTCTTCAATTTATTTATGAATGACCTAGTAGATGCAGTAGTGAGCAATGTTGCTATTTTTGCAGATGATACAAAATTGTGCATAATCAACAACTCTCAGGAAGATAGTGTCATATTGCAACAGGATCTGGATAGGATGGCTATATGGGCACATACATGGCAGATGAAATTCAATGTTGAAAAATGTAAAGTCATGCATTTTGGTCGTACCAATGGTCTAGCACCATACAAAATAAATGGGATACAGTTGGGGACATCAAACTTGGAGAAGGACTTAGGAGTACTCATCGACAACAAGTTAAATAATCGTACTCAATGCCAAGCCGCTGCAGCTAAAGCTAACAAAATTTTGAGATGCATTAAAAGGGAAATAAAAACTCGAGATGCTAGCATAATATTGCCCCTGTTTAACTCTCTAGTAAGGCCACATCTGGAATATGGAATTCAGTTCTGGGCACCACATTACAAAAAAGATATTGCAGTTTTAGAGCAGGTGCAGAGACGAGCAACAAAATTGATACGTGGGATGGAAGGTCCCGCTTACCAAGAAAGGTTAGATAAACTGGGTTTATTTAGTCTAGAGAAAAGACGCCTTAGATGAGATCTAATTAACATGTATAAATACATCAGAGGGCAATATAATAGCTTGGCGGATGAGCTTTTTGTCCCTAGGCCTTCTCAAAGCCATTTATTTAGGAAAGGGTTCTTTACAGTAAGAGTGATTAAGATGTGGAATGCATTGCCACAGGAAGTCGTCATGGCAAACTCTATACCTGCATTTAAAGGGGGCTTAGATGCTTTCCTTGCGTTGAAAGACATCCATGGCTACAATTACTAGGTTATGCCTAATGATGTTGATCCAGGGATTTTATCTGATTGCCATCTGGAGTCGGGAAGAATTTTTCCCTCTTGAGGCTAATTGGACCATGCCTTGTAAGGGTTTTTTTGTCTTCCTCTTGATCAACAGGGATATGTGAGGGAGCAGGCTGGTGTTGTACTTTGTACTGGTTGAACTCGATGGACGTATGTCTTTTTTTCAACCAAAATAACTATGTAACTATGTAACATGTGTCTTATTGCTTATTACCTGTATTGTGTTGTCTGTCACCCCTATCATCATTCTCTGTAACCTTATTTATTTTCCAGCACTGTCAAATATTTTGGCCCTATATAAATCCAATAAAATAATGATTTTTTTTAGCAAATCTGTATATGACAGTAATAAATGTAAATGAAAGAACAACACATAGGCCACTGAAAGCTGAAGTGTCTCATTCTGGCAGCCATCCCTTGTCGGTTTCTATGTGTCACTTTGTACTGTTAAAAAATGTAATCTCACTTCCTTTCTAGCCTGCCTGGAAGTATCTGCTTCACAGTCAGATCGGAGCTATGGACATGCCAAGACAGCATGTGATAGGGAAGGCAATGTATCAGGTGTAGGGTTTCCCAGCTGTTACACTCAGCTGTTAGCTTGCCACAGACATAACCTTGACAAACTGCTGAGCCGAAGTGCTTCCAGCATAATTATGTGAAACGGTTCTATAATAAAATGCAACTTAAAATATTCTACAGGGAGGGGCTTCAGTTCAATGGAAACGCTCCTCCAAAGACTGCTGCTCAGATTTAAAAAACAAGTGGACCTGTTTCCTGTAACAGTTGGACAGATTTTGTTGTTCAGTCACTGAGAAAGAAAAAAAAATGTCTGTCTAGGTCTATAGCTATATCTCTGATGAAGTGAGTTGTTACACTGTTGATCTAGTTTTTACTCACTAGACTTTGTGATTTCATTTTTTGTGCCATAAATGTGGTCTTTGGTCACCCCTGTTTTTTTATTTCTCTTTGTATGATATTATGAATTAACTTGTGTACAAACCCCAGGCCTTTTGGTTGTATTGACTTTCGCTCAGAACCTATCCCCACTTCCCACTTATGGGCCACATGTAAAAATCCATATATGTTTTTACAGTGTGCGTTTTTGAAAATGCACAACCTGATGCATAATTTTCAAAAATGTATATAGAACACACATAATGTATCTCAATGGAGACGCAGAGGAATGTGTTTTTACATACATACATACATACATTTCTAAAATAAATATGATACTATATTTTACTCCATTGATAGAGTGAAAATATAGGAAACAGCAAACGCACACAAAAAAAAGCATGAAAAACGCAAACGTATACAAATACACACCAAAAAAATAAATACATAAAATGCATGATTTTCTGTACTGCCTAGTGTGCACCCAGCCTGAAGTTTGAGAAAATCTAATTTTATTTATTTTTGTCAATACATTTTTATTACCCTTTCCAAATACAAACATTAAAGAGACCTTAACTGAAAAGAACAAGAGTTTCACTTACCGGGGGCTTCGACCATCCCCGTTCAGCTGTCCTGTGCCCGCGGCGTAGTCTTGGCCACGCGCATCCTCGTATACAATCACATCGGCGAGCGCACCCTGCGCAGGCACATTTAGAGGACCTGTTATTGCATCTGCACAGGATGCGCTTGCCGACGTAAACACCTATGAGGATGCGCATGGCCAGGGCTACACAGGCGCAGTGGACCACTGACTGATCAGTCGTCCGAAACAAAACTAAGCCGCGGCGGGGGACAGAGGATCGGTTTGGCAAGCTGCGGGCACAGGGGAGCAGCAGGGGGGTGGTCGAAACCCCAGGTAAGTGAAACGCTTGTTCTTCTTTTTAGTTAAGGTTCACTTTAAATAGGAAAGCAGTAAACCATAGCAGTGTACAGAGCACTATAGCGGGCCCTACTTGGGTCCCTCTGAGCAGGGGTCCTTGTGTGGTTGCAACCGCTGCATCCCCTATTGCTATGGCACTGGTTACTGGTACGTGTGTGTGTATAATTTAGTCCATATAAACAGAAAAAGCAGAAGGGCAATTCTAACACAGGTGTGAAATGTCACACGTGTGCACAGACACTTCAGCACAGACATGGAAACACTATGAGCCATGCTTTCAAGAAATGTAACCATTTCAAATATAAAACAGGCTTGCTAGGGTTCTGGGCTGTAAAATCTCTGAGATCACACATGCATGCACAATTTAAATACTGCTGTACTTTGGTAAGCTCTCCTCTGAATGGAAGTTCTCTCTTTTTTTTCATACTTTTGTCCCATCATGTAAACTCCCTGTGACAAGCTCTGCAGTGATTGGTTGCCATGGCAATGAACGCATTGATAGTGAAGTGCTGTGCTGGAGAATGAATAGGAACAGGCTTGAGATCCAGCACAGGATATTTAGGTCTTCAGAAACAAGGCAGTTTTTATTTTTTGGCAAGGAGAATTTCTCGTCCTGTGGACATCCATACGCTACTGAGGTAAAATCCTGGGGAAGAATGCTTTAGCTGCACAGAAGCTCGCTGTTTGCAGAGAGGAAGAGAGCGAGGTAAGCTTTTCTTTTTCTACTAGCCTTTCCAGGAATGCTGCATTCTTATGGTGGCCACTAATGATCCAACCTGTTTCATCCAATCTTACCAAATCTATGTAGTAGAAGAGTAAAATGAGTGAATATATAGTGAATGGATACTATAGGCAGTCTTCTATATTACATAGAAATGGTAGGATTGGATGAAAATGATTGGATCATTAGTGGCCACCATTACATCCATAAGAGAAGTGCTAATGAAACAGACAGGGCGTTCTCCGTCTTCACTTAGTTTTCATGTAAACAACTTTCCTGCACTTAGGATGCTGCATTCTAAGGGGGGGGGGGGGTGCAACGTTAGTTTAGCAAAGCATTTAAATACATCAATATTTTCATAGAACTACAGCCAGGATGAAAATAAACCTCCATGGTAGAAGCAGTATATGTATAGTACATTGGTTCTGTTGCTTTTTCTCACACTCATTCTGTAACGGTTAGTGATAGATAATGCATGCTAATCTGCAGTTGTCCCAATTGTTCAAAAAACCTGCCATGTGTATAGTATATCACCCATTTTTTTTTAATACACATTATTGGCCCATTGTTATTTCGTTCGTTCTAATTCAGTAGCTTTTAGAAGTAGAAATCCTTCTTGCTCAACAAAAATCAGGTCAGATGAGGGGAAAAAAACACCTGCTCTGTACAAGTGAAAACATTGTGCTCAAGGAGACTTTTGTCGTGTGTGTGTGTGTGTGTGTGTGTGTGTGTGTGTGTGTGTGACTTTTTCTTGTTTCTCAGGAAGTAGACTGATAATTAAATATACATAGTAAATAAAAAGCCCCCACACCCACCCACCATTGGACCTCTTATTCTTTAATCCCCCATACAGGCAGTGCTTTAAAATGCTGAACCCTTGAGCATTGGGCTTTGCTGCCTGAGCAGTACCAGCTCACATAGTTCTTGACACTGTGGGGTAGCCTGCAAGAGGTGGGTAAAAAAAACCCTCCCCTTATCTCCTGCAAAGCACCAATAAGATGGCCGGTGTCCAAGAGGAGGTGGAGTTAATGGTACAGGGAGGAGTTATGATGGTATCTTTAACCCTCTCTTTAATAAGGAGGTAATAAGGCATCAGCACCTTTTCAGTGAAATGAGCATACTGGTAAATTATCTATTCCTGCGAATAGTTAACTGTAACGCAGAAAGCATCAATCTAGAAATATATTTTGATTTTTTTCTTTTACAGAAAACAATTTCTTAATATTCCTTGCTATAATCAAACTCTTACAAACTGTCCCAGTCATGGAAATCTTCTAGGCTACTCTACAATAGAAGACACAACCCCACATCCTTGAAGTGGCTTGAAGTTTGGCAAAGCATGTTAAATCTCTTACTAGGGGATTTCATTGATGGGGACTAGTAGGAAGTCTAAACGGGAATCTCCCGTTAACGTTTTGGTCCAGTTCAATAGGGAGCCCTGGTGAGAGATTTACAGTAAACTTGCTGGTGCAGCAAGACCTATATGGGCATGAAGGAGTTATCCATCAGGATCTCAAGACCCAGGAGGATTATTGTAAAGCTTAGATCATGACAAGGAGCATTAAAAAATGTTTTTGATTTACCTTTGTAATGAAACTTTTTGCATAAGAGGTTTTTTTTTATAGGTTTTTCATTTTTCATATTTTTTTTCCATCCTTCTCCCCATACACTATGTGGGACTAATCGACAAAGACAGGTGTACAGGAAAGTGGATGCCCAAAGCAACTGCTCAAGTTTAATCTCTTCACTGCAACAGATTCTAATTGGTCAGAAACTGCTCCACTTTTGTACCTGTCTTTGCAAATCAGTCTCATATCTTTACACTTTTCTTTGCACCACAGCACCCCATTTACAATTTCTCTCACATTATTTATGATTGAGTTTTGGTATTTTGCCTGGCATTTATGTATTTAAACTACCTGGTTATTGCAGTACATGTTAGTTTTTAACTGACTTTTTAACCCATGTGTTCCGATATTTGCATAATTATTTTGTTGATCTTAATCAAGTAATGTAAACCACAATTACCACCAGTGGCATCGCTAAGGAGCTGTGGGCCCCGATGCAAGTTTAACAATGGGGCCCCCCAAGCACATAATTGATACGGCACACAAAAATCCGCCAATGGCAACTACGGTGTCAGAGGTGCCAGAAGGGGGTAGAAAACAGTTTGTTAATGATAACTACTATTCAAAGTTTCTATAGAAGTGATTATTATGAGCAAAGGACCAAAAGAGAGCTTATACTGTAGTTGAGGGAGGGCCCCTTTGGCCCAAGGGCCCCGATGCGGTCGCAACCTCTGCACCCCCTATTGCTACGCCCCTGATTACCACTGATTCTTATGGAGAATATTTTGTTCCCAAAAGTAACCAAAGTTTCATTGTAGATGCTGATTAGTTGCTAAAGGCAACAATGACATTTCCTCCAGAACATTAGTGGTTTGGGCCTCTGCTGTTTGTGTTAGTATGGCGAGTATATGCTTGGCAGTTTCCCAGACTGGTACAATGAACTCAAAAAACACAAATGCCAATTGTTCCTTCTTTAGGCCTAAGCTGCATTACCATCTAAGCTGCAGCTCTTCCAGCTTTAAGACTGTGAAAAAACGCAAGCCTTTAGCAATTTACATTTGCAGAATCATGAAAACACATACATTTCCATGCATGGTTTACAACAGTCTCTTGTTTCCAGAACAGACTTTGGTATTGGAAGTTGGACCCTGAATATGTTTGTTCTCTGTTTTAATCACTGATTAACTTGACAAAAATATCCCTGCTCTTCAGAATGTTCCACACATGCTATCCATTTGCATTACTGACCCTTTTAAAATCACTTTTGACCTCTGGATACATAAATATGCATAAGAAATACATATGTATATCAACTGATTTACATGAAAAATAGATTAAGCTTTTCACACTAGCCACACTTTTCTGATAAGCAGGTGACTCCTGTCCTGTCCATCGCCCATTGACCTCCTGTTTCTTGATGTTCCCTTTTCATGGAAATCATTAATACAATCCACAGCATGCCATACTGCCTATCACCTATTGAAGATGGCGCCTTAATTGGCAGCCATGGCCACAGGACTCTGGCCTTTTTTTGTTTTTTCCTTTTCCCTGCCAATTCTCCTTGTTTCCCCCCCCCCGGAAGGTGTACAGTGTCTGGTGTAGCCTGGGACGCTGGTGCAGGTCGTGGGGGAGTCCAGTACCTGGAGTTTTTTCCACCTTGCTGCTGCCTAGGTCCGTTGTCTGTGCAGGTACAGGCCTTGTGAAGTCCACCACTGCTACTCAGGAGGTTGGGGCTCTACTGAGGTAGGAAGACACTGCGCTGATCGGGAAACCTTTGGCCTCACTGGATGCCGGCTCCATCCATCGGCAGCTGCTGCTCCACCACAGCTACACCTCTGGTTCAGCCCCTCTATGATGCCAGCTACTAAACCAGAAGTAAGGGCCACTGTGGCCGGATGCTTCTGTGACAGCTAGATTATCTTGACCAGCCCTGCAGAATGCTGCCCAGGAGTCTGGACCCACCACAGAAATTAACACTACTGCATCTTTAGAACTGGGACACCTTGGGCAGCACCAGCAATCGGAATCCTTGGCAGCGTCGGCCATCACCACAGGTTTCTATGAAGAACTGGGTCATCACTGCTGAACCTTGCCTCCCCCCCCCCCCCCCCCACCCCCCATTGTCTCCTTAGGGATGACAGATGATTGTCAAGTGTGACTGGTGATGCCGTATTATGGCAGCCTAGGCTCTCCACTTTTTGACATTATCCCCCCCATCCTTCCAGAACCTATATAAGCCAAAACCAATTCCGGGTATAAACCCCCGTTTTTACTTGGTGAAATAAATGATTCTGATTTTGACCTATTGACCTTCCACAGCATGTCTTCCTGCTTGTCGCTCATTTACCTCCTGCAGCATGCCAAACTGCCCGTCACCTATTGCCCTCCAGCAACATGCCATCCTGCCCGTCATCCATGGACCTCCTGCAGCATGTCATCCTGCCCGTCGCCGATTGACCACCTGTAGCATGCCACCCTGCCCGTCGCCCATTGACCTCCTGCTGCAGCATGCCATCCTTCCCATCATTCATTGAACTCCTGCAGCATGCCATCCTACCCTCGCCCTGGAAGCCATTTAGCCTAGCAACTGCCCTGTATAAGAGAGATGTTTTTCTTTTTTACATGTTCAATGTGTAGGCTCATTATTAGACTCATTTAGTATATTCTCACTAGATGGCAGTAGAGCAGCAACTATGAACATCAGGACATTTAGTTGTAAGGCTGCTACCTGAAACAATGTCTTCCCATTGCAGTGAGCTTTGAGCTTTATTTTGGATAACTTGAATGTAATGTAATTTCCTCTGCTAACATTATTCAGTTTGCTTTCATAGCTATGGAAATAATGGTACTATTTTAATAACCATTCCTTTAAAAAAAAAGTTTTACAGTATATGGCTGTATGAGGAAACACATTTTCATATATCATTCACATGTTCATGCTGCATTTTAGCAGGTTGATATTTTGTCTGTTGCAGACAGTATTAAATTAAGTCCATATGGTGTTTAGAAACGCTTCTCTTTACTGTAAATCTTAATTTAGATATGAAAAATGTAATGCTAATCTATATTGAAGACAGTGTTCCCCTGTTTGTTCATGTGCACGGCGATAATAGGGGAGGGGTGAAGGAGAAGAGACCTGACTTACTATGCAGAAAGATCACAAGGATCTTTTGCATGAAAATGTCTCTGTGATCACCAAATGCAATTTATCAGCTCTGTTGAAATGATTTACTTAGGTAACAGGGGATCACACTAATTAGGCAACTTTTGCTACGCTGCCAGAGGTAGTCATGGTAAAATTGCCGCATGCTGCCTGCGCATCACAATCATACCACAGTTAAGTGAATCGGTGCCTTTGTGTCTTTGAATTTCCTGCCTCTGTAATTATTTGGGCAAGGTGTCCCACGTGAAACATGATGGTAATGTACAGTATATCTGAGCATACTCATTCTATGTCTCTATTCCCAGTATATTTATATTGTTATTCAGAGTTTAGTAGGTTTCTCACATGTCTGATCTGACCCATTCCAAAAACCACTACAGGTCATATTTCATGTAGAACTATTTGGAGTTGTTTCTCCTGGATAGCATTCAAAGGTTAAAAAAAACAAAATTGAAATGTTCTCATTAAGATGACTAAGCGGCTCACAAAGCATCACAACTGGAAATAATTGCTATTTGTTGTCATGCACAAAGTGATGTCCTCATTAATTTAAGTCGTGATGTAGTACAACAACAACAACAAATAACATTTGTAAAGCGCTTTTCTCCCGTGGGACTCAAAGCGCATGGCTCCGACCATCGTGGTACAGGGGAAGAATTTTATAAATCTGGAAATGCCAGGCTAAACAGGTGGCTTTTCAGTCTGGATTTGAATAGCTCCAGGGATGGTGCTGTCTTTACTGGGTGTGGTAGGGAGTTCCAAAGAGTAGGGGCAGCATGACAGAAGGCTCTGTCTCCAGATTTTTTGAGGTGCACTCTGGGAGTGACCAAGTTTATAGAACTTGCTGATCTGAGGTTGTGAGAGGTGTGGTGCAGCTTCAGCAAGTCCTTCATGTATCCAGGGCCCAGATTGTGCAGGGATTTGAATGTCAGCAGTCCAATCTTGAAGAGTATTCTCCATTCTACTGGTAGCCAGTGCAGTGAGCGAAGGATCGGTGTAATGTGACAGTGGCGAGGCTGGTTTGTTAGCAATCTGGCAGCAGCATTCTGCACTAATTGCAGGCGACGCAAGTCTTTTTTGGGGAGGCCAGCATAAAGGGCATTGCAGTAGTCCAGCCGTGATGTGATGAAGGCGTGGACTAGGGTTTGAAGATCCTCTGGGGGAATCAGATGTTTAATCTTTGCAATGTTCTTCAGATGAAAGAAGGAAGATTTAACTACAGATGAAATTTGGTTTCTGAAACTCAATTCCCCATCGATTAGTACGCCAAGGCTGCGCACAAGGTTGGAGCTGTTTATGTCTGAATTCCCAATCCTGATTGGTGTTGCTTTAGGATAGAGCTGTTTTGATGGCGAGCACTGGCTTTGGACAAACAGGACCTCAGTTTTGTCAGCATTCAGTTTCAACCAGTTATCATTCATCCATGCCTGAAGCTCAGCTAAGCAAGAGTTTATTTTTGGGGTAGGGTCTGTTCCACCAGGTTTGAAGGACAGGTATAGCTGTGTGTCATCGGCGTAGCAGTGGTACGTCAGGCCATGTCGTTGGATAAGTGTACCGAGTGGCAACATGTAGATTGCAAACAGCAGAGGGGATAGGATTGATCCTTGTGGCACTCCGAATTGTAGAGGTGCAGTAGTAGTAGTAGTAGTAGTAGCAGCAGCAGTCTTGGGCATGCAAACATCGGTGTATGCTAGTAAGAAACCAAACACTAGAAGAAACCAAATCCTTAAAGAGTAACTGTCACGAAAATCTTAAAATTTAAAACACATACAAATAAGAACATTTCTCCCAGAGTAAAATGAGCCATACATTACTTTTCTCCTATGTTGCTGTCACTTACAGTAGGTAGTAGAAATCTGACATTACCGACAGGTTTTGGGCTAGTCCATCTCTTCATGGGGGATTCTCAGCATGGCCTTTATTCTTTATAAAGACATTCTCTGAAAATGATTAATACAAAGATGCCGGCCTGCCTTCCTGCTCGCTGCACCCTATTTTGGCACTTGGACAGAGCAACTGCCATTCACTAAGTGCTTTAAAAATAAGGAAACCCCTGAGAACCCCCCCCTATGAGAAGATGGGCTTGTCCAAAATCTGTCGGTAATGTCAGATTTCTACTACCTACTGTAAGTGACAGCAACATAGGAGAAAAGTCATTTATGGCTCATTTTAATCTGGGAGAAATGTACTTCTTATTTGTATGTGTTTTAAAATTTAAGATTTTCGCGGCAGTTTTTCTTTAAACAAAATATTTTGAACAAACACAAGGCAAGTGATCATCAAGGAATTATGTTTTTTGTTTGGTTTCTTTTTTTCATATTTATTTATCTCAATTATTGTGTTTAGAACTTTAAATATTTTATATTAGGGGACACATAAAAAGGTCAATATTTATTTCATATTTAGTTACAACTTGACCTGCTGGTCAAACTAGCAAGTTTTTTGTCATTACAAAACGATTCTGTTGGTTTGCAAAGATGAACTTGTGTACAGTGTCAATTAATGAACTTTTACACCCTCTATCAATTGAAGCTAATCATTAGACGTGTTAGTATTGTAGACTTGATTACTGCAATATCAATGCAAGAAGCTTTTCCACTTAGAAACATTTCCAGTTCTACCGTCTGTTGTAACGCTAATCCAGTATGTCTGGAAAATATGAATATATAATAAGTATTAGGCCCAGTTCACACTAGCATAAAAAAACATTCTTCTTAGCGGAACAGAAGCAAATGGATTCCATGCAAGTAATAGGATCCATTCACATTTTACATCAGTTTGTTCCGGTTCTGGAAGTGGATTGCAAGGATGGTGCAGTCCATGGTTTTTATGGATTGGCCGGACGAAGTGGATGCTGACAGATTCAATAGACTGTGTCTATTCTTGCTAGGTTTGTTGTCGCGTGAATTCTTGCTCGCCTGCCTCCATTACATTCGGGTCCTCAGCCCTTGCAGCCACAGCTGCATGGGAGAAGTGACAGTATACAGATCCAAGCCCCTCAGAAGCATCAAGATCCCATTTGATTGCAACAGACCAATGAGAATCCTCCATGGTTTGAGGGAGGATTCCCATTGGTATGTTGCAACCCAGTGGGCAATCTTGGTGTTCTGCTGAGGTTCCAATTTGTATAATGGATTCTGGATTCTTGGTGCCAGCAGTGGAGGAACCCTAATGTGATGGTGACAGATCTATCAAGCAGGTGGTGATACAGACTGGGAACAGGGGAGGAAAAAACTGATTCCTTCATAGCCAACTGTAATTGCAAAAAATAGAAGAGCAAAAAATTCCATGTCTGTTGCTAATGAACCAAGTTGCCCATTTAAATGAATCCATAACCAACCCAGAAATACTGTTTTATTAACACAAGAATAAGGACGTTAAAAATAATTAAGGTCCCCCAATCCATGTGTAATTATGGCTCTCAATTACCAGACACAAATAAAAATAAGTGGCAAAACTCTGCAAACCACAATAAATATAAAGTGCCGTAAGTATTAATAATACTGATATGGCTCAGTAAAGTGCAATCATGGTCTAATAATAATAAATACAAATGTTTGTTTATACAGATAATAATCAACAATACAGTGTGCGGGGTGGGCCTGGTGGTTACGCAGTGAATAGCTGCTTCATCAGAAGCGCCTCCTGTCACAAGCCCCCTAGTGGCCGGACCGCACAATGCCTTCCATTCGGTTTCAGCACACCGACCATGCAATCTGTGGTCGCAATCGGTGCGCAACCGCTGAGATTTTGGCAGCAGACCGACTAGAAGGGAGCTTGTGAGGTATGGTAATACAAATTACACACTATTTCAGGGTATAACTGCCACCACTCCTACAGAAGGGTAGGAGACCTAACTAATACCTGCAAATAAAAACTGTTAGAACACACTCTAGTTTATCTAGCTATCAACAGTAGTAGCGACTCTTCAGAAGCTAGAATTTTGTTGTGCGGCTGAATAGCAGGGGTAGCTGAACAAATACATTACTTTTTAGAAGTCTTTATTATAAATGCAATATAAACAATTAATATATACAGAAAATCATTAAAATCAACAATTATAGAGACAATCGTAGCGCAGTATTAAAAAAAAAAAAAAAAATAAAAAGGGAAGAAAATACGAATACTTATGCTCATGTGGAAATATGTCCTTTCTGGGAAAACATGTGCAGTTTTTTGTTTCAGTTCAGGAGCCAAATTTCAGACAAGATGGCCGCCACTCTTCCTCAAAGCAGCAGCATGCTCCCATAAAGATGGAATTGTAGGAAGAATGATACACATTTTTGGGTGGGGTCTCAGGTTCAGCCCAGGGGTTGGACAGGGTGTGGTTAACCTCCTGGGTGGATTCCTGGTGCCTACCAAATATGAAATTTTCCATATCTCAGCTTATGCTTACCGCACACACAACGGTCACAGATTCCTCAGAATATGACATCAAGCTTGGTTGCTGTCCGGTTAAGAAGTAGCGGAATACCTCCGGTTTCTGGATATGTCAATGGCCTCAATTTAATATTAAAATATTCACCATATCCGGACCAGCAGAATGAGATAACTTTCAGACCTCTCATATGAACGGTATTCCTTAAACAGGCTAAAAATCATATACAGCATTTATTTCTAAGCTGGTTCCATGGCTCTGCTGGTCTAGACCCCTGCTGTGTGGGAAGCTCGCTTTGCTGGGGCTCACCAAATGGTATCATTTTCCAAGGGCATGTTCACACTTGGGTGTCACTTCCAATGAAGAAACTTCTTTTGATGGAGTTAATTACACAACCAGGTCTTCTCAGAGAGCCACTTGTCTCATGAAAAGAAAGTTCTGCTAACAACTGAAATGCTAGATTTCTAAAAGAAGACCCCAGGCTTGACAGACTGCTACCCCCTAGACATAAAATCTTGATCTAGCAACGCAACGACAATCGGTGCAGGAAACCGATTGCGTTTTCTGGTCTCACGGCTCTTCTGTGACACCTCCTAATTAGCACTCTTAACCAGTAACCTTAGTACTTATTTAGGGTTATTTACTTGTTTCTCCTGTCCACTGACTTAACTTTGCTGGACTCTATTGTGCCTCTATTATGTAGGCATCCTATGTTTTATTGATTATTATTTGTATTTGTATTTGTATTAACCACGATTGAACTTTATTGTAATTGATCAGTATTATTAACACCTAGAGCACCTTATATTTATTGTGGTATGCTGAGTTTTGCAGCTTGATTTTTGTGATTCCTAATTTGTGCCTGGCAATCAGCACATGAATTGGGGAACTTTTACATGCATTTAAGTTTACCCCGGTCCTCCCAGTGATGTTTAGCCTAGGCTTTAGCCTTGCGTCCCAGAGCACTCTGGGAGATCAGGTATTGTTTCTGCAAATACACATACACAGCAAACATCCCACAGCGATGCACCTTGCCTGCAGTAAAGATGTCTCCACCTATGATACATTATTATTGATTTATATAGTGCCAACATATTCCGTGGTGCTGTCCAAAGTAAGGAACAAACATGGGGTACATAGTACAGACTGTAGTATACACCAAATAAAGACATTGGCTGCCCTGTCTATTTACCTTCCGTCAGAGTGAGGACACAGGAAGTGGAGGGACAGAGGTGAAACGTGGAGACATGAGGACACTGGTGCAGAATGGGGTGGGTTGAGGAGCCTGGGAATTGCAGGCAAGCTGCTGAACTTTGCTCTTTTGCCTTTTCTTTGGGACTTTACCAGCTCCCATCAGGCCATGTTCTGGCTGTCCCAAGTACGATAAAGTCAGTTATTTAGACATTCTTTGCATATTGGCCGCAGTAGCCGTTCACTTCACACATTGGCCAGCCAGATCCCGAAGTGGCCAGACTTAAGGTTCTGGCCATAACATATACACCAAGGAATGTGAAAAAAAAGCTCCTAGAAAAGCGGAGCAGTGCTTTTCAGCGCAGGAAGATTTGGGCGCAGCCTGTACCACCATACACTGTAATAGGAATGACATCTATTGCGGTGCTCAGTGAGTAATGACAGCGACGTCAGAAGACAGAGCTGAAGTTGCTTTAAAACACAATAATTCGGCCTCCAGCAACAGCTGGAAGCCAAATTATATCATTACTCACCATCCATGGCGCCTGGAGGTGGAATAGTAATTAACACGGCCGGGACTTGTGCAGCAGCAGGATCAGCCATATACCGGTTGTATCCTGCGCCCAAGTCTTCCTGTGCAGATTTCAAATGTATGCCTAGAAAAGTACTTGCTCGCTCTGTGATACAATGTTTCCAATAGCAGAAATACTGTTTTAAGCAGTATTTTAAAGCATAGTATGAACAAGGAGCAAACAGTATTCAACAGTTAATATTGGATGGCTATAACTCTGTATTGTGGGATACAGCACATCTGAGTTCTCATCCTACTGCAAGTAGCCAGCAATCAAGAGCAGCATGCATACCTCTGTTATTGGCACATACATCGTTTTTTGTTATTATTAGGGCTCAGCACTGTGAGCAATTAACATGGTAACAAGAAAGTTCATTGACTTTAATGTTAGCTGTACAGCTGTGCATTCTTGTGCATTGTGAGTTAATGCGTCCGGGATCATTTTATTGCACAGCGCACACAACTTCCCTTTGGGTTCTATCATGTTGCGGCTGCTGACATCAGCACTATAACTTACCTTGTTGGTAAATGTGTGCATGAAATCAGGTTTGTGCACGCATTCTGTAGTGTGAATAGGCCCTTACTCAGCATTGGCACACCATTGTTGACTGGGGTCAGCTTTGTATTTGTTTTTCAAGGCTTTCAGATGTCTGTGATTTTGATGCCGTTTCTGAAGCTTGTCTAGGAATTGCAGGCAACGCTCTAGTAAGAATAATTGTTAATGCTTGATTGCTCATGCATTCAGCAGGTCATCTTTAACCTGTTCAGCTAATTGCTCCAAAATAATGCCAATCCAAGGCTTTTCTCCTGTAATATGCTTCTGTTTGCCAGTGTTTGCGGATTAGTAGCTTATGCAATAATATTTTTATGGTCCTGTGCTTTTAAAGGCCTTCTCAGCCAGCTGTTGGGCGATAGCTCATCACTTCTCTCCCAACAGCTGGCTGAGAAGCAGTGTGTTCTCTGCAATGACAAGACAAGACACAGAATTTATTTATTTATTTATTTGTTGTATTTATAAAGCGCCAACATATTACGCAGCGCTGGACATTAATTTAGGTTACAGACAATATTTAGGGGTGACAAACAGCAATATGACAATACAGGAATACAAGAAAACCAGATCACACAGCACAGTATGAGTACAAGGTAATGCTTAGTCAGTCACTGGATGGGAGCATGGAGTTAGGCAAGTTAGGTTCACAGAACATTTATATTGCGCTTTTCTCCTGGTTGGACTCAAAGAGCCAATGAGCAGCACTGTTCTCTGGCACTGCTGAAGAAAAAAAAAATCAAAGTTAAAAATATACTTCAATTGAAATGTTCTCTCTCTCTCTCTTCTTCTATCATTCTCCATCTCCACCTTTCTCTTCTCTCTCTCCCCCTCTTCTTAACCACTTGCCGACCGCGCACTCATACCGCGCGTCGGCAAAGTGGCAGCTGCAGGACCAGCGACGCAGTTCTGCGTCGCCGGCTGCAGGCTAATTAATCAGGAAGCAGCCGCTCGCGAGAGCGGCTGCTTCCTGTCAATTCACGGCGGGGGGCTCCGTGAATAGCCTGCGGGCCGCCGATCGCGGCTCGCAGGCTAAATGTAAACACAAGCGGAAATAATCCGCTTTGTTTACATTGTACGGCGCTGCTGCGCAGCAGCGCCGTAAGGCAGATCGGCGATCCCCGGCCAATCAGCGGCCGGGGATCGCCGCCATGTGACAGGGCACGTCCTGTCACATGGCTGCACAGGACGGATAGCGTCCTGTGCAGCCCCGATCACCAGGGGGCCAGGTAGGAGAGGGGGAAGCGGAATTTCTCCGCGGAGGGGGGCTTTGAGGTGCCCCCCCCCCGCCAGCCACACGCAGGCAGGAGAGATCGGACCCCCAGCACATCATCCCCCTAGTGGGGAAAAAAGGGGGGTGATCTGATCTCTCTGCCTGGTGTTTGATCTGTGCTGGGGGCTGTAGAGCCCACCCAGCACAGATCACAGAATTCAACGCTGGTCCTTAAGGGGGGGTAAAGGGTGGGCCCTCAAGTGGTTACAGAGAAACCGTGACCAAGAATTGAACTTCATCCCAATCAGTAGCTGATGCCCCCTTTTACATGAGAAATGTATTCCTTTTCACAAATGGATCATCAGGGGGCTCTGTATGGCTGATATTGTGGTGAAACCCCTCCCACAAGAAACTCTGAAGACCATGGTACTCCTGGCAGTTTCCTGTCTGTGAACCTTGTTGCATTGTGGGAAATAGCTGTTTACAGCTGTTTCCAACTGCCAAAAAAGCAAGCAGCAGCTACATCACCTGCCAGCAGTAAAAATGTCACCGTGTGATAAATGTCAGAATGTAAATCGGGGATTTAAAAACTTGTACAATGGCCAAATACTGACTAAATCATTTAGGGCCCGTTTCCACTAGAGTGAATCTGCATGCGGTTCCTGCATGCAGATTCGCATAGACAATACAAGTGGATGAGCCTGTTTCCACTTGTCAGGATTTCTGAGCATTTTTTTTGTGCAGAAAAAAATCTGCACGGTAGACCCCGCAGAATTCGCATACCGCACACCGCTATGCGAATCGCCGCGAATGTATTTAATAGGGAAATCGCATGCGGTTTTGGCATGCGTATTTTACCACGATTTTGCATGCGATTTCGCATAAAAAGTAATGTTAAATCACACAGGCAGTGACATGGTCAAAATCGCATCAATACTAACCTATGCAAAATTGCGATAAAATACTCATGCGGAATCGCACCCTCATGCGATTTCGTCAGCGGAGAATCAGCGGCGATTCCGCACCGCACAAGTGGAAACAGGCGTTTATTCATAATTGTTGTAAAAATGAAGCACTTTTTTATTACATTATTTTCACTGGAGTTCCTCTTTAACACACATGTGCCTCAACACTCTCTTCCTCCCTCCTCTCCCTACCTACCTCTTTCCTTCCTTTATCTGTCTCCACTGCTCATCAGTAATGCTCTTGTAGAACCGAGAAGATTGTATATATTTAAAGACCTGTATATGCATAAAATGTACTCCATTTTTAGGTGACGTGTTTTATCCTACCAGAAGTCGTTTGATGACTGCCACACACACAACGCCAGACGTACTTATTTTTTAATGATCCTAATGAGTTCCAGACGTTTTAGGGTCATGAAGGTTCTCTTCTGTGAGAGTAGATGAATAGTTTGTGACAAGAAAACAGAGGACTGCACACAACTAGCTCTGCTGAAAAGCAAGGTATTGGAGAAGCAGTTTCTGCCCCAAATATGTTGAGAGATGCTGCAATAATTTTTTTTTTATTTTTTTTTTTTTAGCAAAGCCAGTTGTTTGCCGTCACTTGATAACCCTTTATCAGGGTTGGTGTTCCCTATTCAGGGACAGGCACTGGCAGCCCTAGTCAAGAGTAAAAGGGACATTTGTTGAAAACTTGGGGGGGGGGGTTATTCCTATTGTTTGTAGCAGTTTATGATGCTGATCCACTGACTCGATAAAAGACGAGTCCTGTGGAACTCGTGTTCTTTAAGTAATGCTCCAAACAGATTGCCAAAGAAATAAAATAATTTATGGCTGTGCTTAAGTTGTCTGCCAACTAGTGTAATGATGTACACATCAAGGTGCAAGTTACCAATGATGTGGCAGACAGGACAAAGAATCGCTAAGAATAGCTGGACTGTTGCTAGGAATTAGGAAAGATGAAGGTAATTTGTGAAGAAAGCAAAAGGATGAGTAATAGAAAGCAATGGCTCCATTCAGAGCTGGACTGCAGAGAAAAGAACTAGCGTGCAAGCTTGACTATAGTGAACGTTGTCAGCAGGACAGCTCCTCTCAAGCAAGTTGTTGTTTTTCCCATGACGGAAGTTTACTGTATTTAATGAATACAATTGCTTATTTTTAATTCATTCATTTATAAATGATTTAGTCAAGATTTGCTGATTGTGAAATCTTAGGGTGAGCAGAAACATTATATGATCTTCAAGAGTGCTCTGAGGAAAAGGCTGCATGGCATTCTAGCTATAAACTCCACTGGATGGCATCATGGCCATAAACACCACGGGGAGGGGCAGGATTGCAGACAATATACCGCAATATTAAGTTAAAAATGGGTTTCCTGAATAGTTTATTGGTTTACTATATGTCATTATGGTTCCTCATTAAAGTCTGCCCAGTCAGTCATGTAAAAAAATGATCTGGTGTGCCCTTGCAGGATGACATCACTTCCTTTCTCCTCCACTAACTTGATCATCATACAGTCTATTTCAAAACCACAGTTACCACCCTTCAATTTTAGAAGTCTTTTACCCGAGCTGATCTACACGTAACCCCCTAATAATTCTGGCAGTGAAGATGTGATTGGTGATGGTGACTTTTCACCCACTGCTCTATTTTTCCTGATTGTCAGCCATGGTTTGCTGTTGCTTTCTAATTAAAGCTATACAACACGGGCTACCATATGTTCTATTGTGGGTTGGATATGGGAAAAGTGGAGTCCGTGTTTACTGAATGACACAGGTTTTTGGAGTGGAGTACTGCCAGATCCTTTCAATCCCTTAAAGGACATCTGAAGAGAGAGGGATATAGAGACTGCCATATTTATTTCCTTTAAAACAATGCAAGTTGCCTGGCAGCCCTGCTGCTCTTCTGCCTCCTTATACTTTTAGCCATAGATTGTGAACAAGCACGCAAAACAGATGTTTGTTTGTTTGAAATTGACTAGGTTTGCTGCATACTTATTTCAGGAGGGTGATTCAGACACTACTGATGCATGAAAGGGATGCCAGGCAGCTGGAATTTTTAAAAGGAAATATATATGGCAAACTCTGTATTTCTCACTTCAGGTGTCATTTAAAGGACACCTGAATTGAGAGGGATATGGAGGCCGTTATATTTACTTTCTATTAAACAATACCAGTTGCTTGGCATCATGCTGTTCTCTTTGGCTGCAGTAGCATCTCAATCACACACCTGAAACAAGCAAGCAGCTAATCCACTCAGAATTTTGTTAAAAACATCTGATCTTAGCATGCTGTTTCAGGGTCTATGGCCAAAAGTATTAGAGGCAGAGGATCAGCAGGACAGCCAGGTAACTGGTTTTATCTAACAAGAAATAAATATGGCAGCCTCTATATACATTTCACTCCAGGTTCCCTTATAGAGCCTTGCACGGCTCTATAATAAAAAGTGCCAGTGGCCCTGGAGCAAGTTGTAAGGAGCAGGTCAGTGGAGGCCTGAGAATGTGCTAAGGCACAACAGATAAAAGATCAAAGAAAAAAGTACTTTAACTATGGTGCTCAAAATAAACCATTCTTTCCAAAAAATATTTACTATCAGTATAATAATATAAATCTAATATTATATAGGCCAGCACTGAGTCTGAAATGACGAGAATTCTCACAGATTAGTACATAGGATGGCAATAAAGGTGCAGAAGGCGATGTACCCCCAACAACACTAGGCATCTGAAATGTACAAAAAAATGTTGGAATTGGTATTTAAATAATTGTGATAGATTTATGGTGCATCTTACCATACTGTATAATGGCTGGGAACAGGACATAGAGTGGAGCATAGCTTGTCTACAGATGCGTGTGGTTCCTTTGCATTGTGTATGTGTGTTTCTGCGCTTCACCTCCTTTGTATGCTTTGGGAATGCTTCATTTGCAGAGAAACAGGATGTAGCTCACACCCCTAGAAAACATCATTTTTCATGTAGCCTACAGTAAGCAACTTTGAAAAATGAAATGCATTCACAGGCTTTGAACTGGAAACGGTTTTGACACTAAACTCACAGATGTTCTATAACAAACACTGTGAAAAGAAGTCCTGCTGCAAAGTTTACATATTAATGGTTTAGAAAACCCAACATTTATTTTAAGCAACCTAAGGGCTGGTTCACACTGCAAGAGCTTTTTCTAAGCGCTTGTGATTTTAAAAGCTCTGGCTAATGTAATGCTATGTGTGTGTTTTACACTTGTGCAATGTGAGTTTATAAAGATCCCCCATAGCATTGCATTAGCAAGAGTTTTTCGATACACTAGCGCTAAAAAGCTCTTGCAGTGTGCACCAGGTCTAGTACATTTTTGTTTACTACTTTTGAGCTGCAGGCACTGGTGCATCTAAAACATACCTGAATGACTGTTTTCCCCACTCCTTATATAACATTGGTTTATTAGTGTGCAGTGGTATCTCTTATTGCTGGCAAAAGCTAACAATGCAGTAAGGGCTTACTAGGTGAAGCCTTGTACATACCAGGGGCTGTTCTTGGTCAAGGCACCAGACATGTCCCCCAAGGTCTGTCAAAGTCATTTAATGATCCAGAAAGAAGAAACTTTCAGTAACAATCGTTAGCAAAGTCCATTGTTCTCCTCCTTAACCCACCCACCGCAAAGTGCTGTCATGTGCCATGCACTGTCCCTCCTTTCCTCCACATAGCAGTAGACGCGTCACTCTGCTATAGTATAGTGCAGTGTCTGTACAGCAATAGGCTCTTGAACTGTGCCCAAGGTATATACCATAACCTCCCTAGCGGTATCCCTGAGTCAGGCTCGGGGTAGAAAACCGCAGCTCAGAGTGGTAACTCCAAGCCTGACTCATGTCAATCGCCAGGAGCTCTATGTAGAGCCCTATGCGCGGCGGGCGTTTTCACTCACCTCCCCCGGGATCCAGTCGCCTGCAGCCATTCTCCTTCCTGTCCTCTGAAGCTCTGCATTCCTCTAGTATGATCGTCGTTATGACGACAGATGGTGATCTCATAACAGGGTTACAGCTCCACCCAGAGGACAGAAGGAGAACTGCAACGCTGGATCCCAGGGGGTTGAGTCTGTGCAGGGGCTGCTGCAAGCTCTCTAGCAGCATAATTTTTTTCTTGGTTTTAGGGTCTGAAAAGGTGCAAAAAAAATTGCATGGCTTTTTCGACCCTAAAATCCAGAAATAATCATACCGCCAGGGAGGATAAGAAAAGAGTTGCTGTAGACAGT
This sequence comes from Hyperolius riggenbachi, assembly GCF_040937935.1. NCBI lineage: Eukaryota > Metazoa > Chordata > Amphibia > Anura > Hyperoliidae > Hyperolius > Hyperolius riggenbachi. Next base: position 212,293,463 of record NC_090647.1, read on the forward strand.
AAAGCATTATCCCTGCCTTTGCAAGACACCGGATAGAAGTTTTTTTTTTATACTAGAGGTCAGAGCATGGACATACTGTCCGTCAAGAAGTACCATGGATGCACCTTATTTTTAAAAAGAGTAGGAACTTCCCCTAAAAGGCAGGCCTGCTGTGATAACAAAAGTGCGTGTGATGTCTTCTGTGTGAATGGAAACAGCCTTAGCTTTTCTTTACAATGAGTTCCTAAAGGTAGCCATGCATGTAGCGGTGATGGGCAGATTCATCCAAGAGACAAATCTCTATCTAATTGAATCTGATTAGAGAGAGATCTGTTGCCTGCCCCATACATCGCAGGCCGATTCCCGATCAATTTCATGCTTAAATTGATCAGGAATCGGCCTTGTGACGCCGCATCCGACTGCCTTGCCGCCTGACCCTATCCCCCTAATGTTAAATGTCCCTCCAATGCCTAGTGCAACTGATACCTTACCTGTCCGTGGCCTCCGCTGGTTCCAGACGCACTCTGTTTTTATACACACACGCCATGTGGTTACCGAGTAAGGTGGGCGTACATCAAAAAAGGGCGTCGGGGAAAAAAAGGGCGCGTGGTGTAAACGATAAGCAGTATTATTGTTTATAAATATATTGTGTAGAATTTCGTTCATAAATAGTGTTTTAACAATTTATAAATCATGAAATAATGTGTATGAAATCGGCAATTCTTAAAACGTTAATCTTCCCTGTTTCTAAACTGAAACTTATAATTACGTTTGTTAAAAAAACAGTAATATCTGTTTTAAACATTATAATTATATATTGTGATGAATAATCTTGATTTATCGTTTATTATTATAATAAAATGTGAAAACATTGTTTATAACAATGATATTAATATAAGTACATTCATAATAACTGTTGATTAGTATTATTAAAATTGTACTAAAACTATACCTAACCCTACTCTCACACAGAACCCTCCCTGTACCTATCCCTAACCCCTAGACCCCCTGGTGGTGCCTAAACCTAAGACCCCCCTGGTGGTGCCTAAACCTAAGACCCCCCTGGTGGTGCCTAAACCTAAGACCCCCCTGGTGGTGCCTAAACCTAAGACCCCCCTGGTGGTGCCTAAAACTAAGCACCCCAAAGCCCTCCCTGTACCTATCCCTAACCCCTAGACCCCCTGGTGGAGCTGGTGGTGCCTAAACCTAAGACCCCCCTGGTGGTGCCTAAACCTAAGACCCCCCTGGTGGTGCCTAAACCTAAAACCCCCCTGGTGGTGCCTAAACCTAAAACCCCCCCTGGTGGTGCCTAAAACTAACCACCCCAAAGCCCTCCCTGTACCTATCCCTAGACCCCTGGGGGTGCCTAAACTTAAGACCCCCCTGGTGGTGCCTAAACCTAAGACCCCCCTGGTGGTGCCTAAACCTAAGACCCCCCTGGTGGTGCCTAAACCTAAGACCTCCCCCCCCCCCCCTGGTGGTGCCTAAACCTAAGACCCTCTATGGATAATAATGTTTTACAAACATTAATAAATAAAAAATTTAAATAAAAAAATTTAAATCATTTTTTGAGTGGATAATAATGTTTTAGAAATGTTTTACAAATAGTGATTGTAAAAAATATATTGCAATTTACGTTAGGTACTGATCACTTTATTTTGTGAATAATAATGTTTTACAAACCGTAAGAGTTAAAATGTTAAATAATGTTTTAATTAAATAGGATGAATATGTTTAGTATTTTTATAAAGGTTATTCGTCACGGGCTCATTTTGTAAAGTTAAATCAATACAAGCACAGTTATAAAACATTAAAAATCTCCGGGCGCCGTTTGTAAAACGTTAATAATCTCCGGCGCCCTTTTTTGCCTGTTCGGCGTCCATTAAACGATATTTATAATGGGAGTGAATGGGGCGCCCTTTTTGTCCACTTGTCTCATGCGCCCAAATCTCCTGCTTCCGTAAGGTGGATGCATGTGTGACATCTGACGTCACACATGCTCTTACTAGGCAACTACGTGGGGCGCATGTGAAAAAAAAAATGCATGAAAACTGCTCTCTAGTGCCCAGGTCCCCACTCCACCTTAATCCATTTATGTCCCTGATAGAGCACCCAGTTTTTTCAGCAAACCTCTTTAATATGTTGAACCAGTGTGGCTGGTCACTTCTCTTGTGCAAGTTACTTCCTCTACGTTATGAGGACTTGGTGCTAAAAGAAAGACATACAGTACATGAGGCATGAATAGGTTTACCAAGTGAGGAGGTAGTTTTGAATGAGCTGTATCCCATTTATATTTTTAAGAGCTTTAAAATAAATTACTTTCCTGTAGACAAAATAATAATAATCTCTAAAAGTGATAGGTTATGGCTATCTGTCCATTCTATCTTATAATAACATCATTTGCAATACAGAACTGCTCTGTTACACGTAGTACTGAGTAATGTAATGCTGATTGTGAGGGAAAGGTGTCAAAACACACAGTACTTTCCATCTTGCAACCACTCCCGTGCCTATGCTGACCCCTCAACAGTCAACACCCTCAAAAGCTCCTTCAATGAGCATCAGACTGTTAGAACTGGAACATGGACAAATGGAAGCCGGTGTCCAGGTCCAATTAGTCACATTTTCTATGCCCTCCAAATTCCCGAGATCTCAGTAAACACTGTGCATCTGTAGGATGTGCTGGAAAACCTTCTCACCCATGGAGGTTCTACGTCACAACCATAGGAGGGCTTGAATGCTTCCCGTAGATTGAAGGACCTCCATGGTACACATTCCTGGCAGTGTTGATCCAGGGATGTTATCTGATTTCCATCTGTAGTCAGTAAGGGTTTTTTTCCTTTTAGGGCCAATTGGTCCAAGCCTTGTAAGGGTCTTTTCACCTGCCTGTGGATCTGGGATATGTGAGGGTGCAGGCTAGCATTGTACCATCTTTTTTGGTTGAGTTTGATTGATTTTTTTTTTTTAACCAAACTATGTAACTTACAGGACCTAAAGAATCCCTTGCTATTGTTTCCATGCCAAATATCACAAAACACTGTCAGAGGTCTTGAGGAGCCCATGTCTCGATGACTCAGGTCAGCTGTTTGCTTGCTTAATGGGGGACCTGCACAATATTAGTAGGTGGAGTCCACATTTTCATTCGTATTTGTATATTTTATTCTATTTTGCTGATAAAATTTATAGTGAGTCAGTGGCCTGCTCTCCACTTCCCTGGAGAATGTGGTTGCCTAAAATCCCCAACAACATTCTCTAAGGAAATATGTAAAGAATTCTCTCCCTTCTTCACTAACAAAGTGTCTGCCATCCCTGCCAGCATTATACCAACAACCTCATCCTCCTAGGGTCCCTAGGACTTTGCATGTGCCTATTGCGGTACGGCCATGGCAAGTCTTTGACACTCTGACACTTGTATGCAATCCACTTTTTCTCCTGAGTTTTCTCCCAGGTAAAATTTTCACAAGATACTCAGCATCATTGTGATAATACTTTTTTACATACTTTTGGTACTTTTTCAATTGCAAAGTGCAGAATAGTTATTTTAACCACTTTGTCCTCCTTGACGTACAGGGGCGGCGCCAGGGGGGTGCTTGGGGGTGCTCGAGCACCCCCTAGAATTGTCCAAGCACCCCCAAAGCACCCCCTGGAGTGAACTGACTTCAGGCGTCTAAAAGACGCCAAGTCAGTTCACACACCGGCAGCACGGAGCAGCAGGCAGGGCTACGGTAAGATGGCCGCCCGGAGCCCTGTTCTGCAGACTTCGGGCGGCCATTTTCCCGTAGCCCTGCTCTCTGCATGCAGGCAGGAAGTCTCGTGGTGATGTCGGGAAGGAAGAGGATCGTGGGCGCGCGGGCGCTGCGCGCCACAATGAGGTCGGGACTCGGGACAGGAGGTCGGGAAAGAAGGTCTTCTGGCTGTAGGTGAGTAAATGGGTTTTTCTTTTCTTTTTCAGGTGATGCGGATTGTGCATATTGGGGTCATATATGCTACGGATTGTGCATATTGGGGTCATATCTGCTACGGATTGTGCATATTGGGGTCATATCTGCTACGGATTGTGCATATTGGGGCGATATCTGCTACCGATTGTGCATGTTGGGGTCATTTCTGCTACCGATTGTGCATATTGGGGTCATTTCTGCTACCGATTGTGCATATTGGGGTCATTTCTGCTACCGATTGTGCATATTGGGGTCATATCTGCTACCGATTGTGCATATTGGGGTCATATCTGCTACCGATTGTGCATATTGAGGTCATTTCTGCTACGGATTGTGCATATTGGGGTCATTTCTGCTACGGATTGTGCATATTGGGGTCATATCTGCTACCGATTGTGCATATTGGGGCCATATCTGATAACGATTGTGCATATTGGGGCCATATCTGATAACGATTGTGCATATTGGGGCCATATCTGATAACGATTGTGCATATTGGGGCCATATCTGATAACGATTGTGCATATTGGGGCCATATCTGATAACGATTGTGCATATTGGGGCCATATCTGATAACGATTGTGCATATTGGGGTCATTGGACGTGTTTTTTGTTAAAATCTGCTCACATTACGTGTATTTTCTTGAGAAAACCTGCACAATTATGTGAATTTTCTGGGAAAAGGGTCACCAAAACTTGGGCCCTCTGTCTTTGCGTTGCACTTTTAAAGGGAACCCGCGGTGAGAATAATATTGAGGCTGCCATATTTATCTCCCTTTAAGCAATACCAGTTGCCTGGCTGCCGTGCTGGTCCTCTGCCTCTTATTCTTTCAACCATAGACCCTGAACAAGCATGCAGCAGGTCAGGGGTTTCTGACAATATTGTCAGAACTGACAAGATTAGCTGCATGGCTTGTTTCTGGTGTAATTCAGTTCACTACTACAGCCAAATAGATCAGCAGGGCTGCCAGGCAACTAGTATTGTTTAAAAGGAAATAAATATGGCAGCCACCATATCACTCTCACCCTGGGTTCACTTTAAATTACAGTTAGCCCCGCCCTCATCCGGTCATGACCACGCCCATTTTTTTTCGCCGCGGCGCGCTTCGCGCGCCGCAGGTTGTAGCCACACCCATTTTTGGTCGTCAGCTCCCCCGGAAATTGGTCCAGCACCTGCATAGCACCCCCTAAAAAAAATTCCTGGAGCCGCCACTGTTGACGTATAAAAACGTCAAGTAGGACATGCGCGCTCCCGCGGCCGATTGCGAGTGAAAAAGCGCTCACTTCTGCATCTAGACCCATTGAGTTATACTCCTGTTTGCCTGATGAAGCAGGACCACACCTGCGAAACGCGTTGCACTAAGTGGAGTTCAATAAACATTTTTGTATTGATATATTGTGACTCAATTGAGTTTTATATTTTTGAGGGAGGTAAGTCCACCTGAACATCCCCCTCTTTTAGACGGTTTTTAAACGTTTTTATTCTACTCTGGCGCCTCTGTACACCAAGCCTTGCTGAAATCTTGAGTCCACCCTCGGTGGAGGGGTGCTACCCCGTTTCCTATCTACAGAGAGCGATATCTTAAAAACCTGAGTGTGGTCAGGTTCTAATACTCCCCACCTGCACTTGAAGTGGTTGCCCATGGGTAACCCATGTTTGTGAGTATATCTAAATATTTTGCTTTTAACCACAACCAACTTAACAATACTACACCATATCGGGCTCTCGATTTCTCTTTGTTTTTCAAAGCAGTCAGGAAATCCCTCTTGAAGAAACCATTGATGGATCCTGATTTTGTGGTAGACTACAGACCTGTGGGGAACTTACCATTCCTGTCAAAAGTTTATCAAGAAGGTCAACCAGCTAGAAGCCAAGCTTACAGGCAGGACACAGCAAGTGTGTCTGGGCACCCACTACTCTAGTCAAGTGCCACTTGCCTATGGAGTCCCACAGGGTTCTGTGCTATCACTGTTACTCTTTGCATTCTGCATGCTCCCAGCGGAGGAAAATAGTCCAGAACTATGGCCTAGAATCAGTGTTGCCAACCTTTCACGTTATTTTTTACTGACAAATACCTAAAAATGTACTGACAAAAGATTTTTTTTTACTGACAATCTCCTGCGCCGCGCCAAAAAATAGGCGTGGTCACGCAACAGAATGTGGGCGTGGTCATGGGTGAGGCCAAATATTGCTACTGCAATGCCCTCTTTATCAGATCCCTGGATAAAGTTCTGCGCCCTTTTACAACTAGTATAGAATGCAGCAGCCAGACTCCTAGCTAATGCCACCCGCAGCACCCCAGTACTGCAAACTCTTCACTGGTTGCCAGTAAAATGGAGAATTCATTTTAAGATCTGCCTGCTGACATTTTAAGGCTCTAAACCACATGGGACCCAAATACATAGTGGATCTTTTGGAACAATATGCCCCTCCACACACCCTCCGCTCTGCAAATAAGATTCATTTGGTTGTTCCCAGGTTCCACTTAAAGACATATGGTGCTTGGGCCTTTTCCTATGCAGCCCCTAATCTATGGAACTCACTTCCACAATCAGTGCTAGAGGCTCCTTCTCTGGACAGTGAACCAGAGACGAAGCACCCTCATGTATTTTACCATATATATCAGTGGGAACATTAGAGAAGACACCTCCTCTGCTCTATGTTTTATCGTTCACTGCTCAGCTTGCTTCTTATCAGCCCTGATAAAATCCCCGACTGAGCATTCAGTCTGGCTTTGCTCAGGAATATTTATAGCTGTCTGTGTTCTCTCATGTCTTTTCAAGTCCAAGCCTGCCCCCTTCTGGCTTTTCTATAATGACTCAGCTATGATGATTCATAAGAAAAGCCAGACTGAATGCTCAGTCAGGGATTTTATCAGGGCTGTGAGAAGCAAGCTGAGCAGTGAAAGATAAAACAGAGAGCATAGTAGGTGTTTTCTCTAATGTTCCCACTGTTATATATGATATAATACATGAGGGTGCTTCGTCTCTGGTTCACTTTAAGAAAAGGCTAAAAATCCACCTCTTCTCCTGAGCCTTTGAGACTGCACCACGCTTTGGATCCCCAGGGAGAAAAGCAGTATAAAAATATCATTACTGTCCCTACCATGTAGCCAGAACTGTTTTTTTTTTTTTTTTGTCCTTGACTTCAAAATCAAACACTTTTGTGAGATATGTGGCTTCGCTCATGTGCTCAGTATTTAAATGACATAGCTGTTTGGAATATCAGTGTGTGGACAACATAGTTTCAAAGCATCCCATTTTAATGCATATGATCAAACATTTGTATTAAGTAGCAATGCACTAAGTTTTAAAGGGGGCCAGCAGCCAATCTGACCCTGCCACCCTTATCCCAGAGCTGCCAAGAAATTACTGTATATTTTGGACTATAAGATTCACTTTTTCTCCCCCAAAAGTGGGGAAAAAGTCACTTCGTCTTATAGGACATTTATCCCTGCACTTTGATTGTCCCAATAGGCTGCCTGTCAAGTTTCCTGTCAAGTAACAGGCAGCCTATTGGGCCAATCAAAGTGCGGGAGATAATGTGCTTTAAAGTGATTGGCTATGCTACTCTGATAAGGTGTGTTAACTCTGATAAGGCATGCTATTTGTTATAGTGAATCAACACCCATGGAATGCTGAGAACCTTAAAGGGTCACTTAAGTCTCTTTAAAAAAATGAGTTTTAGTCACCTGGGCCTTCCAGCAGCCCCCTGCAGCTGTATCGTGCCCATGTTGACTCCATCAGATGCTCCTGTCCTCCGCCGGGAACAGCCACTTCCGGTTTCGGCGACAGGAGCCGACAGGCCGGGAACGCGAGTGATTCTTTGCTTTCCTAGCCACAATAACGCCCTCTATGCTGCTATGTGGTATATGCTATAGTAGCATAGAGGGCACTATTGAGGCCAGGAACGCGAAGAATCACTCGCGTTCCCGGCCTGTCTGCTCCTGTCGCCGAAACCAGAAGTGGCTGCCGGCGGGACCAGGAGCATCTGATGGAGTCGGCGTGGGCACGATACAGCTGCAGGGGGCTGCTGGAAGCCCCAGGTGAGTAAAACTTTTTTTTTTTTTTTTTAAAGAGATTTAAGTGTCCCTTTAAAGGAGTACTGTAGGGGGTAGGGGGAAAAGAGTTGAACTTGCCTGGGGCTTCTAATGGTCCCCCGCAGACGTCTTGTGCCCGTGCAGCCACTCACCAATGCGCCGGCCCCCGCCTCCGGTTCACTTCTGGAATTTCTGACTTTAAAGTCGGAAAACCACTGCGCCTGCGCAGCCGCACCCTTGCTCCTGCTGACGTCACCAGGAGTGTATGGCGCAGGCCCAGTACAGACTGCGCCTGCACAGTACGCTCCTGATGACGTCAGCAGGAACGAGGACACGACCACAGAGGCGCAGTGGTTTTCCGACTTTAAAGTCAGAAATACTGCTGTAATTTTCAGCTGAATATACTGTGGCTGACAAAACCTAGTCATTTGTACAAGTCACAGGAAGGGCTGGTGCACACCAAGAGCGCTTCTGAGCACTTTTGACAAGGGCTTGGCTAATGTACTTGAATGGGATAAATCGCACCAGAGCGATTTGATTTTCTCCCAAACGCAAACGCGGGTCCTGCAGCATTTCTGTGCTTTTCTAAGGCGATTCAGCCTCAATGTTAAGTATAGATAAGTGGAAAATCGCTCTGAAAAGCTCTAAAACAGAGTTTTTGTTACAGAAGTTGTTCAGGTCCAGCTCTACTGTAACAAAAAATAAAAACCGTTACACCAAAATGCTTCAAAAATCGCTAGGCATAATTAGAAAATCGCTAGGCACATGCCTAAAATCGCTCTGAAAAATCACTCCTAAAAGCGCTGAGCATTTGCGATTATGCTAGCACTTTTAGGTGTGCACTGGCCCGGACTATGTGACTATTGAATTGTCTGCCTTTCAGTGAGGGAAATGGGCTCACAATAAAATTACAGCTTTGCAGGTGACATATTGCATAAGGAATAGTTACTTCTTCAGCGTCTAATAAAACCACTGCCTCCCGAAGTAACTGGTTTTTCAGATTAGTCATATACACAAACTGGTCTATTTTGAATAAATGTCCTTGAATGTATAACCTTGCACCCGTGGTATCTCTTCTTTCTTGCAGCGTGTTTACAGCACAGTGACCTTTTACAAAGGTAATTTTTTTTTGTATAAGCATTTTACCACTGAATGAAGTGCTGTGCACTGACAATGGCCTTTTCAGTATAGCAAAGCACAAACTGCCGCACAGAGCAGCTAATCAACACTAATTATTGTCTCACAGCTATAACTGGACACACTGCTAGATATTGCTGTGCCACATTCCTTTCAGCACTCATTTATTACATGATTATTAGTCTGTAAATGTCACAGTGGTGTATTTTAGTCATAAAACGATAGATGTGTAGATGATTGGATTCATTTAACAGCGTCAACCTTTTATCCTTTCATGTGTTCTGCTGCAGCTTTCTCTGCCTTTAACCCTTGCATTGGGTTGACACTGAAGGTAATTAATTGCTGTGAAGATTTAAATGCGGTGGATGAATGCAGCACGCTGCCGCAGAATACAGTGAGGGGGAACTTTTTAAATGACCCTGACGTGACAGAGAATCGTAGCTGAGCTCCAATGGCAAGCGCCTCGCCTGTGGATTGCAGTGGAGAGAGAGCGTGCTCACTTACCTCCTCCTTTTGTGTCGAGCCTGGACCTGGAGCTAATTGACATGCAGGGCTGTGGAGCTCTGCTGTAGCCGATTTGCTTCTCTCGCAGAGGCAAGAAAATGCTTTCTGTGAATCTTTTCTCGTGTTACAAGTGAGGCATCAACATTCGCCAGGATGGCCATCGAGGAGCTGATGCGGAGATTAAATGCTGTTTTCCACAATACTGGTAGGAGGAGCTGCCTCTTGTATTATAATGTTCTTATTTCATCCATATATTCCAGCTGAAGGTGGATGGACAGCGTTGTGTGGATTGCACAGCTATCTAGGTACAGATGAAAGCACATGGCGCTGTTCATTCCAGTGCTGCAATAGTGTTGTAGGAAGACCTCCTGAGTGATGCTACTGTATATTAGGAGGGAGAGTTTAGTGTCTGAATATAGAATGCTATCAGGTTTATAAATGTAACGTACTGCCTGAGGTTGCTTTGAAAATGCCAATGTTTGCCTAGGAAGTGTTACAGCAGATGCGATAATGAATTGCTTGTCTTGTGCATGCCATATATCAAAGGTGAGAGCAGTGGAGCAGACTGGCGCTTTGAAGCTTTAGCCTGGTATGTGACTAGAAGACTATTACAGGAGGAGAGTAGCTGTGCATTGTGGGCCCTACAGTTATGGGCCCTCTTACTACTACCTACATAATTCACTACTGAACCCCATACCAATTTAATACAAGCTCCCACTCTGCAATGTACCGTTCTTATGCTAATTTACACAGTTTGTTAGAGATGGCTGAGCTGCATACAGAACCCCCCCACCTTTCCCAGGGCACCAACATATTGCAAATGATTGTGTGTAAAATCATACACTGCTGTTATGCAGCCATGCATTTCCCTATGTGTCGCTGCGCCCTACGACAGTTGTCACATGGTTGGCTGTGACTATGGTTACACCCTTGATCATGTATGTTAGTGACCGTAATGCGACTGGTGTCATGCTAATGTATTGCTTTTATGTTGAAATTATGTGGTGAAGAGATTAAAGTATTCTGCGCTGGAACCCAAATTTAGAAACTCATGTGATGTCTGAAATTAAATTGCACTGTGCTTGCAATCATCAGCAGAAACCATGTACAAAAAATGCCCTTCATCTTCTGTGCACAGAAATTCAGTCACACTCCTTCGCAATTTACACATGAGTCAGTCATTTCACACCACACAGGATGCCAGCGGAGAGAGATGGAGAGCGGTGTTTGTATTTGGAATTGTACCTCAGAGAGGGAAGGATGTGAGGTAAAAAAGTGCATGTTTCAAGTATAAGCACATTCCTTCTTTCTCACTTTGCTTAGCCACATCAGCACTATATACAGTGTACCAACACTTCTGGGCATGCTAAGGGCACAAAGCAATACTCCTTCTGTAATAATTGTTCATATCTCCAGCTGTGCTAGTAATTAAGACTGAGGCTAAATATGCACTAGTTTTGCTGAAATCCAACTAATTAAAGGGACATTGTTTTTATACATATATGTATAGACCCTACTGGAGGATTACCAGAAACCACAAGGGGTTCATAGCAAATTTTGCTGTGGCCTCCACCTGTAAAGAAACTCTACAATAGCGGTTTTACTGTACAAGACCTTTGCACAGGCATTGCTCTACAGCAGAGGTGCTTCCATTCAACCACTTTCACTTGTAACTTGTAACTGTGTTTTGGCCTTTATTATACCTATGTGACTCTATTATTATTATTGATTTATAAAGCGCCAACATATTCCGTGGTTCTGTACAAAGTAAGAAACAAACATGGGGTGCATAATAATAGACAATAGTGTACACCAATATACAAGATACATATTATGCAGAAGGGAGAGGAAATTAGGGCTACAGGTAATCCCAATGAATACCAATATCCAACTAGATTCAAAAATATCAAAATGTTTATTAACAAAATATGAATATGCAAACTTTTAATTTAAAAACAGCATGAGAGGGCCATCTCGCCACAGCAACACTCACACATCATGCTATCACCACATCTATTGCTGAACTATATTGGCCAGTGTCAGAGTATACAAGATACATAATTGGTGACAAAATACAAAAATGATACAGAATACAAAATACAGAATTGGTAATGACAGTGATAAAAGTATCATGATAAATAAAATGCATAATAATTTTCAAGACACAAAAAGAGAGCCCAGCCCTTGCGTGCTTACAATCTAAAGGGAATGGGGGGGGGGGGGGGGGAACAGGGGCGTAGCAGAGGTTGTGACCGCATCAGGGCCCTTGGGCCAGAGGGGCCCCGTAAGGCCCTCCCTGACCTTCAGTATTAGCTCTCTATTGGCCCTGTGCTCTTAATAATCCTTCTATAGATACTTTGAGTAGTGATAATCATTACCACATTAACAAACTGCTCCCCCTTCCCTTCTTGCACCTCGGACACTGTAGTTGCCATTGGCAGGTTTTGGTGCTCCGTATCAATTGTTATGTATAGAGTTGTTGGGGGGAGCCCAATGTAAAACTTGCATCGGGGCCCACAGCTCCTAAGCTACGCTACTGGTGAGGAAACAAGAGGAGGGCTTGTATAAAACAAATATATAGAGGCAGTGTGTTTTAAGATACCTAGTAGGAGTGCAATTTGGTCTAAGGACAAAGGGAAGTGGCCTAGGGTAGCACATATGCTTGTCGAAACAATTGAGTTTTTAGAGAGTGTTTAAAGGTAACAAAAGTTGGCGAGTGACGGATGTGTTGGGGGAGGGCATTCCAGAGGAGGGATGAAGTGCGTGCAAAATCTTGTAAACGTGAATGTGAGGAGGTAATTCTAGAGGAGGACAACAGAAGAGCGTGTGCAGATCTGAGATTACAATTGGGTTGGTATCTGTAAATTGGTGAGGATATGTACTGGGGAGAGCGATTGTGTAGAGTTTTGTAGGTAAGGGTTAAGAGTTTTAACTGGCTCCTCTGGTTGATTGGCAGCCAGTGAAGAGCTTGAGGGCTCGTTTCCACTATCGCGAATCCGCATGCGTCCAACGCATGCGGATTCGCACATGTAATGCAAGTGGATGGGCCTGTTTCCACTGTAGCGTTGTTGAGGTGCGTTTTTTTCAGCAGTGAAAAAACGCACAAAACAGCCGCAGAATTCACCTGCGAGTGGAATGCATGCGAATCGCCGCTAATGTATTTAATAGGAAATTCGCATGCTGTGTTAGTATGTGAATTTTCATGCAAATTCGCATGCAAATTCGCATGAAATAAATGGAAAAGCACACCGGCATTGCCATGGTTAAATTTGCATGCATCGTCATCCATGCGAATTTTCATGCGAATTCGCACGAAAATTCGCATGCACATGCATGCGAAATTTGCATCCACATGCGAATTTTGCCGCAGCGATTTCGCAACGCAATAGTGGAAACGAGCCCTGACAGAGAGGGGCAGCAGAGGAAGAAAGATGAATGAGACGAGCAGCTGAGTTCAGTACCGACTGGAGCAGGGCCAGTCTGTTAGAAGGTAGACCACAAAGTAGTATGTTGCAGTAGTCCAGACAAGATCTTATAAGAGCATGTATTTACATTCTAGTTCTCTTGAGATATGTTTTTGAGTTGGAGATGACAGGAGCTGGTTAGGGAGTGAACATGAGGAATAAAAGAGAGAGAGGAGTCGAATATTACCCCCAAGCACCGTGCTTTGGGAACTGAAGTTATGGGAGTGTTATTAACATTTATTGTTACTTCAGGCAGAGAGGTGGACAGAGACGGTGGAAAAATAATTAGTTCTCTTTTACTCCTATTAAGTTTTAAGAAGCGAGAGGACATGAAGAAGGATATAGCAGACAAGCAGACAGGAACACGTGTGAGGAGGGAGTTATAGACCTGTAAGCTTAACATCAGTTGTATGCAAACTATTTGAGGGGTTACTAAGAGATACTATACATGACTTCATAGTACAAAATAATCTTATTTCTCAGCATCAACATGGGTTTACTAAAGACAGGTCCTGTTTGACTAACATGCTCAGCTTTTATGAGGTAGTGAATGCTAATATGGATATTGGGAATGCTGTAGATGTGATATACTTGGACTTTGCTAAGGCCTTCGACACTGTTCCCCACAAAAGTCTGGTGCAAAAGTTGAGGATGCAAGGACTGGGGAAGAGTCTGTGTGCTTGGATAGGGAACTGGCTAATGGACAGAAAACAAAGAGTTGTGGTCAATGGATCATACTCAAAATAGGAGACTGTTAGCAGTGGGGTCCCACAAGGGTCTGTACTGGGTCCAGTGCTCTTCAATTTATTTATTAATGACCTAGTGGATGCAGTAGTGAGCAATGTTGCTATTTATTCATCAACTCTCAGGAAGATAGTGTCATATTGCAACAGGATCTGGATAGGATGGCTATATGGGCACATACATGGCAGATGAAATTAAATGTTGACAAATGTAAAGTCATGCATTTTGGTCGTACCAATGGTCTAGCACCATACAAAATTAATGGGCTACAGTTGGGGACATCAAACTTGGAGAAGGACTTAGGAGTACTCATCGACAACAAGTTAAATAATCATACTCAATGCCAAGTAGTGTTGGGCGAACATCTAGATGTTCGGGTTCGGGCCGAACAGGCCGAACATGGCCGCGATGTTCGGGTGTTCGACCCGAACTCCGAACATAATGGAAGTCAATGGGGACCCGAACTTTTGTGGTTTGTAAAGCCTCCTTACATGCTACATACCCCAAATTTACAGGGTATGTGCACCTTGGGAGTGGGTACAAGAGGAAAAAAAAATTTAGCAAAAAGAGCTTATAGTTTTTGAGAAAATCGATTTTAAAGTTTCAAAGGGAAAACTGTCTTTTAAATGCGGGAAATGTCTGTTTTCTTTGCACAGGTAACATGCTTTTTGTCGGCATGCAGTCATAAATGTAATACATATAAGAGGTTCCAGGAAAAGGGACCGGTAATGCTAACCCAGCAGCAGCACACGTGATGGAACAGGAGGAGGGTGGCGCAGGAGGAGAAGGCCACGCTTTGAGACACAACAACCCAGGCCTTGCATGAGGACAAGAAGCGTGCGGATAGCATGCTTTGTACCACCATGCAGTCATAAATGTAATAAAGATAAGTGGTTCAATAAACAGGGACCACGCGGCAACGCTAACCCAGCAGCAGCACACGTGATGGAACAGGAGGAGGCGCAGGAGGAGAAGGCCACGCTTTGTGAGACACAACAACCCAGGCCTTGCATGAGGACAAAAAGCGTGCGGATAGCATGCTTTGTACCGCCATGTAGTCATAAATGTAATAAAGATAAGAGGTTCAATAAACAGGGACCACGCGGCAACGCTAACCCAGCAGCAGCAGCAGCACACGTGATGGAACAGGAGGAGGCGCAGGAGGAGAAGGCCACGCTTTGTGAGACACAACAACCCAGGCCTTGCATGAGGACAAAAAGCGTGCGGATAGCATGCTTTGTACCGCCATGTAGTCATAAATGTAATAAAGATAAGAGGTTCCATAAACAGGGACCGGCAACGGTAACCCAGCAGCAGCAGCAGCAGCAGCAGCACACGTGATGGAACAGGAGGAGGCGCAGGAGGAGAAGGCCACGCTTTGTGAGACACAACAACCCAGGCCTTGCATGAGGACAAAAAGCGTGCGGATAGCATGCTTTGTACCGCCATGTAGTCATAAATGTAATAAAGATAAGAGGTTCCATAAACAGGGACCGGCAACGGTAACCCAGCAGCAGCAGCAGCAGCAGCAGCAGCAGCAGCACACGTGATGGAACAGGAGGAGGCGCAGGAGGAGAAGGCCACGCTTTGTGAGACACAACAACCCAGGCCTTGCATGAGGACAAAAAGCGTGCGGATATAGCAGCAATGCTTTTTGCCGCCATGCAGTCATAAATGTAATACAGATGAGAGGTTCAATAAACAGGGACCGGAAACGCTAAACCATCCCAGATGTTCATCGGTCATGTTACTTGGTTGGGGTCCAGGAGTGTTGCGTAGTCGTTTCCAATCCAGGATTGATTCATTTTAATTTGAGTCAGACGGTCTGCATTTTCTGTGGAGAGGCGGATACGCCGATCTGTGATGATGCCTCCGGCAGCACTGAAACAGCGTTCCGACATAACGCTGGCTGCCGGGCAAGCCAGCACCTCTATTGCGTACATTGCCAGTTCGTGCCAGGTGTCTAGCTTCATGCCCGGTTTCAGGTCCAGCGGTGCCAGCCACAAATCCGTCTGTTCCTTTATTCCCCTCCAAATTTCCTCCCCTGTGTGCTGCTTATCCCCAAGGCAGATCAGCTTCAGCAACTCTTGCTGACGCATGCCAACAGCTGTGCTGCACTGCTTCCACGATCCTACTGCTGCTGGTGCTGGGTTAGCATTTCCGGATGAGGTACAGCTTTGAGATGCGTTGGAGGAGAAGGAGTCAGAGAGGTAGGTGCTGCTGTTGTTATCCAGCTGTTTGCGGCGTGGGCAACACCCGCGCCGTAGCAGGTGAGGAATCGCTGCCAGGCTCCACAAGGTTCACCCAGTGCGCGGTAAGGGAGATGTATCGACCCTGGCCGAACGCACTCGTCCAGGTGTCAGTGGTGAGGTGAACCTTGCAGGCAACGGCATTCTTCAAGCTTCGGGTTATTTAGCTGACCACGTGCTCATGCAACTCAGGCACTGCAGAGCGCGCAAAGTGGTAGCGGCTGGGAACAACGTAACGTGGGATGGCCACTGACATCATGCCCTTGAAGCTGTTTGTCTCCACCACTCGATATGGCAGCATTTCGCAGGCCAGAAGCTTGGCTATGCTGGCTGGCTGTTACTGCCACGGCCCGGGGGTCATTTGCTGGCAATTTCCTCTTGTGCTCAAACATCTCAGAGACAGACAACTCAACCGTAGCGCTGCACACCGAAGGGCTGTTGGTTGTTGTGTTTGATGAACACTGGGAGACCTCAAGAGCACTAGTCCGGAAAGTGACAGTGTCAGCATCGTCTGATGTTTGTGAATGTTGTGAACCACGCAATGGCTGGGCTACTGCTGCTGCTGAGGCGGGTCTGGTGGTGAGTCTGGTGAACCCAAGGGAGGCAGTGTTGCTGGTGGTACCCTGTCCTGCCGCGTTTGCCCACAGAGTGGGATGTTTGGATAGAATGTGGCGGCTCATGCTGGTGGTGGAGAGGTTGTTAATACTTTTCCCCCTGCTCAGGCGGGTCTTGCACACCTTGCAAATCGCCATGGTAACATCCTCAGTGCAGTCTTCAAAGAAAGCCCAGACTTTAACTGGCTGAGGACTCGGACCTCGTGCGTGATGTGCTGGTGCTGCTTAACCCACTGCTGGACGCTTGAGAGGTCATCCAAGTAATTATCTGGTCCTGTTCTTTTGGATCTGTGAGGGTTGTTGTCCTGGACAACATGGGCAGTATTGAGTGGGTTTTCTTGGGTGCTCCCCTGTGGCCTGTACGTGAACCGTCAGGGGAAACACCTCTTCCCTTGCCCCTCCCTCTTTCACCGGATTTCTTCCTCATTTCACTTATCCTTAAAGTACACGCTGACTGGCAGCAGTACAGTGGCAGTACAGAAATGCTATACAGTGGTGGGTGAGCGGTGTACCACTATTGTCAGCAGTGACACAGAGCACAATGCTATACAGTGGCGGGTGAGCGGTGTACTACTGTTCCCAGCAGACACAGAGTGGAAGTAAACACAATGCTATATAGTGTGGCTGAGCCGTGTACACAGAGTGGCATTAAACACAATGCTATATAGTCTGCTATATAGTCACCCCGAACAGGGTGATGTTCTGCAGAACCCGAACAGTGGCAAACACTGTTCGCCCAACACTACTGGGAGGGAACGCAGATTTTAGTACCTAAACACACGATACAACATGTTTTCCGGGGTCGGACTCTGAGGCACATACAGATGGTCCCGATCATCATCCTCATCATACAACTCTTCTCCTGAGTCTGACCCACCCACCACCTCTGCCACCCCAACATCCCCAGACACAGACCCCTCATCGTCCTCAACATTAACTTGGGATGCTGGCCTGAGCCAGACCTCCTCCTCCACATCAGGCCCCATCATCTCCTCAATGGCAGCCCTCATTAATCGCTCTGGCGACGGACTGATGGACACAACGTTCTCCTCCGGGGAGGGCTGCTGCTGACCACTGGCTGCTGGGGTGGATGTTATAGCTTGCGTGGGGCGTTGGCTGTTGCTGTTGTTGGGAGTGCTGCTCACAGCGGAGGTCTCTGGGGAACTCATGTTGAGCTCATATAGTGGTTGACGGTGAGTGGAGTATTACTGATCCCAGCAATATACACACTGACTGGCAGAGTACGCAATGCTATATAGTGTGGCTGAGCGGTGTACACAGAGTGGCAGTAAACACAATGCTATATAGTCTGGCTGAGCGAGCGGTGTACTACTGTTCCCAGCAGAATCAGAGTGGTAGTAAACAATGGTATATAGTCTGGCTGAGCGGTGTACACAGAGTGTCAGTAAACAATGGTATATAGTCTGGCTGAGCGAGCGGTGTACTACTGTTCCCAGCAGAATCAGAGTGGCAGTAAACAATGGTATATAGTCTGGCTGAGCGGTGTACACAGAGTGTCAGTAAACAATGGTATATAGTCTGGCTGAGCGGTGTACACACAATGCTATATAGTCTGCTATATAGTGTCAGTAAACAATGGTATATAGTCTGGCTGAGCGAGCGGTGTACTACTGTTCCCAGCAGAATCAGAGTGGCAGTAAACAATGGTATATAGTCTGGCTGAGCGGTGTACACAGAGTGTCAGTAAACAATGGTATATAGTCTGGCTGAGCGAGCGGTGTACTACTGTTCCCAGCAGAATCAGAGTGGCAGTAAACAATGGTATATAGTCTGGCTGAGCGGTGTACACAGAGTGTCAGTAAACAATGGTATATAGTCTGGCTGAGCGGTGTACACACAATGCTATATAGTCTGCTATATAGTGTCAGTAAACAATGGTATATAGTCTGGCTGAGCGAGCGGTGTACTACTGTTCCCAGCAGAATCAGAGTGGCAGTAAACAATGGTATATAGTCTGGCTGAGCGGTGTACACAGAGTGTCAGTAAACAATGGTATATAGTCTGGCTGAGCGAGCGGTGTACTACTGTTCCCAGCAGAATCAGAGTGGCAGTAAACAATGGTATATAGTCTGGCTGAGCGGTGTACACAGAGTGTCAGTAAACAATGGTATATAGTCTGGCTGAGCGGTGTACACACAATGCTATATAGTCTGCTATATAGTGTCAGTAAACAATGGTATATAGTCTGGCTGAGCGAGCGGTGTACTACTGTTCCCAGCAGAATCAGAGTGGCAGTAAACAATGGTATATAGTCTGGCTGAGCGGTGTACACAGAGTTTCAGTAAACAATGGTATATAGTCTGGCTGAGCGGTGTACACAGAGTGTCAGTAAACAATGGTATATAGTCTGGCTGAGCGGTGTACACAGAGTGGCAGTAAACACAATGCTATATAGTCTGGCTGAGCGAGCGGTGTACTACTGTTCCCAGCAGAATCAGAGTGGCAGTAAACAATGGTATATAGTCTGGCTGAGCGGTGTACACAGAGTGTCAGTAAACAATGGTATATAGTCTGGCTGAGCGGTGTACACAGAGTGTCAGTAAACAATGGTATATAGTCTGGCTGAGCGGTGTACACAGAGTGGCAGTAAACACAATGCTATATACTCTGGCTGAGCGAGCGGTGTACTACTGTTCCCAGCAGACACAGAACAGTGAACAGAATGCTATATAGTGTGGCTGAGCGAGCGGTGTACCACTATTCCCAGCAGACACAGAACAGTGAACAGAATGCTATATAGTGTGGCTGAGCGGGCGGTGTACCACTATTCCCAGCAGACACAGAACAGTGAACAGAATGCTATATAGTGTGGATGAGCGAGCGGTGTACCACTATTCCCAGCAGACACAGAACAGTAAACAGAATGCTATATAGTGTGGCTGAGCGAGCGGTGTACCACTATTCCCAGCAGACACAGAACAGTGAACAGAATGCTATATAGTGTGGCTGAGCGAGCGGTGTACCACTATTCCCAGCAGACACAGAACAGTGCACAGAATGCTATATAGTGTGGCTGAGCGAGCGGTGTACCACTATTCCCAGCAGACACAGAACAGTAAACAGAATGCTATATAGTGTGGCTGAGCGAGCGGTGTACCACTATTCCCAGCAGACACAGAACAGTAAACAGAATGCTATATAGTGTGGCTGAGCGAGCGGTGTACCACTATTCCAAGCAGACACAGAACAGTGAACAGAATGCTATATAGTGTGGCTGAGCGAGCGGTGTACCACTATTCCCAGCAGACACAGAGTGGCAGTAAACAGAATGCTATATAGTGTGGCTGAGCGAGGTACACAGAGTGGCAGTAAACAGAATGCTATATAGTGTGGCTGAGCAAGCGGTGTACTACTATTCCCAGCAGACACAGAGTGGCAGTAAACAGAATGCTATATAGTGTGGCTGAGCGAGGTACACAGAGTGGCAGTAAACAGAATGCTATATAGTGTGGCTGAGCAAGCGGTGTACTACTGTTCCCAGCAGTGACACAATGACAGGGGGGACCCTGGCTAGCGTGGCTGGAGCGCGAACTACCCTGCCTGCCTACCCAAAGCTAAACCCACAGACAAATGGCGGAGATATGACGTGGTTCGGGTATTTATTTACCCGAACCACGTGACCGTTCGGCCAATCAGAGCGCGTTCGGGTCCGAACCACGTGACCCGTTCGGCCAATCACAGCGCTAGCCGAACGTTCGGGGAACGTTCGGCCATGCGCTCTTAGTTCGGCCATATGGCCGAACGGTTTGGCCGAGCACCGTCAGGTGTTCGGCCGAACTCGAACATCACCCGAACAGGGTGATGTTCTGCAGAACCCGAACAGTGGCGAACACTGTTCGCCCAACACTAATGCCAAGCCGCTGCAGCTAAAGCGAACAAAATTTTGGGATGCATTAAAAGGGAAATAACTCGAGATGCGAGCATAATATTGCCCCTGTTTAACTCTCTAGTAAGGCCACATCTGGAATATGGAATTCAGTTCTGGGCACCACATTACAAAAAAGATATTGCAGTTTTAGAGCAGGTGCAGAGACGAGCAACAAAATTGATACATGGGATGGAAGGTCTCACTTACCAAGAAAGGTTAGATGAACTGGGTTTATTTAGTCTAGAGAAAAGACGCCTTAGAGGAGATCTAATTAACATGTATAAATACATCAGAGGGCAATATAATAGCTTGGCGGATAAGCTTTTTGTCCCTAGGCCTTCTCAAAGGACTAGAGGACATGATCTGCGCATGGAGGAAAAACGTTTTAGCCACTTATTTAGGAAAGGGTTCTTTACAGTAAGAGTGATTAAGATGTGGAATGCATTGCCACAGGAAGTCGTTATGGCAAACTCTATACCTGCATTTAAAGGGGGCTTAGATGCTTTCCTTGGGTTGAATGACATCCATCGCTACAATTACTAGGTAAGGCCTAATGATGTTGATCCAGGGATTTTATCTGATTGCCATCTGGAGTCGGGAAGGAATTTTTCCCTTTTGGGGTCAATTGGACCATGCCTTGTAAAGGTTTTTTCGCCTTCCTCTGGATCAACAGGGATATGTGAGGGAGCAGGCTGGAGTTGTACTTTGTACTGGTTGAACTCGATGGACGTATTTCTTTTTTTCAACCAAAATAACTATGTAACTATGTAAGGTCTGGGGCCGAGAGACACAATTGTGTATCATCTGCATACAGGTGGTATTGAAACCCACATTTGTTGATTAAGGGCTCGTTTCCACTATCGCGAATCTGCATGCGTCCAACGCATGCAGATCCGCACATGTAATACAAGTGGATGGGCCTGTTTCCACTGTAGCGTTGTTGAGGTGCGTTTTTTTCAGCGTGAAAAAAACGCACAAAAGAGCCAACGATTTCGCCTGCGTCGGGAATCCGTGCGAATCGCCGCTAATGTATTTAATAGTAAAAACGCATGCGTTTGTTACATGCGTTTTTACCCGCGATTTCGCGTGCGATTTCGCACCTTTTTCAATTTTATTTAGCCCTGGCAGTGTCATGGTTAATTTCGCATGGCACCCTGCCATGCGAAATCGCAGGCGAAATCGCGGGTAAAAACGCATGTGGAAACGCATCCGCATGCGTTTTTACAAGCGTCGGAATGCGGCCGAAATCGCGTCGCAACAGTGGAAACAAGCCCTCAGTCACCAAGACCGTGCATATAAATGGAAAAGAGGAGGGGGCCAAGAACAGTGCCTTGAGGAACACCGACAATATCATATTCTGTTTCAGTTGGTGACTGGGGTGTTGTCAGGATGACCTGAGATACCCCCTGGGCATCATAGAAATTATAAAAGTGTGGCATGCTTAGAGATGGTGAAAAGTGGACATCGCCACTGCAGATTATAGGTGGAGTAAAAAAAAAAATGGACATAACAAAAAGTATGTGAACCTAGGTTATCTGCTGTAGGCACTGTGTTGCTTTACCCATAAAACAGGGTACATACAAGCATCACTGCACCTCATGCCATAGCGTCATGCCTGCAGCGGAAACTTTGAATATGAAAAAAAAAAAAACAAGAAAAATAATAATTTGACAAGCAAGCACAACAGGCAAATTTTAGTAATGTTACCAATAGCCTGATATTGCCAGCAATAACAGAGAATGCCAACTAGTAGTTTATATCAATGATAGGCAGGTATGATTGCCATGCAGATATTCTTACCAGGCAGACAGTACAATAGGCAGATAGCAATGACGTGCAGATAACTTTATTAGGCAGACAGTGGGAGTTAGTTAGTTTGTAGTAACAGGTAGGTAGTGATGGGTAGATACTAGTGATGGGTAAACTCTAGCGACAGACAAGTAGTGATAAAACCACTAGTAATGCTGACCCTTTACCCGCAATTGGCATGTCATGTGGCTCCCTAGGTCCCAGCCAACCTCCATGTTGCTCCTCTTATGTCCCAGCCACTGTAGTGCAGGCAGCCATGGCACAGTTTCCTCCCTCTCCTTCACTAAAGCCACCCCTGAAGATAGAAAGCAAAAATGTTGCTAGGCCTGCCACAACCATAAACGCTGAACTCATGTGCAGCTAGGGGCAGCCACAGACTATTTGAGGGAGAATGATTCCAGCACACTGCATTGGCAGCTATCTCCTGTCAGTTGACCTTAAAAAGTCATTTATTGGGTGGCGTGGAAAAAAAGGTCACCTGACTAATGGCTGGTTAGAGGGTTATCAGGCACCATAGCAATGGTCAAGAATGTGGTCCCCAAACCATTTGGCCTTATAGTGCCACTGATTACTGGTAAGTGTCCTTCCTTGCCACCACAAAAAGCCCTCATTTGTACCCTTCAGAATTATAGTCCCTACTTGTATTTGTTTTGTAGCCTTGTGTCTTCCTTTTAAGGAACCTCGGAGAGTGCTCTGCCATGTGGCATCATGTTGAATTTCCAGTGGCCAGTATAAGAGAGTGTGAGGGCAAGAACACCAAATTTAGCACACTTGCTGCAAATTCACACCTGAGCCCGTGTGCACCAATGAGCAACTTGACCTCGGGGGTCTAGTTAGGCAAACTTTAGCCATTTTTTGTACTTTTGTTGCCAGCATTTTGATGTGACAGCAAATTGTTATTGTTATAGAAGCTGTACATTGATCACTTTACATTTTATCAGTGTCATTTTATCTTCAGTGTTGTCCCATAAAAAGATAAAATAAAATATTTAGAGAAATGTGAGTGGCGCACACATATTTTTTTTTTTTTTTTTTTTTGGTGAGATACTGTAAATCCTTTTTGAGTTCGATTCTCAAACCCTTACAGCCTGACAGCGGCACACCTAGACAACAAAAGGTGTTAAAAATATATTAGCAAAATAAGCTTCGAGGCTTGTGAGTGTTAACAGGGGCAGCTGGGGCTGCAGCAACAGAAAGATTCAGGAGCTGCACGTAAATTATCTGGCAGCTAGTCCTCCTTTGGCCCCCCTCCCACCCCCTTTGCATTGCTAAAGCAAAGGTTGGGCTTTAGATCGAAGTAATGCCTCAATTTAGGAGTGCAGTCTTTCAATTGGCATTAGAGGATACTGACTCCAAATCTCCAGTAATGAAGGCAAACTACAACAACGACTTCTCAGTACATGACTATATGTATGAAGTGAACACAGTGAAAAGTTTCTTCTGTTAAGTGTTTCTCCATTTGTAAATCACCCTCCTGTATTGCAGTGTTCTTACCGTTTTGTAATAGAATTTATGTGATGGGTACTTGCTGGCTGTAGTAGTATATGTAGCAATCTTTTCCTGGCAGTAAGTGCTGTTAATATAGTCACCTATGGGCATGTTAATTATCACTCCTTATTAAACATGGTCAAGATGCTAAATAATTTTTAAGCTGATGCAGATTTATGCTAATTTTATGCAAATGCATGTAGCTTTGGTCATAAATGCATGCAGCTTGGGTCAGCCAAAATTGTATTTGGTTCAGTAGTGGTGGTGTACCCAAGTACCCATTACAATAGTAGAGATGGCCCGAACGGTCCGCCCGGCGGGTAGTTTAGTGCAGATATCAGCTACCCGCGGCGGGTAGCAAACACATGGCATATTTGACCCGCCCCCTATACCTAGTCATTGGGCTAAACTTTGACCACCTACATCACAGTCAGCAGACACATGGCAGCCAATCAGGCTGCACTCACCCACGGATTTCCCCCCCCCCCCCCCCCGCTCTAATAAAAACGCTGCAGCGTCGGCCATTTTCTCACTCTGCTGATGCTGCTATTAGTGAGAGGAAGGGAGTGGTTGCTGGAGAGATAGGGAAAGCGTTAGTTAGCCTCTTGTTAGCTTGCTCCTCGCTGAAATTTGTTGCAGAAAGCACCCCAAAACAGCTCTTTTGAGGGCTAATGTTCTTCTGATGTTTTTTTTTGTGTGTGTGTGACACTGACACTGCCCTGTTGCAGCTGTGTCCTTGCTTGCTGACACACTGTATTAGATCAGTGCATTTCTTCAAACTCTATTTGTGTGATTTAACTTACTAAAGCATAGCTCTCTTTGTGGGTGACACTGCATAGATACAGCCCACAGACAGTTGCTGCCTGCTTGGTATTTGTAGTCCCACTGTCTGACAGCACACTGTATTAGACAAGTGGCACAGTGCATATCTTTCCACTGCATCTGTGTGACTGCACACTGTATTAGACCAGTGGATATCTGTGTGTGTACACAGCTTAGTGACACACACACACACACCTGCTGTGTGTTTGACACTGATTGCGTGCCTCTTTGTGATTGCACACACTGTCTACCACTATTGAATGTTGTTAGTAATACTGCATAGCCCCCATATGGGAAAAATAACAGGCAGAGGCAGGCCACCCCGCAGGTATTTTTGAGGTCATGCTGGCGTGATTTTGTGCGGCCCTCGACCAAAGTACAGTGTTCAGAAGGCACGTACCCTCAACCCCCAAGATTCTGAGGACATAGTTGACTGGCTTAAACAACGCACCACATCTTCTACCGCTTCCGCACAGAACTTCCTCGATGCAACGTCCGCCTCCTGCTCAGCTTCTGGTTTCACACAAAAACTTAACACTACTACCACTAGCAATCCAGCTGCTCCACTTGATGTGCCAGAGGAGTTATTCACACAGAATGCATTTATTGATAAACTTGTGGATCTTCCAGCCAACACGTCCTTCAATTCAATCTGCAACCTCTGCCAAAAGAAACTGAGTCGTGGGAAGTCCAACACCTAACTAGGGACAATTGCTTTGTGAAGGCACCTGATTGCAAAACACAAACACCAATGATATGCACACATTCACCTCCCTGGCGGTCTATTAAAACTGCAAAGGGGCAGCACAGCACTTTAATTATTTTTTTATTCATGTAGCTAGCCTAGCGCTAGCTACATGATAACCGCTGTGCAGCCCCCACCCCCTCGGATGCCTCCAGCGATCAGCGAAAACAGGAAATCCCGTTCAGAACGGGATTTCCCGTTTAGCTTCCCCCGTCGTCATCGACGTTGTGACGTCATCGGGAGTCCCGATCCACCCCTCAGCGCTGCCTGGTGCTTGATAGGCCACGCTGCTCAAGGGGTCTGGGGGGGGGGACGCAGCGGGTAGCGGTGAATTGACGCGGAGTGGCGGCGATTGGGAAGTACATGCAACTAGCAAAGTGCTAGCTGCGTGTACCCAAAAAAAAATTATGCAAATCGGCCCAGCAGGGGCTGAGAAATCCTCCTGCGCGGCTTACCCCGACCTGAGGTCGGGCTTACCGCCAGGGAGGTTAATAAAAGCAGCACACAAATATAAACAGCCTTTGCGGCGGTGCGTTAAACAGTGGGTTTGGTCTGTCAGTGTGAAGTAATACACTACTTACACTACCTTATCCATCTATACACACGCAAGATGTTTTCAAGCACTTTATGCCTCCAATTTAGCAATGCAATGTGATTTCTGCCCTGTAGGCAACCCTACTCTGCGTCAAATCTGTGTTCGACCCCTTGAAACATCTTTTCCATTGCTTTTATGGCCAGAAACAGTGTTTGTAATTTTTAAAGTTTGCCTGCCCATTGAAGTCTTTTGCGGTTCACAAGTTCGCGGACTTTTGCGGAAGTTCGCATCCGGGAACCCAAAATCTGAGGTTCAAGCCATCTTTATAGAATAGTTGCTATGCTCTGTATCTGTTGGTGGTTCCTAGACACATTTGCTATCAAGCCAGGCTATGCTGCTGCTGATCTTTCTGGTTTCAGTAGTGTGTGGATCTACAAAAAGCATGGAATCTGTGTATATAATGCTCCCAGTGATGGGAGTGCAATTAAGAAGGTGCCCAGAAGGGACCACACATGGGTAGTAGCCATGGACGTCCGCATAAAATTTTCCAAGGGGGGGCAAAGAAAAGCAGAAGCTAGCGGCGCGCGTAGCGCGCTGCGCCGAAAAATGGGCGTGACCATAGACTATCCTGTGGGCGTGGTCTCGGGAGGAGCCAAATTTACATGAACTTAGCAATGGTGGGACATTAGGCTAGGAGTATGTAGGGATTAGATTGTGAGCACCTCTGACAAGGTTCAGTAATATGACTATGAACTTTAAGGTGCTTTAGAATTGGTCAGTGCTATATAAATACACAATAAGGTAGGACATTAGACTAAATATGGTAGGATTGGATTGTTAGCTCCTCTTGAGTATGTACTCTGTAAAGTGCTGCAGAAGATGTCAGTGCTAAATCGAGTACATAGTCAAGAGGCGCTAACTATCTAATCCTACCATATTCAGCAATCGTACTGCGGCAGTGTGTCACCATTAAGCAATCGTACTGCGGCAGTGTGTCACCATTAAGCAATCGTGCTGCGGCAGTGTGTCACCATTAAGCAATCGTACTGCGGCAGTGTGTCACCATTAAGCAATCGTACTGCAGCAGTGTGTCACCATTAAGCAATCGTACTGCAGGAGTGTGTCACCATTAAGCAATCATTGTGCAGCAGAGTGTAACCATTAAGCAATCGTACTGCGGCAGCGTGTCACCATTAAGCAATCGTACTGCGGCAGTGTGTCACCATTAAGCAATCATTGTGCAGCAGTGTGTCACCATTAAGCAATCGTAGTGAGGCAGTGTGTCACCATTAAGCAATCGTACTGCGGCAGTGTGTCACCATTAAGCAATCGTACTGCAGCAGTGTGTCACCATTAAGCAATCATTGTGCAGCAGTGTGTCACCATTAAGCAATCGTACTGCAGCAGTGTGTCACCATTAAGCAATCATTGTGCAGCAGTGTGTCACCATTAAGCAATAGTACTGCGGCAGCGTGTCACCATTAAGCAATCATTGTGCAGCAGTGTGTCACCATTAAGCAATCGTACTGCGGCAGCGTGTCACCATTAAGCAATCGTACTGCGGCAGAGTGTCACCATTAAGCAATCATTGTGCAGCAGTGTGTCACCATTAAGCAATAGTACTGCGGCAGCGTGTCACCATTAAGCAATCATTGTGCAGCAGTGTGTCACCATTAAGCAATCGTACTGCGGCAGCGTGTCACCATTAAGCAATCGTACTGCGGCAGAGTGTCACCATTAAGCAATCATTGTGCAGCAGCGTGTCACCATTAAGCAATCGTACTGTGGCAGCGTGTCACCATTAATCAATCGTACTGCGGCAGAGTGTCACCATTATGCATTCATTGTGCAGCAGCGTGTCACCATTAAGCAATCGTAGTGAGGCAGTGTGTCACCTTTAAGCAATCGTACTGCGGCAGCGTGTCACCATTAAGCAATCGTAGTGAGGCAGTGTGTCACCATTAAGCAATCGTAGTGAGGCAGTGTGTCACCATTAAGCAATCGTACTGCGGCAGAGTGTCACCATTGTGGAATCATTGTGCAGCAGAGTGTCACCATCAAGCAATCGTACTGCGGCAGTGTGTCACCATTAAGCAATCGTAGTGAGGCAGTGTGTCACCATTAAGCAATCGTAGTGAGGCAGTGTGTCACCATTAAGCAATCGTACTGCGGCAGAGTGTCACCATTGTGGAATCATTGTGCAGCAGAGTGTCACCATCAAGCAATCGTACTGCGGCAGTGTGTCACCATTAAGCAATCGTAGTGAGGCAGTGTGTCACCATTAAGCAATCGTACTGCGGCAGTGTGTCACCATTAAGCAATCGTACTGCGGCAGTGTGTCACCATTAAGCAATCGTACTGCGGCAGTGTGTCACCATTAAGCAATCGTACTGCAACAGTGTGTCACCTTTAAGCAATCATTGTGCAGCAGTGTGTCACCATTAAGCAATCGTACTGCGACAGAGTGTCACCATTAAGCAATCGTACTGCGGCAGAGTGTCACCATTAAGCAATCGTACTGCGGCAGAGTGTCACCATTAAGCAATCGTACTGCGGCAAAGTGTCACCATTAAGCAATCGTACTGCGGCAGAGTGTCACCATTAAGCAATCGTACTGCGGCAGAGTGTCACCATTAAGCAATCGTACTGCGGCAGAGTGTCACCATTAAGCAATCGTACTGCGGCAGAGTGTCACCATTAAGCAATCGTACTGCGGCAGAGTGTCACCATTAAGCAATCGTACTGCGGCAGAGTGTCACCATTAAGCAATCGTACTGCGGCAGAGTGTCACCATTAAGCAATCGTACTGCGGCAGAGTGTCACCATTAAGCAATCGTACTGCGGCAAAGTGTCACCATTAAGCAATCGTACTGCGGCAGAGTGTCACCATTAAGCAATCGTACTGCGGCAGAGTGTCACCATTAAGCAATCGTACTGCGGCAGAGTGTCACCATTAAGCAATCGTACTGCGGCAGAGTGTCACCATTAAGCAATCGTACTGCGGCAGAGTGTCACCATTAAGCAATCGTACTGCGGCAGAGTGTCACCATTAAGCAATCGTACTGCGGCAGTGTGTCACCATTAAGCAATCGTACTGCGGCAGTGTGTCACCATTAAGCAATCGTACTGCGGCAGCGTGTCACCATTAAGCAATCATTGTGCAGCAGTGTGTCACCATTAAGCAATCGTACTGCGGCAGCGTGTCACCATTAAGCAATCGTACTGCGGCAGAGTGTCACCATTAAGCAATCATTGTGCAGCAGCGTGTCACCATTAAGCAATCGTACTGTGGCAGCGTGTCACCATTAATCAATCGTACTGCGGCAGAGTGTCACCATTATGCATTCATTGTGCAGCAGCGTGTCACCATTAAGCAATCGTAGTGAGGCAGTGTGTCACCTTTAAGCAATCGTACTGCGGCAGCATGTCACCATTGTGCAATCATTGTGCAGCAGAGTTTCACCATTAAGCAATCGTACTGCGGCAGTGTGTCACCATTAAGCAATCGTAGTGAGGCAGTGTGTCACCATTAAGCAATCGTAGTGAGGCAGTGTGTCACCATTAAGCAATCGTACTGCGGCAGAGTGTCACCATTGTGGAATCATTGTGCAGCAGAGTGTCACCATCAAGCAATCGTACTGCGGCAGTGTGTCACCATTAAGCAATCGTAGTGAGGCAGTGTGTCACCATTAAGCAATCGTACTGCGGCAGTGTGTCACCATTAAGCAATCGTACTGCGGCAGTGTGTCACCATTAACCACCTGAGCGGTCTGGACGAGCTCAGCTCGTCCAACACCGCCGGAGGTCGCCGCTCAGGCCCTGCTGGGCCGATTTTCATCAAATAAAAAGCAGCACACGCAGCCGGCACTTTGCCAGCCGCGTGTGCTGCCTGATCGCCGCCGCTCTGCGGCGATCCGCCGCGAGCAGCGGCGAAAGAGGGTCCCCCCAGCCGCCTGAGCCCAGCGTAGCCGGAACAAAAAGTTCCGGCCAGCGCTAAGGGCTGGATCGGAGGCGGCTGACGTCAGGACGTCGGCTGACGTCGATGACGTCACTCCGCTCGTCGCTATGGCGACGATATAAGCAAAACAAGGAAGGCCGCTCATTGCGGCCTTCCTTGTTTATTCTGGGCGCCGGAGGCGATCGGAAGATCGCCTCCGGAGCGCCCTCTAGTGGGCTTTCATGCAGCCAACTTTCAGTTGGCTGCATGAAATAGTTTTTTTTTTATTTAAAAAAAACCCTCCCGCAGCCACCCTGGCGATTTAATCAGAACGCCAGGGTGGTTAAGCAATCGTACTGCGGCAGTGTGTCACCATTAAGCAATCGTACTGCAACAGTGTGTCACCTTTAAGCAATCATTGTGCAGCAGTGTGTCACCATTATGCAATCGTACTGCGACAGAGTGTCACCATTAAGCAATCGTACTGCGGCAGAGTGTCACCATTAAGCAATCGTACTGCGGCAGAGTGTCACCATTAAGCAATCGTACTGCGGCAAAGTGTCACCATTAAGCAATCGTACTGCGGCAGAGTGTCACCATTAAGCAATCGTACTGCGGCAGAGTGTCACCATTAAGCAATTGTACTGCGGCAGAGTGTCACCATTAAGCAATCGTACTGCGGCAGAGTGTCACCATTAAGCAATCGTACTGCGGCAGAGTGTCACCATTAAGCAATCGTACTGCGGCAGAGTGTCACCATTAAGCAATCGTACTGCGGCAGAGTGTCGCCATTAAGCAATCGTACTGCGGCAGTGTGTCACCATTAAGCAATCGTACTGCGGCAGTGTGTCACCATTAAGCAATCGTACTGCGGCAGAGTGTCACCATTAAGCAATCGTACTGCGGCAGAGTGTCACCATTAAGCAATCGTACTGCGGCAGAGTGTCACCATTAAGCAATCGTACTGCGGCAGAGTGTCACCATTAAGCAATCATACTGCGGCAGAGTGTCACCATTAAGCAATCGTACTGCGGCAGTCTCTCTCACACTTCCAGAAACTGCAACAGACACAACTTGCCAGGTAGCTAGGAGAGGGCAATGGTGTGGGCTGGGCTCAGGCCTAGTAGGGTCTGGCACTACCAAATGGTGGGGACAGTGACACTGACTGACACCCCAAAGAAAACCACTCACATAATCTGCCTCAGGAACAGCCTGTCACTCAGCTCACTCCCCAATGCCAGCATATGTGTGTGCAGCTTGAACAGACCAGCTAAAACTGGATAAGGCTGGTCTGGAAATGTCGAGATCACTGACTGCACCAATGTTAAAATGGGGGAGGGGGGAGTCTGGGCAGAACTTACCACAGCAGTAGGTACACCATACACACAGACAGTTCCACTCTACTCCGCCCCCCACACACAGTTTGCAGGTGGCCCGACTCATTGTTCAGTCTGCAGACAGTCCCTCTTCCCTCAGCTCCCTGGCCATGCCCGCCTCCTTGCTGACATCTGTCTGTGGGCTGGGCTCTGGCCACATGATCCCCCTCCCCGAGAGAGTAATGTTTATGTGTGTGTGACTGACGTCACGTCAGATTCCGTCACTCGGTCAGGACTCACTGGAGCAGGCAGGAGGAGGAGCAGAGCGGCCAGCCTAGCATCAGATCGTGCTGCGGATGCAGGCGGCTGCTGCTCTGACACCAGGACTTCCTCCTCCAGGCTCCACCATGTGACTCCACTCCGTTGCCATGACTCCCGCCCGTCCCCCGCAATCGGCTATCGCCGATAATCAGCCAGCCGCCAGCCCGGTGCCCAGCTGCAGCCCAGCCTGAGTCAGAGAGGGAGAGAGAGACTCAAGGCAGCGCAGCAGCAGCAGCCGGACTGTCAGCTTTACGGCTGGCGGCCGTGGCCTCATACTTCCGGGTTCGGCAATCTAGGGGGGGGGGGGCGCAGCTGGCTAGGGGAGGGCGAATGCCCTATTTTGCCAGACGTGCGGACGCCCATGGTAGTAGCCTGTGAGTTCTAGTCAAGTATCCTTCTGAGGGGGCAGCAGCACAATGGAGGGGAAGCGGAGGACACAGAGTGGCCTGAAAAGACTACAGGGGGCTGGTAGAAGCCCCAAATAAGTTAAAAAGAAAAAAAAATGTACAGTTTAGGTGTGCTTTTACAAAGAAATACGGCAACCTCAATTTCTTACTCACTGTAGGTTCACTTTAAAGTAAGCGTGAGACTAAGAGGAAAAAATGTGTATGTACCTGGGACTTCCTCCAGCCCCCTACAGGCTGATCAGTCCCTCGTCGTCTTCCCAGCCTACCTGGAACCTCCGTTAGGCGGCCCAGTAATTCCGCCAGTCAGGGCATACTGCGTATGATTGGCCCAGCCCATCACGCTCCCGTTGCCGGCAGAGTTCTGCACCTGCATAGTACGCTCTTGGTCAGGACTGCGCCAGTTCTGACTGGCGGAATTACTGGGCCGCCTAGGGGAGATTCCAGGCGGCCTATGAAGACGGCAACGGACCGACCAATCACCCTGGAAGGTGCTGGACGAAGCCTCAGGTATATATACATTTTTTCTTTTACTCGTCCCAGGTACACTTTAAGTGACAACCAGGCAATTAAATTGTTCGTTGTTCTGGTTTCTTTATTCACCTTGGTGGTTCTGGTACTCAGTGCAGGTAACTATCAGTCAGTAAGCATAGCTTTATTTCAAAATTTGTACTTGTCGAAAATACTCTAAATTTTCATTTTGATCAGCGGCCTTTGATGTCCTAACATTCTGACCTAGATATCTTGGCATCTAGAATGAGAGATGTTCATAAAAAGCAGCGTTTTCTTATTCATGTATTCATTCCCTGAATGTTATCAGCATCTTTATGGCGGGACTCCAAACTGGAGGCAAATGCTTAGTGGCAGAGTTCTATGCCAGGAAATGGGTAACATTTTTTGTCTCTTATTTATTCTTGTGAACTGGCATTTTACTGGCATGAGTACATTTATTTATAGGGCAACTATTAAAGTTAACTAAAATTCTAAATGCCACATCTTTTCATGTTTTATGTGAAGAAAATATGACATTTACAGAGAACAGTTTTCACTGTGGGCGTTAGTATGGAGTACTGTGTCCAGCACATCCAGCATTCAAAAACAATCTGCACTGGCTGTTATACTGTAAAATATGTTCAGAATGATAGAAAGCAGAAATATAGCTTCAAATGTGTGTAAGGCCAGAAACCCACTAGGATCAATTTTCTGAGCGCTTTGCGATTTTGAAAATTCTTGCTAATGTAATGCTATGGGTGTGATCCTGGGTGTGGCTCCTAGCCAAAATAATCATCAGCTGCAGCTCTGTGTGACTGATCCTGTGTGTGTCTCTCTCTCTGCCTCACAGTTTACAGTAACAGTTTACAGCCAGGGAGATCTCATTTTGAGAGGGGGAGGGGGGCATCCAAGTAAGGAAAAAGCACAGGTCCTTATCATATCCTTCTCTAGATCTAAAAATCCCTCAGCTATTCTCTTATGATCTGTGAGAAAGCAGAATGGGCAGAAACAAACAGTAATTCATACTTCTGTGAATAGTGACAGAGAAATGTAACCTAGCTACATGGTTTAACTCTATTTTCTAGCATAGATGATGTCATCACAAAACTGTTACAAACAGCTGGTAAACTAGGCATTTTTTCCCACACCGGCTGTGATGAGAGACCTCTGAAAAGCTTTTTAGTGTTGCTAGTTAAAAGCTCTATAGGGATGTGGGGTTTACAGAAGAACAGTTTCTTTGATAGTTGTTCTTTAACCTCTTGAGGACCAGAGGTTTATATTACCCAGTGACCAGACCATTTTTTTTTTACAATTCGGCACTTCACAGCTTTAACAGTTTCTTGCTCCGCAATACAACTTGGCACCCAAATGAATTATACCTTCTTTTCTTCCCATTAGTAGAGCTTTCTTTTGGTGGTCTCTGATTGCTGCTGCGACCTGTTTTATTTATTAAAAAAAAAGATTATTTTTAAATCCCTATTTGTTTGATTTATCCCCCCCCCCCCTCCCACAATTAGCACTAGACTGCTATACATACACTACACTATCCATGCATAGGCATCAGCCTATGCATGAGATTAGATTGTGAGCCTTTGGGAGGGACAGTTAAGTGATGAGGCTGTCCCTTGTACAGCGCTGCGCTACATTGCAGCTCTGTACACACAAATATTTGCATCTTCATTGGTTATTTCAGCCTGCCAGCTCCGATCGCAGCTGGGAGCTGATCGCGCGGTCCTGCTTTGTTTACAGCAGGGAACACAAGTTTGAGTGAGCTCATTCCCTGCTAATCTCGCAAGGAGTGAGATGACACCATTAGGCGGTCCCCAGAGTGCCACTCTCCCACCGCCGATCGGCGTGAGGTGGTCGGGAGAAGGTTAAGTTAGTTAGGATAGATACATACTGCTGCCCTTCCCTGCTTGAACTCTTGTATTGTCTCATTTGAATAGCACAGTAAGAAAATGGTTTAGGCTGTTGGGTGTGTATATACAGCTAATTTTGATTTCCCAATGAGTAACCAATGTTACCACTTCCATCTAGTATGAGGACCAACAGATTTTTGAATGCTATGAACCGAGAGTGTAGGCATACTCCCATATTACATAGGTTAGGGTTAAAGTAGTAACATTGTCCAATGAAAATTGGATGGGTTTATGCACCTGCGTAAGGGTGTGTACAAACATTCAATTTTGTTTGGCCAATGATTTGGCACTTTTGCCTCTTCCATGTAGTATAAGGACCTACAGATTTTGAATATTATGCACAAATTGTGTTGTAAGCTCTCATACTATTTGAAAATGGAAAACTACAGTAGGTCAATCATTGGCCAATCGAATTTAGATGTGCATCCATAAGCCTGGTGCATGTCTGCAATTTTGATTGGCCAATGATTGGGCAGTTTTACCACTTCCATGTAGTATGAGGGCCAACAGATTTTGAATACTATGCACAGATTTACAGTATTTGGTAAGTAGGGTTGCTCAGAATAGAAATTACGAGTAGCACTTACTGGTTGTGGGAGAGAGGGGGGGGGGGGTTAAAGTACCCATGCTGCCCGCCTGTAGCTGATACACTCCAATCGCGTTCCACGTCGCTCCCATGCTTCCTCCATTAAACAGGAAGAAGGAAGCATGGGAGTGACATGGAAATGGAATGCAAGTGGAGCACATCAGCTACAGACGGCTGCATGGGAAGGTTAACCCCCCTCTCGCATGGCCAGTAAGGGCTACTTGTGATTTCGATTACGAGTAATCCTATTAGTAAGCTCTCATACTACATGAAGGTGGTAAATTTGGTCAATGATTGGCCAATCAAAATTTGAAGGTGTTCCAGGCTATAGCATAAAGCCTGGTACACACATCCAATTTTGACTGGCCAATGGTAGGCCAATTATACCACCTCAATGTAGTATGTAGGCCAACAGATTTTGAATACTATGAATGGATTGTCTGGGTAAGCCCTGACATTATGTGGAGGTGGTTTAAATTGACTAGTAATTGACCAATCAAAATTTGATGTGTGTACCAGGCTTAAAGCCCGTACACAAGTTTGCCCGTCTGGAATCGGGTTTCAATCTCTCAGGCTACATTGCAAGGCTGAGGCTGTGCAGACATGTCATTCGCTTGCAAGTGTTCTGTTTCTATTGGGGGAGGGGACGGCGGAGTGCAGTCACAACGCTATCGGCTGAAGCTATCCGTCAGGGCGGATTGCTGGCCACACGGTCGAGAGGGGTCATGATGGACTGACGTACACATGCTGGATTCTTGGCAGAGTCAATGCATCGCCATGCATCTGGCATGTGTACAGAACTTAAGGGTGTGGCCTTTGCATCTACCGCCCCTAAAAAGCTGAAAGCTTTTTTTTTAGTTCACAGACCGTCAATTAGGAGTGCTTCAGAAAGTTGGTTTTTTTTTTGTTTTTGTTTCTTTTTTACACATTATGCTGCTTGGGAGTCTGGCGAGGAGGAAGGTCCTGTCCTGTTCCCCCCCCCCCCCCCCCCCAATGATTCAGGGGTGGCTTCCTTGGTAGCCAACCTCTGCCCATCTACCATCACCACTACACATGCACACACCTTCCTTTCCCCTTGCAGAATAGCACCGTGGAGACAAAGCAGGTAGTATGGGCAGAGGCGCCAGGGACCTATCGGAGCTGCCATAGTTGCTTACGTTGATAGCCGGGATTTGGCAGCTACAGAAACCTGTGGCTACAAATACTATTTTATCAGTAAATTTCCTGTTAGAGCTGCCCAAACTTACTTGTCGTCAACTTGTGCTGGGGGAAGGTTAGGAATAGGCTAGGGGGCTTGATTAGGGTTAGGCATTAGCCGGAAGGAGTGTCGGTTAAGGTTAGGCATTGGCAGGAAGGGGTGGATGGTTAAAGGACAAATATAACGAGGCATATGGAGGCTGCCATAGTTACTTCCTTTTAAGCAATACCAGTTGCCTGGCAGTCCTGCTGATCTGCTGCCTCTAATACTTTTAGCCACAGACCCTGAACAAGCATGCAGCAGATCAGGTATTTCTGACATTATTGTCAGATCTGACAAGATTAGCTGCATGCTTGATTCAGGCTAAATAGATCAACCGGACTGCCAGTTAATTGGTATTGTTTAAAATGAAATAAATATGGCAGCCTCCATATTCTTCTCACTTCAGTTGTTCTTTAAGGTTAGGCATTGGCAGGAAGGAGTGGTCGTTAGGGTTAGGCATTGGCAGGAAGGAGTGTTCGATTAGGGTTAGGCATTGGCAGGATGGAGTGGTCAGTTAGGGTTAGGCATTGGCAGGAAGGAGTTTTCGGTTAGGGTTAGGCATTGGCAGGAAGGAGTGTTCAGTTAGGGTTAGGCATTGGCAGGAAGGAGTGGTCGGTTAGGGTTAGGCATTGGCAGGAAGGAGTGGTCGGTTTAGGATTAGGCATCGGTATGGTGAGGACATTATGTAAGAGTAAGTTTAGTTTAGGCCATTGTAGAATATCAGTGAAAGTTAATAATAATTCACTATCGTAGTTACCCCCTAATTCATAGTAGAATATTTGCAATTTACTGATATTCTGGTAATGATAATGCTGGAGAATCTAAATGATTTGTAGTTACATCACTCTATGCTGATGTTCTGTGTGCTTTTATACTGTAGTTCTGTGTATTCCATGTAAATGACATTTCTGTAAATATCCATTTTAATGCATGTCTGCTTTAAGTTGCTCTTTGCGTCTTCAGGTGGCTGTGAAGTGGTGAAACTCTGCGGCCCCTTCTTGCTTTAAGTGACAGGTGACAAGATTTAAAAACTTGCTGCATTTTGTGGCAACACAGTGCGATCCATTGTATTCCCTGCGTCACAGAATTTTCCAATGATTATGTTCACAATTAAAGGAAATTAAGGAAAATGTAAACTGTTCTGTTCTTTCATTTCCTGGGACATGGAAAGGTAACCATCAAATGGGCTACCTAGAGTAACCTGCTTCCTGAATGGGCGATTGCAGAATAAGCTGCAGGAAGTGCTTCTATATCCACTGCTGGGGAAGTGCGTACTTGTTTCATTATTTTGTGCTGCAAATAGATTGTTTACATCCTGGACAAGCAGCTTTGCTAAATAGTCCATGTTTCCTTCAGACAGCCGCAGCAAACTAATAGACAAGTTGTGTGTTTGGTTGTAATTCATTATGAGGGGTTTGTAATATTCAGTATTATTATTATTAGTATTTCCTATATTTATGTAATTCCAACATACGATAAAGTACAGAACTGAGTCAATGATTAGCAGAAATAGTGAAACATTATATCAAGCCATACAAGGCCCGTTCTGCAAGGGAGGCGGAACTAATACCTACTTGGAGAGAAGACCTCAGGACAGGTAAGTATTTAACCCTGTGACATCCACAATCCCCAATCATTCAGACACAGCCTGTCATTCCTGGCTCCAGTTATAAGTTTCATACAGCAATACATACAAAGCTGACTTCATGTACAAAATGTACTGTACTCTTTGTGATGCTACATCATATTATTGTTACATGTTACAGTATTGTATAAACTGTTGTAAGTAGTTACAAATTAAAGGACCACTCCAGCGAAAGAAGTAAGCAGTTAATCTGATAGAGCCAACAGGTTTTGGACTACTCCATTTCCTCATGGGGGATTCTCAAGGTTTTCTTTGTTTTCAAAAGCATTTCCTGAACATCAGTTGCTAAGTGTAACTGCCAAAATAGTGTGCAAGTCAGTGGGGAGGCTGGCTGGTATCTTACTGTCGTTGCTGCCTTTCAGGTAATGCTTTTAAAAACAAAGAAATCCCTGAGAATCCCCCATGAGAAGTTGGACTAGTACAAAACCTGTCGGTTCTGCCAGATTTAACTACTTACTTTTTTCGCTGGAGTGGTCCTTTTTAAAAGCAACAGCAACTAAACAAATATCCTTGTTTATGCCATGTGTCCAAATCCAGAGTTGTCTAAAAGTAGATAATTTATCCACATTTCGCCATGTATAACTCATG
This sequence comes from Hyperolius riggenbachi, assembly GCF_040937935.1. Taxonomy (NCBI): domain Eukaryota; kingdom Metazoa; phylum Chordata; class Amphibia; order Anura; family Hyperoliidae; genus Hyperolius; species Hyperolius riggenbachi. The sequence goes on from NC_090647.1 coordinate 212,331,871, forward strand.
ACTCGACTTGCGCATGAATTCAACTTACACACAACCTCCTGGATTGAAATCTATTTGTAAGTAAGGGACTGCCAGTAATCAATCTTTTTCCACTATTTATCCAGTGAATCACCATTTTAACACAAGAAATTAGCAAAATTCTGCTTTGTATAATTGCACAGCATCACCAAATACAGTATTGTTTACTGTACTTTTCAAAAAATCAGTTCTGCCTTTGCTGAATTAGTATGTTGCTAGTAAATTTTACATGTTATACATTTATCCTGCAGACACTATCCTCACAGTGTTAGAGCTCTGGAGTGCATTACAGGCAAACCTCATGTTTCTAAATCTATAAAATAGATGTATTTATCTTACAGCCATGACTTCACTGCTAAGGAATGTCTCTCTGTAAAGGGCCTTCTGGGTCACCTCAGACTTAGAAAACTCTTTCACTTTTCTCCTATATAATAATCTCGCTGTTGCTGCGTCCTCCTGTGTCCGTATATCCCATGACTATGGTAGGGATTAGATTGTGAGCTCTTCTGGGTATAGTCAATCACAGCATTCCCCCATACAATATATTGGGCAGTATCCCCATAAAATGTTAGGCAGCGTTCCCCCATAAAATGTTAGGCAGCGTTCCTCCATAAAATGTTAGGCAGCGTTCCCCCATAAAATGTTAGGCAGCGTTCCCCCATAAAATGTTAGGCAGCGTTCCTCCATAAAATACATTAGGTAGTAATTCCTCATAAAATATATCGGGCAGCATTCCCCCATAAAATAGGGAAGGCAGTGTCCCCCATAAAATACATCAGGCAGTGTTCCCCTTGTTTTCTGCCCCCCTCAAAGTAAGCCATGTGCTCACCTGGCAGTAGACTCCTCTCACAGGCTCCAGCGTCACTCCCTGATCATCATTGCATCTCCAGCTGCATATCTCCTGCACATCTCCTGCACAGTGCTGAGAAGAGCAGTGCTACAGGAAAATGGCCGCCTGAGCTTAGTACTGGAGACAAATAGACATTAGTATTGGACTTTGGAAGCTATTTTCCCATAACCTTTTTGTTGGCAGATGCCCCAGCCTCCAGCAATGGCGTGAGTGGGCTGAGGAGGGAGTTGTGCCAGCACCATTACCACCACCAATGAACCCACCCCTGGCCACCGACATCTCCGAGGTTAAAAAAAACCCAACAAAATCCAACAGCCAGGCTGGCGCCCCTTTCAGGCATATATAGGCTATAGGCACGTGCCCACAAGGGCCTTGCTGTAAAAACGGCACTGGTCCTGCTGCATTTTTTGTATAGAATTACCCGAAAAGTGCAGGACAATCAAGACAAGACAAATAACTTTTATATTGTGCTTTTCTCCTGCCAGACTAAAAGTGCCAGAGCTGCAGCCACTAGGGGGCATTCAGTAGGCAGTAGCAGTGTTAGGGAGACCAAGGACTCCTTAGTCAATAGGTGCTGGTTTACTGAACAGAAACAGCCCTTAAACATTACATTATCCAGCCACTACACAGTGGCTATTACCGGGGTGCTATATGATTTTTTGGCAATCTGGCTATTCATATTTTTTCCCCCTCAAGCTTTATTAAAAATCATCAAAGCAGAGGAATGCAACATACAAGGTTGCCGGTATCTATTCCATTTGAACATTAGCAATTGTAAAAAAAAAAGTGCATAAAATTATACAAAAGACCATAAATCCATAGCAACAAACGATGGAATTATCAAGTTGCGATTAATTGTCAATGGCTCCGAAGCTATGTGTAGCTACAAAAAGAACTATTGCCACAGAGTTTGTATGTTCTCCCTGTGTCTGCATGGGTTTCCTCTCGGCACTCTGGTTTCCTCCCACATCCCAAAAACATACACATAAGTTAATTGGCTCCCTCCCTGAATTGGCCCTAGACTATAATGGACATATGACTACGGTAGGAATTCTATTGTGAGCCCCTCTAAGGAACAGTTAGTGACAAGACTATATATACTCTGGGAAGAGCTATGAAGATGTCAGCACTATATAAATACTAAATAATCATAATTATAACAGTAAGGCCTCGTTCACATTGTTACACGCAGATGGCCGTGTGATCGGAACGCAACTTATACGAACGCTCGCCATCTGCGCTTGTATGCGTTGCATGGCTGATCCCATTCACTGTAGTGAATGGGTCAGCTGTGCGTTTTGCTAAAAGATGCGTGTAGCATGCGTTCACGCACTACACTGGTACGGAATACATGCAGTGTGAACATCAGACAGTGCAGTCTGTCAGTGCGTGTCTGCCTCCTGCACACGTTGCCAAAATACGAACGGCAACACGTGTAATGTGAAGAGGCCTTAAACAAAAGAAAAAGTTGTAACACACAACATACACAGCATCTGCTTTATAATGCCTACTTTACTCTCCACCTCAGTCACCTCACCTTCAAGGGATGGGCCACGCACTTAACCACTTAACCACCCTGGCGTTCTGATTAAATCGCCAGGGTGGCTGCGGGAGGGTTTTTTTTAAATAAAAAAAAAACTATTTCATGCAGCCAACTGAAAGTTGGCTGCATGAAAGCCCACTAGAGGGCGCTCCGGAGGCGATCTTCCGATCGCCTCCGGCGCCCAGAATAAACAAGGAAGGCCGCAATGAGCGGCCTTCCTTGTTTTGCTTATATCGTCGCCATAGCGACGAGCGGAGTGACGTCATCGACGTCAGCCGACGTCCTGACGTCAGCCGCCTCCGATCCAGCCCTTAGCGCTGGCCGGAACTTTTTGTTCCGGCTACGCTGGGCTCAGGCGGCTGGGGGGACCCTCTTTCGCCGCTGCTCGCGGCGAATCGCCGCAGAGCGGCGGCGATCAGGCAGCACACGCGGCTGGCAAAGTGCCGGCTGCGTGTGCTGCTTTTTATTTCATTAAAATCGGCCCAGCAGGGCCTGAGCGGCAGCCGCTGGCGGTGTTGGACGAGCTGAGCTCGTCCAGACCGCTCAGCTGGTTAAGGACCAGGGGATGTTGCTGTGATCTGTGCTGCATGGGCTCTCCAGCCCACAGCACAGATCACTTTGCAGCCAGGGCGACCAGACTTCCCCCCCCCCCCCCCTTTTTTTCCCCACTAGGAGGATGTCCTGCTGGGGGGGGGGGGTCTGATCGCCGCCGGCTATCTGCGTTTTGCGGGGGGACTCCTCAAAGCCCCCTCCGCAGCAATTTCCGCCCTCTCTGACCTTCCCTCCCTCTCCCTCTTGCTATGGGCGGCGCAGGATGGAGATCCGTCCTGCGCCGCCCTAGGATAGGCTTCAGCCTATCAGATGCCGGCTATCCCCAGCCAATCAGAGGCTGTGCAGCAGCGCCGTATGATGTAAACAGCGGGGATTTCTTCCCCGCGTGTTTACATTTCGCCTGCGAGCCGCGATCAGAGGCTTGCAGGCTGTTCACGGAGACACCGTCCGTCAACTGACATGGAAAGTCCATGTAATACCAATTACGACCTGCCTAATCTAGAATCAGGTCTTTTATATTCTCTTGAATCTTAAAAATTATATCAAGCAGCCCTTATTTTGATAAAAAGCTCTATTTTGTCCTGAGCTAAAGATAATCTCCTCCCAATGGACAGTTATTTTCTATTAACTCTCTTTAGCAGAACAGCAATAGGGATTTGTCTGACTTCCACAATAATGGCTTCACTGCCTTTGCTTAATTAATGAGGTGGATGAGAATACTGTAGAGCATCTTTAACCGGGTAGGGGACAAAATGCAGCAAAAAGCATTCTGGATTAAAAGGTATAGACATGGAGGAAATTTAATGAGACCAAAAGTGCACCTCTTTCCAAAACTTCCCACAAGTATTTTTTTCTTTTCCTCCCATCACAAATTACAAATTATTATTACTGATTTATAAAGCGCCAACATATTCCATGGCGCAGCTCAAATGCCCTGCAGTCACATAGTACTCCCATCATATTGCACGAAAATTGCTGCAGAAATGGGTAGTGCATTTCTTAATGTAAAAGGGCCCGACACTATGGAACTCCCTACCTCCACCCATTAGGGCAGCCCCCTCCTTCAACACCTTCAAGAAGGCCCTCAAAACTCACCTTTTCACTCTTGCCTACCACCCCTCACAATTGCTCTAAACCCAGCCGAACTCTGGTCCCCTACCTTTCGTGTCCCTACCTCTCCCTCTAGATTGTAAGCCTTTGGGCAGGGTCCTCCTCCTTTTGTGTCCTACCTGATCATGCACCTCTATTACTGTGCACCCATGCTATGCATTTGAGTGAACCTAACTTGCCTAATCTCCATGCTCCCATCCAGTGACTGACTAAGCATTACCTTGTACTCATACTGTGCTGTGTGATCTGGTTTTCTTGTATTCCTGTGTTGTCATATTGCTGTATGTCACCTCTAAATATTGTCTGTAACCTAAATTAATGTCTAGCGCTGCGTAATATGTTGGCGCTTTATAAATACAACAAATAAATAAATAGATTGCCACTGCTGTTAAACTTGGACATTCTGTAGCCCCTGTAAGCCATGGCTGTAATGGCAGCAGAATAAAATACTCAGTCTAGTTGCTTCCACTGATGATCGGAAAAGCTACTTTTCACATTTCTGACCACTTCATATTTGTTCATAAGGCTTCTAAAGGGGACAGCTATTTTCCTCATCTCTTCCACCTGTCAAGGCTTGTGATAGCTGTTACATTAATGTCTTCTCCTTCTTATCCCGAACTGAGTCAGGGCAGGTATTTGGTTTCCATACACCTGAGAGGGGCATTATAGGCAAGTTAACTACACCACTATCAATTGCCACATGCACACAGATATCTGCCACCACTATTTCAGCAGAATATGACGTCCATTGTTCAGCAGCATAGTTTTGGTTTCAGTCCACTTAAAGAGAACCCGAAGTGTGTTTGAAGAATGTTATCTGCTTACAGAGGCTGGATCTGCCGATACAGCCCAGCCTCTTTTGCTATCCCAAACCCCCTAAGGTCCCCCTGCACTCTGCAATCCCTCATAAATCACAGCTATGCTGTGAGGCTGTGTTTACATCTGTAGTGTCAGTCTCGGCTGCTCCCCCGCCTCCTGCATAGCTCCGGTCCCTGCCCCCGTCCCTTCCCTCCAATCAGCAGGGAGAGAAGGGATGTAGGTGGGGACAGGAGTTCTGCAGGAGGCGGGGAGAGCAGCAGACTGACACTATAGAAATAAACACAGCCCGCTCTGACAAGCTGCTTGTCAGCAGCGCTGGCTGTGATTTATGAGGGATTGCAGAGTGTAGGGGGACCTTAGGGGGGTTTGGTATAGCAACAGAGGCTAGGCTGTATAGGCAGATCCAGCCTCTGTATGCAGATAATATTCTTCAAACCCACCTCGGGTTCTCTTTAAAGCGATGTCTGCAACACTTACTACTGTGCTTCTGACAGAAGGATGCAGTGTTGCAAACTTTGTAGTGTTGTAGAGGCAAACTTTAGGACTTTTTATATTCCAAAATGCAGAAAGTAGGCTAATTGATTTACAAAATTTATTGAAGGGTTAAAAGAATAGTAATCACCTTAAAAACATGGCAAACAAGAAAAAGTTTTGTTGCAATGAAAATGGACCAAGGTGAAATTCGATTGATTCATTTTCAAACTACAAACTAAAGGATTTGTATAATCCTGTATCAAATCTGAATTCTTTCCATCTTATTGCATAGCTCCCAGCTCTCCCTCTTTCGGAGGGACAGTCCCTCTTTGGGAGCCCTGTCCCTCTGTCCCTCTTTCCTTCTCATTTGTCCCTCTTTCCTCCTCATTTGTCCCTCTTTCAGGACTTTGTCCCTCTTTCTATGTAAATATGTATATTTCTCCACTAAAAAATGTGCTTAATTGACTCTGAATTGTATTCCCATCCTTTAAATTGATATATTACTAATTTTAAATTGTTAATATGAAGGAAAATAAACCAGGATAGAAAGGTTCAGTGTGGTTTGAATTATAAAACAACATATTTTTCTTATGAAATCTTTATGGTATGCGTGACTAGGGTTGTGACAGGGGCGTGATCAGGGGTGTGGCATGGGTGTGGCTTAAGTGTCCCTCTTTCTCATCTCAAAAAGTTGGGAGGTATGTTACTCACCAATGACCATCTCCAAATGTTAAACCTTCTTTGTCCATTCCAGTGGCGAAATGAGGACATGACACTCAAAGGCTGTATGCAGCAACAAGCTGTATTGGAGCTTATTGGATACATAACTACATGATTCGGGCAGAGCTCTTCCTCACCTGAGGAAGAGCTGTACCAGAAACATGTAGTGTGTGTCTGCTAAGCTCCAATTCAGCTTGTTGCTGCATACAGCCTTTGAGTGCTGTCCTTATTTTGTCATTGTCTATTGGGATAACAGGAGTGGTGTACTAGTTGGTAGCTAGTTAGCGGCTGGATGGATATTTGCCTGTTATCTACCCAAATGTCTGAAGCTCTGCTTTACTTTTATTCTTTGTCCATTCCACTAACATTTGAGGAATATGGTATGGTGTTTTTTTTGTTGCTTTTTTTTTGTTTTTGTTTAGCAGTCCTCTGCAGATGCAATAACAAGTTCTATTTCTGTAGCCCTGTCACCTAGGAAATGAAGTGTCATTTGCAGCAGGCTGTCTGGGGATTACGCAGGTGTCTGTAGATAAGTTGTGCTCACTAGTTAATTCATCCACTGAGGTTCTGCTTGGGCTGTCATGGTGGAACTGTCATTGTCATGAAACCTCTCGCTGTGTGAGGCATGGCTCCACTTAACAATGGAAACTGAAGTCTTTGCCAAGTAAATCAGAAACATTCATATTCCCCTTTGTTTTTTTTTTAAACAGGGTAGCAATAGCTCCAGTCTAGCCTGTGATGTTGAAGGCAGAGAAGCATTTCCCTCCCTTCCTTCCAGGCGTAGCAGTTTTCTTGAAGTTTCTTGGGAATTTCTCGTCACATTACTTCTCCCCCTCCTGATCTTACAGTGTGTCTTGCAAAATACATCTTGGGCTTTAGGTTTACAGCAGCATTTCTACAGAGGCTTAAACAAGACCATCTGTGTGTCTCAGGGACGAGTGGTGCGCCGTGCTGTAAAGTTTCGCCTGTTTATTGATCTGATCTTGTGATTTGGTGTCAGCAGTGCGGTCCATGACCTCAAGTGATAAGAGGTGAGCTGTGCTGCCTGCAGTTGTGAGAGGAATACAGGATATTGGGTTACTCTTTCAAAGATTTTCCTTTGTCCGAAGTGTAAGTCAGTCGTCTCTCTTGGATCTGTCTAATTTGGAAATTAAAGGGTCATTTTTTATCTAAAGAATAGGCTAAGTGCAAAAAAAGGAGGAAGAAATGTTAAGTTGTTCGCTTTGAATGGAGGAGTCATGACAGTACTGGATATTCTGCAGAAACCGGATTTGTGATTTCACTTTCATCTTTGTGCTTGGAAGAAAAATAATGGTATCTTTTTTTCTGAAGTCTGGAATGCAGAAGCATCCTCTGGATTTATGACTATGAACTTTTCCCAGATTTGAAAAGCTGATTTGAATTTTCAGACAATTCACTGGAATTGATCAGCTGGTGGTGAAACTGACAGAGTGTTGGGGGGGTATATGAAAGTAGTCTGTTCCATAGGAGCATGACAGTATAATCCCAGGAATACTTATGTCGCTGCACAGATTAAGAGAAAGACGCGAGGGGCACGCTAGTAGGCCATCACCCAGAGTCACCCAAGTCCTTCACAATGCCTTGGGCTCCGTGCGCCGACTACTGCCGAGAAGGGGCTGGAGGAAGAACTCCCATCAAGCATGTTCAGGTGAGCTGACTTCTCTAGAACACTTACAGCAACCTTCTATAGATGTGCAGATAAGTGTGGTTTACTGTAAAATTACTTGCTGTAAGCCGCTGAGGTTTTGTTTTCCTAGTGTTTTACAAAATTGTTTCACGGTTTGTTGTCCAGCTCTGTGTAATATGTTGTCCCTTTAGGGCAGGCATAGGTGAGTTCAGATATGTATTATATCCAGCTTTCCTTTCACAGTTACATGGGACCGTGCTGCATATCTGGGTTGGGTTATGGCTCCCATCAAATTCACTTAGTAAATCGACTAGGGACTCTCATAGGAGTCTGTAGGTGATCATTCAAATAAAGCCTGAGGGAGCCACAACCAGAAGTACGGCATTAACTGTGTAAATGTCAGGGGCTCTGTCACTTCATTTCATGCAAGCTGTTCCAGTGACCACCGCCATACAGGTATGTATGAGTGCACCTACCTTCACCCACCCTGCCAGATAGTCAGCAGTGGATGAGTTATGGTCTGAGATCTTAAATAAAGTATGAAGGCTGACCGTTAAATGCTAGAAATGTCAGTTGTCTGGCGGGCATTCTGATGTTGTGCCTCTTGCGGTTCAGTGCACACCTGCATCAAACATGCAGTCAGAGTAAAGTCAGAACATATAGTCTGCATGTTGTTTCTGGGTTGGAATTTTCTATATTTCATTCTTAGTCAAAATTTTTGTAAATTTTCTTAATTAACATTATTAAACCAAACCTGCCTGGCATATAAAGTAGTAGAAACGTTTTACTTGAAACACAGTAAAATGGTGTACCTGCATGTACCATTGTGCTCGGAAGCTAAGCCCCCTTTCCACCCATCCCTCCTTTTTCTTTGAGTATATATTGTGTTTGGTATTCTGAAATAGTGTACCAGGAGCAACCCATATCTACAATTACTGTCTCTAGTCATATTCCCTACCTCTGCATGGGCAATGTAAACATTGAAAAGGGACGAACTATACATTTTGCCGTGCAAACTCAGGAAGGGGATCAGATGCATTTGTATGTTCTGGCTTTCAAAAAACCAGTTGCCTGAAAATGGACGACAAGGCCCCTGATGCCCAGAGGAACTTTATTTCAGCATGTTAGATTGGAATTTCACTGTGTCCTTCTTTGTATGCAGAAGAAGGCAAGTGTCACTTTTTTTTGGGTGATTTAGAGCCTAGGTTCTCAACGTGTGGTACGCGTACCCCAGGGGGTACTTCTGATGGGTCCAGGGGGTACTCAGGCTTGATATACTTGACCAAGAATAACACATTTAGAGATTTAGAAAATGATAAATCGTATTTAAAAAAACACCAAATTAGTGTTCTTGCTAATTAAAAGCAATAGTAAATGCTTGGAAATGGTTTAGAAACACTTATCATGTACTATGATTAAATATATATTTTGTCAAGGGGTACTTGTGATAATGTTTACTATGCTAGGGGGTACTTGGTGAGTACAGGGTTTTAAAAAGGGTACCTACCAATAACATGTTGAGAAACACTGATTTAGAGAACTATCAGCCTAAATCTGGACTTCTACCACTTTGTGCAGCACATCAGGGCAGGGCTGGGCCAAGGCAGAGGCTCAAGAGATGCCAGCATCTGGGCGCAGAGCTGCAAGGGATATGGGGGCCTAACCTCCTCTGGGCTCCAGCCACTAGAGGTCCCATCTGTCTTCTGCGGCACTGCCCACTCTCTAATTCATCATCTGAATCTCTATCTTATCCTTCCCACTGTGCAGCATAACTCTGTATATAGGGGGAGCAAATAAGGAGGAACATCACCTGGAATACTATGGAGGGACTACTAAACCACCAGGAAATACTGTGTGAGCTGGGGGGACCACTAGACTACCGGGGAAAGCTATATGGGGATGAGGGGACTACTTGACCACCAGGGAGTATTGTGGGGGTATGGGGGAACCACAAGATTTATGGGGACTGTGTGTTGGGGGGGTCACACTTGGGAATTTCTGCTTCTGGTGCTGAAGAACTTTGTCGTGGCCCTGTGTCAAGGTCATGATTTGCCATATGGGAACGGTGAATACTTTCTATAGGGAGTGCTCCTTCCAACCTAATCAACAGCATTATGCCCTGTAAACAAGAAGTGCTCCGCTGCTGCAGAAAAAGCCCAAAATTAATTTGGTGGCTCATTGGCCACACCAGAGGTCACGTCAGCTTGTAACTTCCTGGCATCCAGAAACTGGTGCTGTTTGCAATCCTCCTTTAAACGTATGTATGGGCACCTTCTGATGCCTGTTTTCAGACAATGGTCTGTTTCAATGATTTTTTATTTTATATTTTTTTTTTAATATGGCAGAACTGCTTTCCATATGAGAGTGGTTAAACTGGCCGAGCAGGATGGAACCTTTATCTGGTGGAACACTTACTAACAAAGAGAAGCGCTCTTCAGACATTTCTTTGCATGGGCAAGTTGGAAAATATGTAAAATGTTAGCTGAGCATTGCCCAAACTGTGTAGTTATGACTGTCCTCATATTACTGAGCGTTGTATCCAAAAATACAGAAGAATCCAGGTTTTTAAATGGAGTTTCAGAATGACCGCTTCCTTTGGGATTGAAGTCATGTGGTAAATGTATTATTGGAAAGTACTTTTGATTTTCATTCCTATTTCCTATCTTACTGTATGTGATTGAAAAAGCATAAATTTAATGGAATGTGAATTTCAAATATTACATGTTAACTGAGCCATGTTGCAATGTAAATGGCATGATCAGGGCCGGATTTGTACTCTCTACCGCCCTAGGCCACTGTCGCCAGCCGCCCCCCTTCAGTATAGGTAGCGAGATGACCCCCTCCCCTCTTCCCTCTAGTATAGGTAGCCTGAAGACCCCCCAAGTATAGGTAGCCAGATGACTCCTCCCCACTTTCCTTACAGTATAGTTAGCCAGATGACTCCCTTAATCCCTGATTTTCCCACCCCCCACCTTTCAGTATGGGTAGCCAGCTCGCCTTCACTTAACTTTGCAACAGCCATCTGTGCCACTCATTTCTCCACTCGTCTCCAGTGCAGAAGCTTCCTCTTTCTCTCCGTCTCCAATGCTGCCCAAGTCAGTAGCTGCCTACCACAACGCCAACGTGCACAGAGAGCAAGGTGGCCACTGCACAGGTGGCTGGCAGCAGGCAGCGCTCGTCTGATCTCCCTGTAGTGCAGCATTTGCAAGCTTGCAAATGCTGCATCAGTTTAGTCTGCTGCTTTGGTGCCCTTCCTCCTGTGGTGCCCTAGGCCATGGCCTAGGTGGCCTAGGCCTAAATCCGGCCCTGGGCATGATGAGCTAGATCAATGTCCTGTCCGGCTAGATTGTTATTGATTTATATAGCGCCAGAATTTCCTGCGGCACTGTCTATAATATGCCGATCCTAGCCCCGGTTTCACCACAGACAATGTACTTCACACTATGCTAGAGTGGCAAGGCAGCCATATTGTACGGATATGCTGTACAACTCCAGTGGTCCATGCAGTGAAGCAGGTGGTTTTGGCTTACATCACTCAGCCCAGAACACCAAAACTAGGCGCCACTGTAGCATTAATGTTATACTGTGCGGGTCACATAAGAGTAATTTGGAGTTCTGGCGATCACCGCACTACGGATTACATTTCCCTCCAGTTGCGATGATCCAGCGGAGGAATAGTGTTTTAAGCCACTGGGGATTTGAGTGGCAGCAGGGTGAGCCGTCGTTTGGCATACTAATACATACGTACGCCTATGGCAGTCCCCCTGCACTCGGGAGCAGTTGTGTGCCATTCTATAGCAATCCACTGGCTGGAAACTTGTGCAGGTCCCTTTTGTGCTTTGCAGAAACACGTAGGACGAACCCAGACAGGTTGTAGATGGACATGTGTGAAAGGGTCTATGAATATCTCCTTTGGTTTGCTGCCATCCACTCTGGGAAGCGATCTGGCAGCAGACCTAGTGTGAACAGAGCATCAAAAGAAAACTCTGCAGTGCTTCTTTTTTTTCATGCAAGGACAAGGAGCCTCAGTTGTGATTCTGGGTCTTGGCAAAACAGGCTATGAGGAAAGTGCAGTCAAAATCCAAAACATAAGACACTAACTTAGGCCTCAATTCACTTCGTTTTATCAAACACTTTATCGAACATTTGAGAAATTACCTCATGGGTAAAATCTAATTTTGAATTCACTAAGGTGTTATAGATTTATTGAACGTTAAAACTTTTGATAAATATATAACATCTTAGTAAATTCAAAATTAGATTTTACCCATGAGGTAAATTAACAAACGTTCGATAAAGTGTTTGATAAAGCTTAGTGAATTGAGGCCTAAGCCTGGGTTCACACTTGGTCTATCAGTTTTTGCGTGTTTTTCTACAGGAGTTTTCTGACTGTGCTGCATTGTCAGTTTTTTCTGCATGTGAAAAATGCATTCAAGTGTAAACTAGCCCATTGAATAACATTGGTTCTTAGTTTTCCGATGCAGAAAATGCACAGAAAAACTGACAAGATTATGTATGTCCAGCAGAGGGCGCAGAATGCCACTTGGGGCTTGCTTCCACTTCTGTGTTGCTTTGCAGATTTAGGCAACGCAATACATCTTGCGTTATGCAAGGACATCAGAAAGTACATAGAAAGTACTTTCTGATGTCTCCATTGCAGCGCTGCATTGTGAGGCATTGTAGAAATGCAAAGAAGGATGCATTTTTCCAAAGAGTACACGTAATAAGTCTATGGTGCATTTTAAATAACGCACCACAATGCAGTGAACAGCGTTTTTCCCACAATGCACTGCCATTGTCACTCCCAGAATGCAGCATGTAGAAATGCTGCTTCCTGCTTACTCTCTGTGTAGTTGAAGAAAGATGGTGGCTGGACGCAGCAGAAATGCAACAAGGAGAGAAGTCTGTAGTGCAAGTACACCGATGAAAGGAAGGAGACGGCCATCCATGGAGCCTTATGCTGGGCATAGACTGTTCGTTTTTCTTTTATCAATCGAGCCGTTGATTGCTCGATTGATAATTTCCAACAGGTCAGATCACCGCGCGGATCGATTCCTCGCTCGATACCAGCGGGCGGCCAATAGCGGAAATCGAGTGGAAGATTATTATTATTATTTATTGTATTTTTATAAAGCGCCAACATATTACGCAGCGCTGCATAATAGATAAAAGGGTTAACATACAAGGTAGGACATACAGGAAACTCACAACAAAACAAGATCATGCAAATGATTTGATAATACAGTGTCACAGGTCAAAATAGAGATTGTTCTAGTCCACAAAAGGGGTGATTGTCAGTAAGATTGCATAATCAAGCTGGAAACACTAAGGGAGAGGGCCCTGCCAGAGGCTTACAATCTAAAGGGTGGGGATGGAGACAATAGGTGCATCTGTTGAGAGGGTGTCTAACAGAACATATTATGGTGCTGGTGTAGGGGGGTATGCGAGCATGAAAGGGTGAGTCTTGAAAGCTTGTGTGAAGGTATTAAAGGTGGGGGCGAGTCTGGTGGCTGGAGGGAGCGAGTTCCAGAGAGCAGCTTATTGCAGGTGGACCTGGCATTCCAGAAGCCACAGGAAACAGGGAGTAAATGCCTAGGGGTAGGATGGATAGGAATAAGGTTATGCCGAGGGGGTGTGTGGGTAGAGTGTGGGGGGGAGGGAAGGGAGGTGCATGGGGTTTGAGGGCCAAAAGGGAGTCTAAAGACAGAAGGGGAGAGGGTGCGGGGAAACAGAAGGTGGGCAAGGTGTAGAAGGAGGTGGAGGTAGAGCATGTGGTGATGGGGGATAGCAAAGATGGGGAGGGAGATAGCTGGGAAATGGTGGAGGGGTCAGGGAGTTAATAGGAGGGAAGGGGTACATTTTGCACTTCCAAGATGAGGAAGCGCCTGCGGGGACGAGCGGGAATCGATCGGGGGGGACGCGGCGGGAGTCGATCCGGAGGCTAATCGAGCTGCCGGATCGCTCCGTGTATTCCCAGCATTAGATCTTGCAGGTGCAGAGACAACCAGAGCTCTGACAGCTCGCACGCACTGTACAAAATGCATACAAAAATGCACACATGTACAAAACGAACACACACCTAAAAACGCTGGCGTTTCTATAAACGCACAAGTATGGACAGGCCCTAAGGCTTGATTCACACTTGTATTTTTTCTGTGCATTTTCTGCGAAGGAAAACTGAGAATTGATGTGAATCAATGGGCTAGTCCACACTTGCTTTTTTCACATGCTGAAAAACAATTCACAGCAATGCAGCACTGTCAGAAAACTCATGAAGAAAAATACATGCAGAAAACTGCGAAGTGTGAATCTAGCCTAAGGCATACTTTCCAACTTTTTGAGATGAGAAAGAGGGACACTTAAGCCACCCCCTGTGCCACACTCCTAATCATGCCCCCAAAACACTCCTAGTCATGCATACCATACAGATTTTATAAGAAAGATATGTTATTTTATAATTCAAACCACACTGGTCCTTTCTATCCTTGTACATTTTCCTTCATATTAGCATTTGAAAATAAGAAATGTAACAATGTAACCACTTCAGCTTTCAGTGTTGTTTCACCTTATGCATCCAAGCAACATTCACCTCCCATTCATTCGCCTATAACTTTATCACTACTTAATGATCTATATCTTGTTTTTTCCACCACCATTTAGGCTTTCTTTGGGTGGTACATTTTGCTAAGAATTATTTTATTATAAATCCATTTTAACAGGAAGATTAAGAAAAAAATTGAAAAAATGCATTATTTCTCCGTTTTCGGCCATTATAGTTTTAAAATAATACATGCTACTGTAATTAAAAACCATGTATTCTATTTTCCCATTTGCCCTGGTTATTACACCATTTAAATTATGTTCCTATCGCAATGTATGGCGCCAATCTTTTATTTGAAAATAAAGGTACATTTTTTCAGTTTTGTGTCCATCACTTATTACAAGCCCATAATTTAAAAAATACAGAAATATACTTTACTACATACATATTAAAAAAGTTCAGTCCCTAAGGTAACTATTTATGTAATTTTTTTATTGTATATTTTTTATGGGGGGGTTGGTTTCTTAATTTTTTTGTAAAAAAAAAAAAAGAAAAAAAAAAAAAAAAGTGTACCTATCGGGGAGTGTGGGAGGTAAGTGGATACTTTTAAAAGTAAAATAAAAATGTCATTATCTGAAAATTCTTATTTCCAGATGTAATTTTACTATTTGGCCACAAGATGCCCTCGCAGCTCACTTCTGCATGCGGAAAGTTCCTCCGCAAAGCGAAAGTAATGAGTGGATGGGACAGAAAGGGATTGGTGAAAGACAGAGCCGTCTCGCTGACGGTGTCGGTCTTTCATATGGGGACTTAGATCAATAAATGTGAACTTTGTTCCCATTTATTGATTTCTGGGCTAACGCCAGGCAGCGGGCGCCAGTGTACCCTATCTGGACAGATATATCCGTCCAGATAGGATTAAGTGGTTAAAGGATGGCAATCAAGTTTTAAGTCAATTAAACTCATTTTTCAGTAGAAAAATACATATATTTACACAGATCTGTCCTGAAAGAGGGACAAATGAGGAAGAAAGAGGGACAGAAGGATTGGCATTTTGAAGAGACTGTCCCGTCAAAAGAGGGACAGTTGGGAGTTATCCCTTAGGCCCTATTTACACTTGTCTGTCAGTTTTCTGCATGAGTTGTGACAGTTTTGCATTGCTGTCAATTGTTTTTCTGCATTTAAAAAACAAATTTAAGTGTGAACTAGCTCGTTGATCAACATTGGTTCTCAGTTTTCCTGTGCAGAAAATGCACAGAAAAATGGTCGAGTGTGGACAAGGCCCTTACCACCATTGTTTTATTGGTGATTGGCTGGAGGGCATGTGTGTGCTAGAGGGGTAATGACAGGTCAGGCTTCATGAAGCCAGCACCATTAGCAATCAGATACTGCGGTCATCTGAATGTGAGAGTGACAACTGTTACAATCAAGCCAACCAAATGCCTAAGGCCAGGGTCACAGTTAGCAGAATCGCATGCATTTTCCCATAGCACATAGTGCTATATGCATGCAATTCTGCTAAGTGTGACCTTAGCCTAAACGGTTAGTTCACAGATTTTTGTCTATGTCATGAAATAAACTTTCATTTTCTATGTCGGTTCTCTAGAAAACTTTTGAAAACTCAGTAACTCACTCACACAGCCCAGAGCTTTGTGCACAAAGGAAACTGCCAGTGGAATGAGAGACTTTTCACAGGATAATTCTGTTTGGTACTCAAACCCCCCCCCCCCTTCCCCGCCACAACAGTAAGGGCCCGTTTCCACTAGGGCGAATTCGCATGCGTGGCCTGCATGCGAATTCGCATAGGCAATACAAGTGGATGGCCCTGTTTCCACTTGTCAGGATTTCTGAGCGTTTTTCTGTGCAGGATTTTTCTGCACGGTAGGGCCTGCAGAATTCGCCTGCGTGAGGAATGCAGGCGATTCGCACATAATGCATTTAATAGGGAAAACGCACATGCGTTTTTTGCCGCGATTTCGCGTGCGAATTCGCATGAAAACTAATGCAAATTGAACCAGGCAGTGACATGGTTAAATTCGCATATACCCTGCCTATGCGAAATCGCATGCGAAATCGCGGCAAAAATCGCCCGCGAAATCGCATCCGCATGCGATTTCGTCAGCGGTGGAATCCCGGTGATTCGCACCGCACTAGTGGAAACGGGCCCTAAGACACACACACACACACACACACACACACACACACACACACACACACACACACACACACACACACACACACACACACACACACACACACACACACACACACACACACACACACACACACACACACACACACACACACACACACACACACACACCTGCGGATTATGGGCTAGATGTAGGAGGTGATAGATTTGAATGGGCAGTGAGTTAACATGCAGAATTATTCTAATTATTTTGCACCTCAACTGAGGACTGTGGATTACGCCTAAAAATTACTTCTTTTTTTTTTAGATATCCCATGGTTTTATATTTAAGCAAAGTAAGTTTTGTTGTCTCTGCTCAGTGGTAGCCTATTAAGTGTCCCTAAATGAAAATAAAATAACTATTGACCTTTTTCTATCTCCCATGCTCTCAGATGTTGTATTCTGCCAGGAAACAGTTTATGGCTGTAATTTGCTTATCAATGATGTTTACTATATTCCCAATAAGGTACCCACAAGACAAAAGCTGTCACTTCCAATCCTAAAAACTCTTTCAAGCAGAAAAGTACAACACCCTGGTTATTAATGTTTTGCACTGTACATACACATGTTTATCTCATCATGTCACATGTCGCCTCGGGTACACGTTAAGTGGTGGAAATATTTTTTGATATTGTGCATGCTAAGCATTCTTATTGAAGACAACACAAACAGTACATACTGGATTCTCAGACTGATTCTAGAATTTAGTCTAGAAAGGGATTGGCATTATTTCATACTTCACAAGAACCATTCTCCACAGTTGTAGATGTGACAGCTTAGTTACCACGGCAGATTTAAAGGCTTGTCGAGCAGGTTTTTGACATTTAGCTGGACTGCATGGCTGATAGGAAGGCAACGTGTGAGCTACCAGTGTCCTTTACGCTGCACAGTCCTGCTACATTGGTAGCCTTTGTCAGCACACACCTACTGTAAGTAAATAATAGAGGGTGGGAAAGACTTTTTACAGGATAATTACAGTAAGTTGCAGAGTTGTTGGAGCAAGAAGTGAGTTTCAGAGTGCAGATGGTGTGTGGGGCTGCTCGTGTTTGAAGAACTGTGCAAAGTTCACATGACAGCGGGTGTGTGTATATGTGTGTGTACCTTTATAGAGTTAGGAAGCATTCTCTGTTGGGCAAGGCACAAAATGCAAAGTTACCTCTGGCTGCCACATGGAAGATCATGGATCATGTGAAGATCTCAGCTGAAGAAATGGAAAAATACCATTGGCTCTGTGAGATATGCTTGTCACTGGACTACAGTGTGCAACGTGAGTACAGCATGCACCGAGGCTTCACTTTCTGCACACCGCATGCAGTTTCACTTTTTTTTCCTTTTCCCTTTTACTTTTGTAATATATTTACCGTCATCCAATGTAAATGTGTTTTTATTATTATTATTATTTTGTTTTTATAGGCTAGTAGTTAGTATTTTGTTTGCTGTTGTGCCCCATTCCAAAGTAAAATGTTACTGAACATTGGTTACACAGGTAGTTTTTTAATCAACTGCAGTTTATCCAGACCAACTAGTGTGCGGTGTGTTTAGGTAGGTCTGTGCAGTTCTTGTGCTCCATACATGTGAATAGGATGCATTTCACATAGGAAACCGTTTTAGTTTGGGGCCATGGCACGGAAGGGCCCTTTTACACTTAATCAGTTGATGTGCGTTAGTACGCGTTGGTATGCGTTTTTTCCATAGCAGTGCATTGTGACAAAGATTTCAGTTAAAACGCGTTAAGTGTGAAAGGTGCCACAGGAAAACATGGGACTTACTTTGAAAATCAGTATTCTTTCCGTTTTAACTGAGAGCAACTGATTAAGTGTAAAAGGGCCCTAAGTGTCTGAGTTGCAGTCACTTGTCATACATGCACTGATGAGGATCAAACAATCCGAAACAGTCTGTATGCATGTTGGATTATTATGGCTCTGTACAAATTAACAAGCTGACACATCATTGTATTCCAGCGGTTCTGGAGGTGTGTTTAGCTTCTAAGGGTAACAATGGTTAATTTGCATATATTCAGCAGTGTTGCTCTGGGAGACATCTCAAGCTCACTCCAACCTGAATTATCGCAAATTCTTTCTGTTTTAGGAAAGCAAACTTTTGTTTTTCTTGTCATAGTTAGTAACTAGCTGCTGTGACTACTAGACTTCCATGAAAATACGTCTAGTTCGTGCTGCTAGTTGTGGTGACTTTGTTGCCATAACGGAGTCACCTGACATCATGGTCCCTTTTGTGCATAATGGAGCAAACAATGTAGGCAAAACCTCCATTACACAAGCGCATGCAGCTAATCTTGGCAGGTTTTTGTCAGAAACATCTCATCTGCATGCTTGTTCGGGGTCTGTTTTGAGGGATTGGGTCAGCAGGAGAGACCGACAATGTGCATTGTTTAACATTAAATATGTCACCCTTCATATCTCTTTACTTCAGGTTCCTGTTAATAATGTAGTTATTTTCATAAGTGTAGAAAGGATAAAATAATATATATAATTTTCTTTTTCTTTTGCACGCTGACTGTGCGGCAGTGCCGGTGGTCACGTGAGAGGAGGGGAGGTTCCGACACAGACCTAGAGCCCGTTTTTAAACGGGCTTAGGTCTACTCGTTTTTCTATGTTCTCTGTAAATTGCTGCAGAAAGGGTATCTGGGCTGTGAAATAAATGTCAGCTTCAGTATGTACATTTAAGAAAATGTGATGATGATTTGTAAAACTGACACGTATCAGACTCTTAAGCCAGTGTCCCCCATTGGGTGTATGTTTAGCTTCAGTGTGGTATTGGCATTAGTGCAGTCTTTGGCTATAGAGCCATCTTGGCTGTGTGTCACTGTTTTACTGCATTTCTCCCTAAGCTGCTAGGCTGCCTGTAATCTGCTCCTATATGTCAGTATTATTGGGAGTGATTTATAGAAAGGAGACTCTCAACATAAAGTAGATATTAGGTAGATCCACATTTGAGCAAGCCACCATGCTCAAAGTAACATCCAGTTTATGTATAGGAGGGTCTGTTTGAGTGATGAAACCACAAGGCAATTCTTGAGTTCAGAAAATTCAAAATAACACTTTATTGAATCAAAACGATTATCAAAAAAAATGTAAAAACTTTTGTATTTGTCAATAAAAATCCGTTCCTTCTTACAAAAGCCTGTCCCCAATGCCTCACCTTAACCTTATTGCTTCAGTTTGCTGTCTGATATTAATTACGAACACCAAACCTTAAAATTCACTTTTAAAGTTAACCCCTTTATAGCACCTAACCTTAACTTTGTAGCTCTATCTAACCTTCCATCCACCCAGGGGCGTAGCAATAGGGGGTGCAGAGGTAGCGACCGCATCGGGGCCCTTGGGCCAGAGGGGCCCTGAAGGTCCCTCCCTCAACCACAGTATTAGCTCTCTCTTGATCCTGTGCTCATAATAATCAATTCTATAGATACTTTGAATAGTGGTAATCATTAACACACTGTTCCCCAACCCCTTCTTGCGCCTCTGACACTGTAGTTGCCATTGGCAAGTTTTGGTGCACCGTATCAATTGTCATGTAAAGAGTGCTTGGGGGGCCCCATGTAAAACTTGCATCGGGGCCCACAGCTCCTTAGCTACGCCATCCACCCTGTTGCTAACCATAACCCGTAACCCTTATTATTCCTCCACTTTCATAGTTTTTCCTCAGGCATCCCGGTTTTTCCTTTTGCAGATAATTTGCTGCCATTTCAGCTACTTAGTGGTGGTGCCCATCTACCGGCTGTCCAATTATAAGTTAACCCAACCCATCACCTATGTGCTGTTTAGATTAAGCGATAGTGTTTCAAATACATTATGACTGAGTGCCAGGGCCCAATTCATCACCTGACTGCTCAACACTACCAGAGGTGTTGTTGGCCTGGTGTACCCCATGGACCTCAAGGTACTCCAACCATCTATCTGGCATGTAGGACCCCTGAACTTCTCCTGGTGTGAAGCTTTTTAGCATCCCATTCTTTTCATGGAAATTATGTAGGGTGAAGAACGCGACAGACCATGCCAGAAGTTTGCATTGAGGGCAATTCCACTTGAGTCAAGATGTAAGAAATCCAATAACGATTATCTAAACCAGGGGTGTCCACATTTTTTTTTTAGACCAAGGGCAATATTGCCGAACTAGAGAAATTAAACACAATTTTGCTGATTGCTATGTGACATTTTGTCAAATAAAATATTTCCACAGGAAGTAACCCATATACCATGTGCAGTTAGGTGGCAGCTGCTAATCAGTGGCTGTTACTGTTGCTGGCACAGTGGCAGCTGCTAATCAGTGACTATTACTGCTGCTGACCCCTGCATGCAGCACTGCAGCTACAACCTGCAAGCCACATGGGGGCCACCAGAAATGACTTGCTGGGTTGCATTTTGCCCCCAGGAGGGACTTTGGACATGCCTGATTTAGAGGATGTATATCTGATAAAGTAGCTTCCACTGAAGACAAGTTTATAGTTGTTGATTTGCTAAGGTATAGATTATGTTATGTTTGTTCTCAAAGCATCTGACTAAATGATCGCGCAATACATACCTGTGGCACTTCATACATGCTGTAGTAGTACATGGCAGGACAACTTTTCTATCTGTTTTGGGATTTCTGTTTGGAACTGAAAAGTCAAATGTATATTATTATTATTATTATTATTATTATTATTTATTGCATTTATAAAGTGCCAACATATTACGCAGCACTTGACCATAAATACATACGATACAAAGAATGACAGACATAACAAGGTTATACATCATAGGACGAAGCTATGCAAGGCAAACCGGGTACAAAATACAAGATCATGAGATTTTGAGCTGGACAAGTACAAGGCGATTATAGGAGAGGAGCACAATGATTTTGTAGGGCTGTAGAATAGGTAATCAGTAGAAAGTTGCTGTGTGGTAGGGGGTGGGTAAGCCATCTGAAAGAGGTGGGTTTTGAGCACTTGCTTGAATACGTTGGAGGGGGCAAGTCTGATGGGCGGTGGAAGGGAGTTCCAAAGGGTAGGAGGGTAAAAAAAAATTTCTTTTGGAGATATATATATATATATATATATATATATATATATATATATATATATATATATATATATATATATATATATATATATATATATAGATAAAGTAAAACTTGTCATGGCTGGATGTTGATATAGAGAATTTTAAGCAGTAGGAGTTTCCTCAGGTCAAATGCTTTGTGTGTGAGTTGTATTTCTTAGATGTGACATTTTAATTTGTATGCATTTTACACATTACTGCTTTGTTCTTGGGCAAAGCATTCTTCCTCATTCATTGTGTTATAAGTTTTACTGCGGTGACAAACGTAATCATTCCAAACCTTACATTACTGGTTTTGTGATTTCATGTGTGCGCAGTGGCGTAGCTAGAGACTATGGGGCCCCACAGCAGAATTTTCATGGAGCCCTCAGATCTAGCCACTTGAGCAATGCCACCTTTCCCCTGTCCTATGAATGAGTTGACCGGGCAATTTCCATTTCTATGCAATGTACACTGTGTATAGTCCATGGACACTGAGACAAATTCAGAGGGTGGAGAAACACAGGAAAAGTACGGTAATAGTGATCAAGCACTACCCATGCCCCTCTTCTTCAGGGCCCCAGATCAGTAGTTATGGCTGCTATGGCTTTTGCTACACCCCTGTGTGTGCAGGTAAATGCCAAGTGCAGGCATGTTTTTCTATGCGTAATAGAACATTTAGAAAAAAATAATTATGCATAGAAAAGTGTTTGAAAGTAGATTTTTAAAAAATAAAGGAATAAGACACCTGTTGCCCCATTTCATAGATCCTCAGTGATGAACAGCTGCCTGGCAGGGATGGGAAGGGAGAGTGAACAGGCAGCTAGAGATTGCGGAAGAATAATTGCTCTGAATTGGTGCAGCAGGAATCCTCCTGTTTTCTTCCTTGGCTTTTCAAATATAACAATGCATTTAAAAAACTTTGTATGCATTCATTAAAGATACAATACAAATGCAAAACTGTGTTGCACTAGGGCTGTTTGTGCCCTTTTCCACTGGGACTGTTTATGCTCAATTTTATGTGCATGAATGCGGATCTGTAATCTCAGCCTATTGAAATCAATTGGCTGCTTCCAAATTTGTGTACATGAAAAAAAATTCTGAAGCACTTCTTCAGAATTTTGGACAAAGCAGCCAAAACCCCATAGCTGTGCAGGGATGCATAATCTGCATGCTCCTCGAAGACGGATGGCCAGCGCTAGTGGAATCTTGCCCTCAGTGTTGTATTACCCAGTACACCTCCCTAGAAGGGGATATTTCCTACCCTGTATAGTTCGCCTACAGATGGGAAAGATCCATGGAGGGCATACAGTGGTTGCAGGATCTGCAACCGATCCTTTTGAGCAAATACACCCACATTTCTGTCTTACCGCATATAGCCTAACAGTACTGCACCATCAGGCTCCTTGTCTCCCCTTATTTTATAGACACCAAGATTCCCATTTTGCAAATTTCAGGGACCGAAACTTCAGAGATAGAACTCATGTGTTTTTCTATTCCCATATATGAATTATCATTGCCTCTATATAACCTGCATCAGATTCTCAGGCACTAGCAACCAGTGTTTTATTTATGTTTTGAGGACATTTTATTTTATTTCAGTACTTCACAGATCCAATGCACCTCCCTCCAAAACTTTCCTTTCTGAGCATTTTTTGGAGATTGTGGAATGTTATTGATGCAATTGGTTACTTACTGCTTCATGCTCCATCTAGGACAGTTTTCATTTGTTCAGACTTTGTGAAATAACTTGTGGTCTGCTCTGTTGTGTATGGGGGACACTTTGCCTTTAAATTCTTTATGTTCCCCGTCGGCCCTCCTCATCATTACACACTTTTGAATTAAAAAGCGATGGTGCTGGTAACTGTATGCAGTAAAGCAAACTAACTTTGTTACTGTCAGCATTAAAATAAAGTTGGGAAATTAACTTCAGTAAAATTGCAAATAATATCAATTTTCCTACATGCACCCTTTAGAGGCCATCCCCTATTCTCCATTTTACGTTGTGCTGTTGCTGTTGTATATTATGAAACAGCAGATTGGGAGGAGTGGAACACTTTTCATACTTATAACATGTGGTTTGTATGGAATGCGTATTGTTCCTCAAACAATAGCCCGTATAATCCTGTTTCTAAGGAGAGGTCCGATGCTACAGTATCTTCAGTAAGGTAAGATGCTTTGCAGGCTAGTACCATACACTGTGTTGGTACTATTTGTTGTACTGTGTGCTTGTTGGCTTCATGTAACAAGAAATTGTCTGTGATCGCCAGTCTGTTGATTTGTCTAGGCAGCAAGCATTGACAGGTGTCATATTGCATGAGAAACATTGATGTGGATATAACTCGCCTTCCAAGAAATGTGCTGTACCTACCCTTCAACCATCAGCAGTTAGTATGCTGTAATAATAATTATAAGTGTATTAAATAGCCACAGTTTGATTGCTATGCAGTGCGATTTATGATAGTTGACAAGTTTAGAGATGCTACCTGAGGCCATATAATAGGTGTCCAGCATTGCATGAATAGATTTCAATGCACTTGAGTTGTGCAAGGTGCCAGAGATACGCACCTGCACACATCTGCTTTCAGTATCTATGAAGATCAGCTGATGAAAGTTTTGGTTGAAGTACTTCAGATTTTTTTCTTGGCAGGCTATTGCTGTTCTTGCTAGATATGATTTGGAACATTTTTTCCCTTCTTGACTTAAATAATCCTGAGATAATGAAATAGGGTAAAATTATACATACCTCTGGCTTCCTCCAGCCCCCTTCAGGCTAATCGGTCCCTCGCTGTCCTCCTCCGCCACCTGGATCTTCTGCTCGTAGTGCGGGCGTAGTGCGTTCGTTACTGAGAGTTCTGTGCTCAGAGGGAAATATTGCTTGCTTGGAAGGTGGAAAAAGCCATTATTTCCCACAATGTAACAAGGTTCACAGACAGGAAACTGTCAGGACCATGGTCATGACCAGTGTTGCCAACCTTCAGTAAATTTACTGACAGTCAGTAAAAAAGTCAACAAATCTGGGCTGTCAGTAAAGTCCATGAAAAACTGTGGTGTCAGTAAAAAAAAAAATCTCTCTCTTTCCCACAAGATCACAGCACTTACTGCTTATCAGTTTACGTATCACTCTGGAATGTACACTGCTCTAGCTAAATGTGGCCATACATCTGTACACTTGGCGGCTGATCGACCATCAGATAAGACTATTATTATTGATATTATAAAAATCGGTGCCACCAAGAGCATGCCTAATTGACAATCAAACCAATTTCGGGCCGAAATTGGTTGCATGTATCGATCTCCTGTATCATTCGGACATGCTTGAAAATCTTAGGTTGGCATGCTTGATCGGGTGTGCAGCAGCAAGGGCTGTGATAATAGAGAACAAACGTGACGGAAACCCCCGGTCGCATACCCCAAATGTAAATGTATCAAAGTGTTCCCCTCCCCCCGTATGCCGTGCATTAATACTTCACCTGTCCGGTGTCCGCCACTGCACTCTTCTTCCTCATTCGTGCCCCACGTGGTTGCCAGTGTATTGCACGTGGGGTGCATGTGTGATATCTTTCATTTCAGTAATATTAGATGTCAGTAAAAAAAAGTGTTCTGTCAGTAATTTTTTGTGTGTTTTGTCAGTAAAAATGTATTTCCGAGGTTGGCAACACTGGTCATGACATCACACTGTGGGAGGGGTTTCACCAGAATATCTGCCATATAGACGTTCCTGTTGAGAAAAAGTAAAGATTTCTCGGCTACTGAATGGAACAAAGTTCAAACCTTGGTTAAAGTTCCTCTTTAAGTTTATGGCTATCTGTACGCTTTTAGCCTTAAACTGTCTGCAATAAGAACAAATAAATACAACTTTGCCATTAGAAGAACAGCTGTTCTTCTAATTACACCACAACTATAAATATCCCCAGTCCTCATCACTACAGTGAATTCTGCCATACAACATTCTCAACCCCACCTCCTTACCAAGCAGCACCTGCACCATAATACTAACTTCCCACATGGCAGCATTTAACATACCACCTCTTCAGCCAGGACCATTTATGACCCCACATACCACCCCCACAGCATCACCACCTCTTCCATCCTTCACCATCAGCACTTCAGGCACAATCATTTTAACTAAACTTTAATATTAAATCTCACCTATGAAGTCCTGGTCCTCCTCACTAAACTGTGACCTTGGTGATATCTTCCACTGAGTTCTCCCCTAAGCAGACACCTTAAAGTGACACTAAAGTGAAAAAAACCTTAGGATATAATGAATTGTATGTGTAGTATGGATAATTAATAGAACATTAGGAGCAAAGAAAAGTCTCATATTTTTATCAGTTATATAGCTTTTTTAGAACATTGGATCGTTCTTTAAAATTTGTAGTTTACAAACCACACTCAGCATTTTAAACTATGAAACAGAGCAGAGCTAATGACCTTTTTGAACTTCCCTGCAGTAAAATTTTATCTGAAGTTGTCTTTCATTGTTTCTTGGATGTATAAGTGCTTTAGAAAATAGATTTTTCTCTGACTAAATTAGTCCAAAAGCTCAGAGCTGCTCTTTTGCATAGATGACAACTGAAGTTTCTTAACTCTTCCTGTACTGGAAACAATATGAGATTCAAAACTTTGCTAATGTTTTTTCTTAGCTTTACTACAGGTAGCTGGAAAAAAGGGCGCCAGCTGAGGGTGGATGAAAAGGGTGCCGTCATAGACTTTAATGCAATTATCGTTAATACGGCAATAAAAGCAGAAAAAAGGGCGCCACGAAAAATTTTGTTAACATTACAACATTATAGTTTTTGAGGTAGTTATCATTTTAGAAGTTTACAACGATATAGTTTTTGTCATATTTTTTCATTAATAACTACAGATTGTATGCTTTCAAAGGTATTATCGTTAATATATGTAAAAGGGTGTTTCTGCAGGGGGAGTGGTTAGGATTAGGCACCACCAGTGTGAGTGGTTAGGGTTAGGCACCACCTAGGCGGCAGTTAATTTTAGGCAACACCAGGGGGGGGGGTGGTTAGGGTTTGGCACCACTGGAGGGGTGGTTAGGGTTTGGCACCACCAGGGGGGGGGGGTGGTTAGGGTTTGGCACCACCAGGGGGGGGGGGGGTTAGGGTTTGGCACCACTGGGGGGTGGTGGTTAGGGTTAGGCACCACCCGGGGGGGTTAGGGTTAGGCACCACTGCAGGGGTGGTTAGGGTTAGGCACCACTAGGGGAGTGGTTAGTTTTGGGCACCACCAGGGAGGGTTCTGTGTGAGGGTAGGGTTGGGTTAAGCAGTATTGACGAAAAACGAAACCACATTTAACGTTAATATTCGTTATTATTTCTCGTTTGTTTTTGCAACAGTAATTATCGTTGTTAAAGCTCGACAACGATGGTTCTTGTTAGCAAATTTCGTTAATACTTGGCGCCAAATACGTTAATAAGTTGGGCCCTTTTTTCATGCACGCGTACTACACATACAATTCATTATATCATAAGTTGATTTTCCTCCACATACCCTTTAGGACCAATTAGTTAGACTTAAATGTGTTCATACTGTGCTTGCTGTAGACCTGGGTATCCTCACTATCTTGACTGCATGTTTCTACTGCATTATGGTGGTCTTCTGAAAGATACTGTGATCTTGACCTGAAGGAACTGGTTTGTTCATTTGAAACACTTTTTAGATTTTCATAATTTTGGGCGCCTCCTCTTACCTATCCCAGTGTCCATCTCACTCCCCCCTCCACCCCCCCCCCCCCCCCCGTGGTTTACTTCCGATATATTGTTTCTTTTTATTGGAGAGTGGTTGACAACAGTATTAAGAAGAGCTTTCAACAGACGGAATGAATTCTCCACTTGCTCGCTACTGTGGTTGCCTTTTAGCAACCCAGATTTGTAAGTAGTAGTTCGCCAATTTTTAATTTTTCATAGTTTTAAATACTTCACTACAGTGGGATGCGAACGTTTGGGCAACCTTGTTAACCGGCATGATTTTCCTGTATAAATCTTTGGTTGTTACGATGCAAAATGTCAGTATATCATAATAGGAGACACACACACAGTGATATTTGAGAAGTGAAATTAAGTTTATTGGATTTACAGAAAGTGTGCAATTAGGGCCTGAGCCCACTAACGCAGTTGTGCGCAGTTGTCCGCTTTTCAGCATCTGCAATATTGATGTGTTGCTGAAAAGCGGACACAACTGTGCACAACTGCGTTAGTGGACTCAGGCCCTAATTGTTTAACCTCCCTGGCGTTCAGTTTCTGCTGGATTTCTGAGCAAAAGGTGATCCAATTAATTTTCATAACCTTTTTTCCGGTAACTTAAAATGTGCCAAGCAGGGGTCTAGTGTACATTTTGAGACCAATTAAAGCTTGAAACACAAAATCTAAACTAAATTTCAAAATTACTCCCCAAAATCTCTGATCATTTATACTTCCAAGCTGCAGCTGCTCAACCTGCACTAATACAATAGAGATGATGGGCAGATTCGACCAAGAGACAGACCTTTATCTAATCAAATCTGATCAAGTCGGCTTCCCATACTCTGCAGGTTGATTCCCGATAAATTTCAACATGAAATCGCTCGGGAATCAGCCACACCCGTTGCCTCGTCACTGCCCCCCCCCCCCCCAATGTAAAATTGTACTCCGTGTGTGAATTTATACATTACCTGTCCTGAGTCGCCCACCGCGTGGTGCCCATCTGTCTTTGGAATCCCCGCAGATTATTGTAGGTAAGTAGCCAGGTCTAGGTGCCCCCAGTAGGTAAGGTGTTCCCCATTATAGGCTAAGTAGGTACAGATGTCGCTCAGTATTGGCTAGTTAGGTGCAGGTATCTCCCAGGATAGGCTAGGTAAGTGCAGGTCCCACAGGATAGGCTCGGTAAATTCAGGTGTCCCAAAGGATATGCTAGGTTGGTGCAGGTGACCCCTGGGTTATGGGAACTATGCTGTACATTCCTAATGCTGGCTACATTGTACAGGATCCCCTGCACCTATCTAACTTATACAGTGGTGCTCCTGTAGCTAGGGAAACCCCCTGAGCAGCATGCCACGGTGTCGGGCATACTGCTTTCTGCAAACATATCTTGCCCGACAGTGTCGGGCATACCGCTCAGAAGGTCAATCAAAATTAGGCAGGCGCATAAATTTGGGCACCACAAAAAGAAATAAAATCACTATTTAGTAGATCCTCCTTTTGTATAAATTACAGCCTCTAAACGCTTCCTGTAGGTTCCAATGAGAGTCTGTATTCTGGTTGAAGGTATTTTGGACCATTCGACTTTACAAAACATCTCTAGTTCATTCAGGTTTGATGGCTTCTGAGCATGGACAGCTCTCTTTAACTCACACCACAAATTTTCAAATATGTTCAGGTCTGGGGACTGAGATGGCCATTCCAGAATGTTGTACTTGTTCCTTTGCATGAATGCCTTAGTAGATTTTGAGCAGTGTTTAGGGTTGTTGTCTTGTTGAAAGATCCAGCCCTGGCTCAGCTTCAGCTTTGTCACTTATTCCTGGACATTGGTCTCCAGAATCTGCTGATATACTGAGTGGAATCTATGCGTCCCTCTACTTTGACAAGATTCCCAGTCCCTGCACTGGCCACACAGCCCCACAGCATGATGGAACCACCACCATATTTTATTGTAGGTAGCAGGTGTTTTTCTTGGAATGTTGTGTTCTTTTTCCTCCATGCATAATGCCCAAATAACTCCATTTTAGTTTCATCGGTCCACAGCCCCTTATTCCAAAATGAAGCTGGCTTGTCCAAATATGCTTTAGCATACCTCAAGCGGCTCTGTTTGTGGTGTTGGCAGAGAAAAGCTTCCTATGCATCACTCTAGCATACAGCATCTCCTTGTGTAAAGTGTGCTGAATGGTTGAACGATGCACAGTGACTCCATCTGCAGCAAGATGAAGTTGTAGGTCTTTGGTGCTGGTCTGTGGGTTGACTCTGACTGTTCACACTATTCGTAGCTCAAGTTGAACTGAGCCTGTGGACTTCCATTTCCTAAATATGTTCCTAACTGTGGAAATAGACAGCTGAAATCTCTGAGACAGCTTTCTGTATCCTTCCCCTAAATCATGATGGTGAACAATCTTTGTTTTCAGGTCCTTTGAGAGTTGTTTTGAGACCCCCATGTTGCTACTCTTCAGAGAAAAATAAAATGAGGGAAACTTACAATCAACCCCCTTAAATACTCTCTCTCATAAGTGGATTCACCTATGTATGTAGGTCAGGGGTCACTGAGCTTACCAAGCCAATTTGAGTTCCAATAAATAATTCTAAAGGTTTTGGAATCCATAAAATGACAACAGTGCCCAAATTTGTACACCTGCCTAAGTTTATTTAAACAATTATTGCGCACTTTCTGTAAATTTAATAAACTTAATTTCACTTCTCAAATATCTCTGTGTGTGTCTCCTACATGATATATTTAACTGACATTTTTTTATTGTAACAACCAACGATTTATACAGGAAAATCATGACTATTAACAAGGTAAGGTTGCCTAAACTTTTGCATCCCACTGTACAGGTATATAGGTGCTCCTGCCTCCTGGTGTTTTCTGTCTCCTCCTCCCCCCCCCCTATTCTTACCTGATCACCCACCGGACTCACCCACTCTACTACTACTGCATTACAGAGTTTATAGGTATTGACATACCTTTTACTTCGTTTTGCAGATAGTGCCTGAATCTTCATAACATACACTGTAAAGCCTAAAGCTGCTAAAGGCAGCCATAAAAATACATTGTAGACTAATCCTTTCTAAAACTTTCTTGTATGCACAGCTTTGTAGAAGGTATTCCCCCTGTAAGGTGTGAAATATATCCAGTAACACACTTTAACACTGGAAGTCTACGGTGAATTATTAAACTTTTCAGCTATGCAGAAAAGTACTGCACAAAAAAAACTTGTTTGGATTCTGCACCAAAGCGAGATTTTGCTGTTAATGTATCCCTTCTCCCCTACAGATCAGCTAACCATAACAAGTCACCAGCAATGAAAAGCTCATTCCTTCCTTAATGTTATCCCCTTGCATCTCCTACCTATCCTCCAACACTGACCATTCTGATCAATATCTAGCTCCAGTCTCCCATCTCTAACCAATAAAATGAACCTTCCTTTATACTGTATTCTAACTCTCCTAACTGATACATAATCCTGTCCAATACTCTCCTTTAATCATCTTAACCGCAAGTGCTTGACCCAGCTTTGGTCAGTCAAAATGTTTGGCGCAAGTGTTTTGGAAGTTTAATAGTCAAACACCGATGCCAGATTGACCAAATCCTGGTGTCCCACATGCAGTTGCAGCCGCGACAGGCATGCTAAGCAAATTGCAATCCTAAAGCTCAGTTAATCAGTGCTAGTAAATAGCTGAAAGTGTTAAGCAATTTTAGGGTTATGAAACTGCATTATTGAGCAAGTATAAGATACTGGTTTGGCAATGGATTGATCATCCTCAGATCTTACAGAGCTTGTTTGTATGATGGTAGTCTTCTGTGCTAAAGGCTTTTTCTTCAGCTCTGTTGTGCTACTTGGATGTCTGTTTTAACTGAATATTACAAAAAATGATTCTATATGATTTTGTATTGTAATCTGTCACATGGAATCAGAAGTGTACAACTAGACCAGTACATAACTGGTTCCCATGCTGTCCACACAAAGATGTGTCTGCAGAGCCTTGGGCAGGAAAGTAACTTCAGAACTAGCATTGTAGTACAAAAAAGAGAAGGAAGGAAGGAAGGAAGAAAGGAATTCCCTTAGGCTATATACTGTACGTGGTAAAACTGACTTTACCAGGTGTAGCAGGTACTGACTCTTCTAATAATAAATGTTCATCTAAACTACAAAGGGCATTTGAGATTCAAAAACTTTTTTTTATGAAGTCGAAATTCATTTGTAACGACAATTCTAAGCCCTGGAATGCAGCTTAAAAAAATGTCTGTGTATTGTTTTATCCATATATTACTGTATAAATGTCAGGGCAAAAACAGATGTTGCATCAAATTCCCCAGCAACCAGAGATCAACTCTCTGACTGCTGTTTTTTTTTAAAATTTAATTTATTTTTCAAAATGGCTTTTCCCTGAACCTGTGTGCTTAGCGGTGCTCGCTTGTGACGGTTGAGAAGGAGGTCAACGATCACACACTAATCCGATTCACCATGCAAAATCACATATTGTGTAGAGCTATAGGCCGCACATTTATGTGCATTTTATAGTCCTTGGCAATGGTCAAAGTGCAGTACTCTTTCAACTGTGTGATTTCAGACGGTCTCAGTGGTGATAGTAAGGTCATAGTTTGTCAGTGGTCAGCAACCACCAGACCATTTGGGACACTGTATGGATAATGGAGCAGCCTATAAGCTGGAGACACATTCTGGGTTGTAAAAAACCGGAACTACTGTGGGACACTGAAACTTTATCAGACTCTATTATTTGTATGCACCTATTCCTTCTTCAAACACACTTAGGAGTAGATTCACTAAACTACGATAAACTACGATAAGCAGAATAACATGCGCAAAGTCTTATGCATGATGAGTACAGCGTAATGCATTGTATGTAATGTAATGCAGTCTGTTCTACTCCTCATGCATTAAGGCTTTATGCACGTTATTCTGCTCACAACAATTAAAGAGAAACTGTAACCAAGGAGTGAATATCCTCCCAATCAGTAGCTGATACCCCCTTTCTTATGAGAAATATTTACCTTTCCTCAAACAGGTCATCAGGGGGCCTGTATGGCTGATATTGTGGTGAAACCCCTCCCACAGTGTGATGTCAGCACCTAGGTACTGACATCACACTGTGGGAGCCTTGTTGCATTGTGGGAAATAACAGCTGTTTCTAACTGCCCCCAAAAAAAGCAGCATCTCCTTCCAGTGACTTCACCTGCCAGTAGTAAGAAATGTTGCCATGTGATATATTTCAGAATGTAAATCAGGGAAAGAAAATATTTCACAATGGGCAAACGCTGACTAAATCATTTATAAATAATTATTGTAAAAATTAAGCACTTTTTTCATTACATCATTTTCATTGCAGTTCCTCTTTAAGTCAATACACCACAGCTGGTGTCAGAAAGAGAGGGGCAATTCATACAGTAATATGAAGATCAAAAGGTTAGGATATGATGAAGACAATATCTAATAGACTATTGGATTTCTCCCTTGCACATGGAAAGTAATACTGGTCCTATATCTGTTACCATAGATACGCTTTGCATACAAATGGCTCCTTTGGAGTAAATAGTGTTTCTGTGTTTTGCTTTCTTTTATAAATGATTTGCTGTGTTCTGTGATGTACTGTTCTGTAGTGTGACCTCAGCTCATGTGATGTGCATTTCTCCTAAGCTTGTGACATCCTCCCGACCTCGGTACACAGGCAATCCCACTAATCTCCTACTTTAACCTTGTTTGGACTCTGGAGTTGGAGGATCATCTCACTGTGTAAAGCATACAAAACATCAGCAGTTCTGTGTGTCCTAATGATGCACGTTGGTAACTTCAGGGGCATAACTTCCAGGGGGAGTGTTCCATTCATGTCTGGCTCTTATGGTATCAAAAATGTCAAGAGGATTCATTCACCAGGAAAAGCCCTGAACTTCTGTGTGTAATGCTGCTGGAAATGACCTTACCATAGTGCAGGTAAGATTAGTGCAGTAACATGCATCAGCCAAGCCTTTCCACTACATAAGTGTAACGATCGGTGTAACCCAGAGAGAATCTGATTACCGGTGATCTGCAGTATCACCTAGAATACAGATATATACCCGATTATAGATGATCTGCAGTATCACTGATAATCAGATATATCTCTAACCTCTGGACACCTGAGTAATAACTGAGTGTTTGGTGCAACAGTAATACTTTGAGGAAAGCACCCGTACAGAGGGTGCAAGGCAGTATGAGGTACTGCATAAAGAACAGATTCCTTCCAATGGCCTGAGGCTCCCCAAGGGGCGGAGCCAGGCTGAGAGTGGGAAGGACCAGAGTGTGAGTGACACCAGGGGTGAAGTGTCACCGACAGGTCTGTGAACTATCTCCCAACAGGGGAAATAGTTCTCGAGGTCGGACAGGCCAGGTCGTTAACACACAGACAGATAAAGTACTGAGACAGGAGACAGATGCGGAATCCTAAGACTAGCAGAGTTTGGCAACAGAGTATCAAATATAGCGAAGTACCTAATCAGAGATCAGAAGAGTGGTCAGGAAAGCAGAAGGTCCTAACAAATAATCAACAATGCCTAGACTAGGGTGTGAGCTCCTAGATCATCAACACCCCGAAACTGGTCTAGATAATAATACAGATGGTAACCGGATTCCTAGACTAAGGTGTGAGCTCCTTGGTCATCAACACCTTGGAAACTGGTCTAGATAATAACACAGATACTGACAGAAGGTCTGAGTGCTACCACGTAGTGATCGCAACGCCAGACACCAGAGAAATGACCAGCACCCAGTATTTATACCCCAGCGCTCTCCAGCGCCACCCCTAAGTGCTGGACCAATGAAAACTGCTGGAATTGTCAGCTGACCGGCTTGGTCAGGTGACGCCCTTCTGACTGTTATAAAGGCTCTGCCTCTCCGCGCGCGCGTCCTCCTGATCCTGTGTGGACTATCAGTCCCAGCCACACCCGGCATGTGTTGTACTGTTTCTGCTGTGTTGAATGCGGAACCAGCCACACCACTGTCCAAGCATGCGGCGGTTCTTCCGCATTCAGCAGCACTGTCAGAACTATGCCTATGCGTGCCAACATCCGCATCTGACGCGGAATCCGCCGCCCTGTTCACAAAGCATGCGGCGGTTTCCTCGCGCTCCGTCATGCCAGTGGATGCAGACCCATGCGCGCAACCTGCCGCGTTGGACGCGGAATCAGCCGCCTTTCTCTGAGTACTCACGGCGGCTTTTCCGCGTTTTCTCACAATAAGACATGGAGGATGTCCTCATTACCTGGTAGTAGTTGTCATAAGTGGATCTCCTCATCTGCTTTATGCCATGTTCCTGATACTGCGCTGTGTATGAACATGTTTTCTAATAGTTTGATGCTGTCTTAGAATACTGGCTCGCTCATTAAAGAGGAACTTTATTGAAAAGGGGGAAAAAATCAATACATTGCAAAGTGAGCAGCTCAAAAATAGAAGCAAGATCAGGAAATGAAT
This sequence comes from Hyperolius riggenbachi, assembly GCF_040937935.1. Taxonomy (NCBI): domain Eukaryota; kingdom Metazoa; phylum Chordata; class Amphibia; order Anura; family Hyperoliidae; genus Hyperolius; species Hyperolius riggenbachi. The sequence goes on from NC_090647.1 coordinate 212,366,547, forward strand.
GATATTCACCATGTAATTTGTTCATCTTGTTTGATCCACAATCAGCCTGCACATTATCCTCTTTACTGTATTTCCTACAGTACAAGGCTAACCTGCTGCAGTTCCACACTGCCCTTGCTGACGCAAAGCAGGAATACTTCACCAAGCTCATCGGAGCACAAGCTTCCAACGCCAGGAGTCTGTCACTTTCAACTCCTTGCTTAACCCCCCCTCCTCACCCTCCGTTTCCTCCCTCTGCCACGGATTTAGCCACCCACTTCACCAAACAATTGTCTCCATTCTTCAGGAAATATCCAACCTTCAAATCCTCACCTCCCACCCTCTCCCATCCAGCTCCTCCTCCACCCTATCCTCCCTCACCTCCTTCGCTCTTCCTACCATTGAGGAAGTCAATAAACTACTGCAGACTTCCCATACCACTACTTCCCCCTTGACCCCATCCCTTCTGACTTCGTCCTCACTTCCTAGATTTGACCCCATTCCTCACTGCCCTGTTTAACCTCTCCCCATCCACACAGGGTCGGAGCTACCATAGGAAAAAATAGGCAATTGCCCCAGGGCCCCAGAGCCTGTATGGGGCCCCCAAGTTGTCCCTCCCCATCTTAACTGTTGCTCCCCAGGGACTCTGCAGAGTCTGTTAAGTTGGGAGGTGATTGGGGGAGGGTCAGCAGCCAGCTCAGGGGCCTAGGAGGGAGATTTGGCTGCAACAAAGGGCCTCTAATGATGCTTTTTGGTCGGGGGGTGTCTGTTGGGGGGCCCCCAGGCTAATTTTGCCCCAGGGCCCCATTGTTACTTGAACCGGCCATGCATCCACAGGCACCTTCCTCTCAGACTTCAAGCAGGCCACTGTACTACCCCTTTTCAAGAAACCCTCCCTCGACTCCTCACTACCCTTCAACTACCAAAGCCATCTCCCTGCTATAGACCCACTGCAATTTGGATTTCGGTCTAGCCACTCAACCGAAACAGCTCTCACCAAAGTGGTCAATGACCTCACCTTAGCTAAAGCTGAAGGCAAATACTCCATTCTCCTCCTCCTTGACCTTTCAGCAGCTTTTGACACTGTGGACCATCCCCTACTCCTCCAGTCCCTCTAGTCCATGAGCATTCATGACCTCGCTCTGGCCTGGCTCTCATCCTATCTCTCCAACCGCACCTTCACGACCTCTTTCAATGAGTCCTTATCCACCCCCAATCACCTCTCGGTGGGAGTCCCCCAAGGCTCAGTCCTTAGCCCCCTACTGTTCTCCCTATACACATCGTCCATTGGTGAGGTTATCTCCTCTGTGGGTTTTAGCTATCATCTGTATGCAGATGACACCCAGATCCATCTCCACACCCCTGACTTATCCACCACTACCATGGACAAGGTCTCCTGCCTATGGGCCATCTCCTCCTGGATGTCCGCTAGGTTCCTGAAACTAAACTTGGACAGAATTTATGATTTTACCACCCTGGCCATCCCTGACCCTTCCAGATATGAAGGTCACCGTTAACCATACTACCATTCGCCCTACCTCTCAAACCCGCTGTCTGGGTGTCAACCTGGACTTCGCACTCTCCTTCACTCCCCACATCCAAAACCTCACAAAGTCCTGCAACTTCCACCGTAACATCTGCAAGATTCGCCATTTCCTGACCTATGTCACCACCAAACTCCTCATCCATGCCATCATAATTTCCCACCCTGACTACTGCAATGCCCTTCTGTCTGGTCTCCCAATGACTCAAATTGCCCCACTGCAGTCTGTCATGAATGCGGTAGCCAGAATTATCCACTCCTCCCATTGCTCCACCACAGCGGCTCCCCCTGTGAATCCCTACACCGGCTTCCTATTCAGTCCAGACATCACACTGTGGGAGGGGTTTCACTACAATATCGGTCATACAGAAGTCCCTGATGATCTGTTAGAGAAAAAGTAAAGATTTCTCTTGGGAAAAGCGGTATCAGCTACTGATTGAGATGAAGTTCAATTCTTGGTCACAGTTCCTCTTTAAAGAGGAACTTCAGCCTAAACAAACATACTGTCATTAAGTTACATTAGTTATGTTAATGTATAATCTCTTACCCACTCTGTTTTAAAAGAACAGGCCAATGTTTGCAGCACGAACAGAGCAGTCGGGACAGATGAAATACATTGCTGCTAATGGGCCTGGTTAGAAGATATCGTGCACTAAGCGGGGAACAATTAAGAGGAAGGTCAGGGGTCCAGCAGTGTGGCGGGGGGGGGGGGGGGGGGGCCTAGCGGTGCACCTTGGGGAGCACAGAAAAGTTAAGGGGGGGGGTCTTTCGCCTCAGCAGCAATCGGGGCCCTGGGGCAATTGCCCCTTTTGCTTTAATAGAAGCGCAGGTCCTGGTAACCTTGTAACTTTCCAAAAAGTTACATACTTATGTCAGTAGGGGGAAATCTCTGGGTGCTCCAAAGGCTTTCCCAATGCTCCACAATGCCTCTGATGCCAGCTGGGGCCCTCCTTAACTTCGCTGTCATGCTCCCCTCCATGTACAAGTGCAGCCGCACTGTGCATGTGTCCATGGGTTTGCGCCTGCGCAGTAGCACAGAGCCACTCATGCATGGCTTTTTTCTCCCCAGGCTCAGGCTGTACTTTACGCCTGTGTCATGTGGCTGCGCTCCTACACGAAGGCCTGACCATGAGCAGTGTTGGTCTTTAAAGGACAACTGTAGTGAGAGGTATATGGAGGCTGCCATATGTATTTCCTTTTAAACAATACCAGTTGCCTGGCAGCCCTGCTTGTCTGTTTGGCTGCAGTAGTGTCTGAATAACACCAGAAACAAACATGCAGCTAATCTTGTCAGATCTGACAATTTCAGAAAACGCCTGATCTGCTTCATGCTTGTTCGGGGTCTCTGGCTAAAAGTATTAGAGGCAGAGGATCAACAGGACAGCCAGGCAACTGTTATTGCTTAAAGAGACTCTGTAACAAAATGTTCAGCCTTATTTTTTCTATCCTATAAGTTCCTATACCTGTTCTAATGTGGTCTGGCTTACTGCAGCCTTTTCTAGTTGCACTGTCTCTGTATTTTATCTAATCTTCTTTCCTTTGGCGAGCCTTGTCAGCCCAGAGAGGAATGTGCTGTGATAGGGAGAAGTTATGCACACCTCCCCTACGCCCCCTGCTGGCTCTGTGTGTGTACTGTGTGTATGAGTCACAGCCAGCGTCTCTGCTCACAGCCAGCCTGTCTATGACCTTGTGAACAGCTGTGAGTGCAGAAAGATCAGTTCAAAGCCCAGACAAGCAGCCAAGGCAACAAGTGGGAGAAATATTCCAGCAGCGAAGTGATGTATTTCCTGTTTGGCAGTCATCTTCATTGTTTACAAAAACAATGAATAAAATTGTGATTTTTATCACCAGGAAAGCAGCAGGAGCAGCGAAAATGTCACAGAGGGGGGCTAGGAGAAGACTACAAACAGGCTGGTAGTTTTATTTATGTAAGATTTTCACAGTACAGATTCTCTTTAAAAGGAAATAAATATGGCAGCCTCCATATCCTTCTCGCTTCAGTTGTCTTTTAAGCAATACTAGTTGCCTGGCTATCCTGCTGATCCTCTGCCTCTAATACTTTTAGCCATAGCCCCTGAACAAGCATGCAGCAGATCCAGTGTTTCTGACATTGTCAGATCTGACAAGATTAGCTGCATGCTTGTTTCTGGTGTGATTCAGGCATGGTCGGAAAATTCCGTGATTCCGGTTGGAATTAATAATTCCGATTTTGTTAGTCGGAACGGAATTTCTCAAACGGAATTCCGCGGAAATTTATAATTCCGACGGAATTTTCCGGAATCACATCAAAACTCTCTCTCTCTCCTCCTCCCCCTCCTCCTCCCATCCACTTATATCATCCAGTAGGGAATTGCAGATTTTCAAAACAGCTTATATACCATAGCTGGGATTTGAACCCAGGATGCAGTGTGTAGTAGGTATCTGTCTTAACCTCTAGACCATGAACCACACTACATGGTAAAGCTATCCTAGCATAAACCATACTACCATTATGATCAATGCAATAGAAAAAGTAGTATGATTAAGGATCGGTACTTTTTGAAAAGCATGCTTATATACCATAGCTGGGATTTGAACCCAGGATGCAGTGTGTAGTAGGTATCTGTCTTAACCTCTAGACCATGAACCACACTACATGGTAAAGCTATCCTAGCATAAACCATACTACCATTATGATCAATGCAATAGAAAAAGTAGTATGATTAAGGATCGGTACTTTTTGAAAAGCATGCTTATATACCATAGCTGGGATTTGAACCCAGGATGCAGTGTGTAGTAGGTATCTGTCTTAACCTCTAGACCATGAACCACACTACATGGTAAAGCTATCCTAGCATAAACCATACTACCATTATGATCAATGCAATAGAAAAAGTAGTATGATTAAGGATCGGTACTTTTTGAAAAGCATGCTTATATACCATAGCTGGGATTTGAACCCAGGATGCAGTGTGTAGTAGCTAGTAGGTATCTGTCTTAACCTCTAGACCATGAACCACACTACATGGTAAAGCTATCCTAGCATAAACCATACTACCATTATGATCAATGCAATAGAAAAAGTAGTATGATTAAGGATCGGTACTTTTTGAAAAGCATGCTTATATACCATAGCTGGGATTTGAACCCAGGATGCAGTGTGTAGTAGCTAGTAGGTATCTGTCTTAACCTCTAGACCATGAACCACACTACATGGTAAAGCTATCCTAGCATAAACCATACTACCATTATGATCAATGCAATAGAAAAAGTAGTATGATTAAGGATTGGTACTTTTTGAAAAGCATGCTTATATACCATAGCTGGGATTTGAACCCAGGACACAGTGTGTAGTAGGTATCTGTGTTACCCTCTAGACCATGAACCACACTACATGGTAGTAGGTATCTGTCTTACCCCCTAGACCATCAACCACACTCAGGGCCGGGCCGAGGCAGAGGCTGGAGAGGCTCCAGCCTCAGGGCGCAGTGTAGGAGGGGGTGCACAATTCATTCAGCTGTCATTCCCAATTGTGTTTGAAGCAGAAAGAAATAAGAAAAGGTGATACATGGCAGCGACTGCAAGCCAGATAAGTAGCGATTAAGGTGTTGGGGGGGGTTGGGGGCCCTGGGGCACCTCTTAGTGTAATAGCAATCAGTGTGTGATGGCTGGGGTGGGAGGGATGGGGGGCACACTTTGCTGTCTCAGCCTTGGGTGCTGAAGGACCTTGTCCCACCTCTACATGCTAAAGCTGGCCTAGCATGTACCATACTACCATTATGATCAATTCAATAGATATGCTATGGTATATAAGCATGCTTTTCAAAAAGTACCAATCCTTAATCATGCTACTTTTTCTATTGAATTGATCATAATGGTAGTATGGTTTATGCTAGGACAGCTTTACCATGTAGTGTGGTTCATGGTCTAGAGGTTAGGACAGATACCTACTAGCTACTACACACTGCATACTGGGTTCAAATCCCAGCTATGGTATATAAGCATGCTTTTCAAAAAGTACCAATCCTGAATCATGCTACTTTTTCTATTGAATTGATCATAATGGTAGTATGGTTTATGCTAGGCCAGCTTTACCATGTAGTGTGGTTCATGGTCTAGAGGTTAAGACCGATACCTACTAGCTACTACACACTGCATCCTGGGTTCAAATCCCAGCTATGGTATATAAGCATGCTTTTCAAAAAGTACCGATCCTTAATCATACTACTTTTTCTATTGCTTTGATCATAATGGTAGTATGGTTTATGCTAGGATAGCTTTACCATGTAGTGTGGTTCATGGTCTAGAGGTTAAGACAGATACCTACTAGCTACTACACACTGTGTCCTGGGTTCAAATCCCAGCTATGGTATATAAGCATGCTTTTCAAAAAGTACCAATCCTGAATCGTGCTACTTTTTCTATTGAATTGATCATAATGGTAGTATGGTTTATGCTAGGATAGCTTTACCATGTAGTGTGGTTCATGGTCTAGAGGTTAAGACAGATACCTACTACACACTGCATCCTGGGTTCAAATCCCAGCTATGGTATATAAGCTGTTTTGAAAATCTGCAATTCCCTACTGGATGATATAAGAGGATGGATGGATGGATGGATGGATAGGAGGAGGAGGAGGAGGAGGTTTTAAAATTTTCTGACGGAATTCCGTGTATCTCGGAATTCCGTGGAACGGCTCAGGAATTCCCTCGGAATGAAACGGTAGCGGAATTTCGGTAGTGGCGGTATGCGGAATTACCACGGAATCGGAAATTGGCTATTCCGACCATGCCTGGTGTGATTCAGAGACACATCTGTAGCCAATTAGATCAGCAGGGCTGCCAGGCAACTGGTATTGCTTAAAAGGAAATCAATATGGCAGCCTCCATATACCTCTCACTACAGTTGTCCTTTAATGTAGCAGATTTTTCAGAGGGTCTCACTGCAGTGCTGGAGGACCTGGGAACGCTCTGGATCATCCCAAGGCTTTTCCCCATTGAGGTAAGCATCTTATTTTTAGAATGTCTTTTTAGTGATTTTTTTTTTAACAATACATGTACCGTTCAATGCAAATTTACAATCACTATACATTAACAAATGGGAGACTAAACAAGTTCTTTAACCAGTTCTGTTCAGGAAATAAAATCCATAGTCTGCTGGAAGCATGGTTTGTTTATTAACACCACTGTGGATTAGGGAACAGGTGAGGGGAGGGGGTATCGCCTATTTAGTGTATTCATTAGCTTGACTGTCAATCATTTGATAGGTCTGTACTCCTTCCATTCTTTCCAGGGTCCTGTTTTGCTAGTTCTCTCTTTCAAAGACTAACATCAAGGCCTCTGTAAAACTTCCTCTGCAATATCTGCCTATTCCATACTGAAACATCTGATGCTGGAATTTATCATGTAGGACAGCTGTCTGTTTTGTGGAATATTTCCTTAGGGCAGAGGGGTGGCTTGACTTGTGAGGTCGATATTTAGTAAATGAAGGGCACCTCTAGGGAGGCTCTGGACTGGACAAACGCACAACGTCTTTTTATAGAACAAGCTAATTACATTGCAATCGTTGTCCGAGGAGCAGCAAGTTGTGTCCAGTGCATCTCTGGGGCCGATGTTATGAAGTGGAATACAAAGAACGTTCAGCTTTATTTAAATTTACATTTTCTGCAAGCAAATCCGAAGGTGTCTCACCTTGTAAGACTGTCACGCCAGCCCAGCTGAAAAGCACACAAGCTGTGCGTGTAATTTGAAGAAAGGTATTGTAACCCTCAGTGCTTGGCTTCCACTGAAAGGCAGAGTTTGGTGACTCTTTGTACTCTGCAGACTAACTTGCAGAGAAATAGGTCACTTTGGAGGGGAAAGCCATATAGAAAATTCGTCCGAAACAACATGACATTAAGCCTCATCTCTTTGCTGTGTAAGGATATCTCACAACTATGGTTTCTCCTGAAGAAAAGGACAGGTGTGTAGATAACTTTTCTTTTGGCTTTTCTGTTTCTGCATTAGATCAGCAGCTGTTAATGTTCAGCGCAGAAGGGAGTGTGATGTGCGTGAAGACTGTGATGCAATAAGTTAACAGCGCCTGTTTTAAACCTTTTACAATGTTTGTGAGTTGTTAGTTTGTTACTCCGTGCTCTACGCTTGCTCCAGATATAGAAGTTATGCTTTTGTGTAAGGGCTGCAATATAATTTCATCACATTTTCCATCATTTGTGAGCTGTTATAATAAGTGTTGACATCCAACACCTGAGCCCCTGTTGTAATTTACTTAAAGGAAAGTCAATGTTTGCGGAACTTGGAGAATACTATTAGAAGAAGTTAGCCTACAGTCTTGGTCACACCTACATCTGCAGGTCTGAGAGAGACAGAATGCCATAACCGCCTCATAACTAAAAATAAAGCACTGAATTTATATTTCTGGAAGCCACAGGATTAATTGTGATTTTAAATTGTATTGGGCCTGTGTTGTTTATTTAGCTTTGATGTAAACCGTATTTTGTGGAGATTGTCTTTTTAATCTAATCTGGTTGGCATAGTGCAAATATGGCCTTTTATGCTGCATTTTTCATGACTGCTACCTGAACCATCCTGGTGCTGTTTCTCCTATACCCACACTGTCTTTCAGTACACACACAGACATACAGTATGTAGTTTCTTCATTTACAGTACCACTGAATTAAGCCCTGAGTATTGGTTTTAGTAGCTACACTTCAATATCAAGTTGACTTCTGTTATTAATTGGCCTTACTTACCCCTAACCACCCCAACAAAAAAATGCCAACATTCCACCCCCTCTCCTCCACCTGTCACAAGTTGTACACCCACTCTGAACACTGGGGCACTTTACAGGCTTAACATTAATCGTTCCTGCTTAATACCTAACTATAGCCTTAACTTTAACCTGCGCTTTACTTATGAACTTAACATAATGCCCAACGTACGTCCCAGTCTGTTGTTCTAGCCTAAGCAATAACCTTAAACTAAACCCTACCTAACCCTAAACTGACCTGGAATGTAGCACTGCCTCCCTCCTACAACACCAGAGCCATAATGAAACACTCACCCCCATATTACAATCTACAGCAGATCTCAGCCAAGAGTCTCATTACAAAATAGAAATTCTGTGCGTGGCATGCACCAATGGGGGAAATAATCAAGAAGGTTGACGTGCTAAGACTTGGATCACCCGTGCACTCTCAGGTGATAATAGAATCCAGTCCCAAATGAGTCAGCACCGTCTCCGTAGAAAATAGCTCTTTTATTCCATATCAAAGATTATGGAAGATCCATGGATGTTATGCTTTTACAGCTTGAAAAAGGGTAGATGACCCGAAACAGCGGAGCTGTCGCTGTCTTGCTATACACCATGCTGTTTTCTTTTTAATCTTTGATATGGAATAAAAGAGCTATTTTCTACGGAGACGGTGCTGACTCATTTGGGACTCATTACAAAATAGAGACATAAAATGAATTGAATAGTGTAATATCCCCCTTATTGTGCCCATACCTGGTACATGCCTAGTGGATGGCGAGTAGTGCTGCCTAGTGGATGGCGAGTAGTGTTGCCTAGTGGATGGCGAGTAGTGTTGCCTAGTGGATGGCGAGTAGTGTTGCCTAGTGGATGGCGAGTAGTGTTGCCTAGTGGATGGCGAGTAGTGTTGCCTAGTGGATGGCGAGTAGTGTTGCCTAGTGGATGGCGAGTAGTGTTGCCTAGTGGATGGCGAGTAGTGTTGCCTAGTGGATGGCGAGTAATGTTGCCTAGTGGATGGCGAGTAGTGTTGCCTAGTGGATGGCGAGTAGTGTTGCCTAGTGGATGGCGAGTAGTGTTGCCTAGTGGATGGCGTAGTGTTGCCTAATGGATGGAGAGCAGTGTTGCCTAATGGATGGAGAGCAGTGTTGCCTAATGGATGGAGAGCAGTGTTGCCTAGTGGATGGAGAGCAGTGTTGCCTAGTGGATGGAGAGCAGTGTTGCCTAGTGGATGGAGAGCAGTGTTGCCTAGTGGATGGAGAGCAGTGTTGCCTAGTGGATGGAGAGCAGTGTTGCCTAGTGGATGGAGAGCAGTGTTGCATAGTGGATATGGTGAGAAGTGGTGAGTAGTGGTGCCAATTGGATGGCGAGCAGTGTTATCATAGTGCATGGCGAGTAGTGGTGTATAGTGCATGGCGAGTAGTGTTGCCTAGTGGATGGCGAGTAGTGTTGCCTAGTGGATGGTGAGTAGTGTTGCCTAGGGGATGGCGAGTAGTGTTGCCTAGGGGATGGCGAGTAGTGTTGCCTAGTAGATGGCGAGTAGTGTTGCCTAGTGGATATGGTGAGTAGTGTTGCATAGTGGATATGGCGAGTAGTGTTGCCAATTGGATGGCGAGCAGTGTTATCATAGTGCATGGCGAGTAGTGGTGTATAGTGCATGGCGAGTAGTGTTGCCTAGTGGATGGCGAGTAGTGTTGCCTAGTGGATGGCGAGTAGTGTTGCCTAGGGGATGGCGAGTAGTGTTGCCTAGTAGATGGCGAGTAGTGTTGCCTAGTGGATATGGTGAGTAGTGTTGCATAGTGGATATGGCGAGTAGTGTTGCCCAGTGGATGGCGAGTAGTGTTGCCTAGTGGATGGCGAGTAGTGTTGCCTAGTGGATAGCGAGTAGTGTTGCCTAGTGGATGGCGAGTAGTGTTGCCTAGTGGATGGCGAGTAGTGTTGCCTAGTGGATGGCGAGTAGTGTTGCCTAGTGGATGGCGAGTAGTGTTGCCTAGTGGATGGCGAGTAGTGTTGCCTAGTGGATGGCGAGTAGTGTTGCCTAGTGGATGGCGAGTAGTGTTGCCTAGTGGATGGCGAGTAGTGTTGCCTAGTGGATGGCGAGTAGTGTTGCCTAGTGGATGGCGAGTAGTGTTGCCTAGTGGATGGCGAGTTGTGCTGCCTAGTGGATGGCGAGTAGTATTGCCTAGTAGATGGCGAGTAGTGTTGCCTAGTGGATATGGCGAGTAGTGTTGCATAGTGGATATGGCGAGTAGTGTAGCATAGTGGATATGGCGAGTAGTGTTGCATAGTGTATATGGCGAGTATCGCTACATAGCGGATGGCGAGTGGCGCTACATAGCTGATGGCGAGTGGTGCTACATAGCGGATGGCGAGTGGCGTTACATAGCGGATGGCGAGTGGCGCTACATAGCGAGTGGCGCTAAATAGCGGATGGCGAGTGGCGCTAAATAGCGGATGGCGAGTGGTGCTACATAGCGGATGGCGAGTGGCGCTACATAGCGGATGGCGAGAGGCGCTACATAGCGGATGGCAAGTGGCGCTACATAGCGGATGGCGAGTGGCGCTACATAGCGAGTGGCGCTAAATAACGGATGGCGAGTGGCGCTAAATAGCGGATGGCGAGTGGCGCTAAATAGCGGATGGCGAGTGGTGCTACATAGCGGATGGCGAGTGGCGTTACATAGCGGATGGCTAATGGCGCTACATAGCGGATGGCGAGAGGCGCTACATAGCGGATGGCGAGAGGCGCTACATAGCGGATGGCGAGAGGCGCTACATAGCGGATGGCGAGAGGCGCTACATAGCGGATGGCGAGAGGCGCTACATAGCGGATGGCGAGAGGCGCTACATAGCGGATGGCGAGAGGCGCTACATAGCGGATGGCGAGAGGCGCTACATAGCGGATGGCGAGAGGCGCTACATAGCGGATGGCGAGAGGCGCTACATAGCGGATGGCGAGAGGCGCTACATAGCGGATGGCGAGAGGCGCTACATAGCAGATGGCGAGTAGCGCTACATAGCAGATGGCGAGAGGTGCTATATAGCAGATGTCGAGAGATGCTATATTGCAGATGGCGAGTATTTGTGCACAGTGAATGAGTAGTGGTACATATTATGGCAAGCAGTGGTTCCTAGTGGATGTTGAGCAGTGATGCTTAGTGGATGATGAGTAGCGCTACTTAGCAGATGGCAAGTAGTGCTACTGAGTGGATGTTCAGTATTTGTGCTTAGTGGATGTTGAGTATTGGTGCATAGTGGATGGTGGGTAGTTGTACATAGTGGATGACTAGTAGTGGTACATAGCAGATGACCATAGTGACAAATGGCAGATGATGAGTAGTGACAGACAAACCTATTCCCTGATGTTCATGAATTGGCAGGAACTCCCTGGTGGAAAGTAGACTGATGTTCAAAGCAGCATGTGCTCCTGGCTGTCCTTCATGCTTTTACTTTTACTACATGAGAGCACATGCTATATATGGAGGAAAAAAATGACATGCTGAACATAAGATATAGTATTTACTGTAACTTTGGCAAAATAACCGTCGATCGCCCGCGGGTAAAGAGCGCATCGCTAGCGGCGTTCGAGTGCCCGACGACCGACGCAATAGAGCCCGCATACATTACCTGCTCCGCCGGCGCGACTGCAGTCTCCCGGTCACCGCTGCTCTGTCTGCGCTCTGGTCTCCAGGTCCGGCATGCCTCACTTCTTCTAGCCCGGCAGGAAGTTTAAACAGTAGAGCGGGCGGGGGCAGCAGCAGCAGCAGCACCACCACAACAGATTGTGAACGGTTTCAGGCTGAAATCGGTTCACAATCTGTTTGCTGTAAAGGTGGCCATACGATCCCTCTCTGATCAGATTCGATCAGAGAGGGATCTATCTGTTGGTCGAATCTGATGGCAAATCGACCAGTGTATGGCCACCTTAAGACATCAATCTCCACTCCACTGTGTTGTAAAAGTAATCAGAGCCATAAGGTCATTAGCCTGTGTGTGATAAGAATCTAGGTATCCTTTCGGAGTGATTGCTGAAAAGGGAAAGTCTACAACTTTTTTTCAAAATGTGACTCCTTTGTTTGTAAGGTTGTACATGAAGTCATCAGAACTTTGCAGCAGTGAAAGACAGATGTTTTTTACGAACCCTAGGGAGCAGGGACAGTGTACAAATTCCAAAGTGTGTATGAGTCCTTATCTGTGTTGGGGACACATGCAGTCAATATAACAATGGTGCGAGAGCAGAATACTTTCTCTCTCCATGCCCTTAGCTGTCAGTCTCTCAAACTTTTCCCCCCACTGGCCCCCTGTGGCTTCTGGGCCTCCCTGCGGAGGCATCCCTTGCAGGGTTAATTGTTACGCCCCTGCTCATGGCTATAACTCCTTTGCATGCTCTCTACATGTGGCCTGTCCGCTTTCCAAATTCTGACTTGAAATACTTTGCATACTTCTTTTAAGACCCTTCCAAAATATATTATTGGCTGATGGAACATTTCTCAGACTTTGAGATCGGACTTATTTCGGAACAACTCATTGGGATTCAGATCAGGTGACTACACAGGCCCGCACCATGACCGTCAGGATCCAGATGACTGATATTACTCCAGATTCCCTCTACATCACTTGGAAATATGTATGAGATGCCTTGTTGGAGCGCGTAGTTATGTTGCAGTACAGAATGGTAGCCATTCATTCTGGATGTTTTTCAATTTGGTGTTTTGTGTCCGCAACTTTCTTTGCTTTAAACCATTCAGTGTTTAGAGTTTGACTAGCGGTTTGAGACGTTATGGTAACATTATGTGTCAGCTATTGATACAGATAAGCCCAGCAGCAATGCTCGTATAATATGCTATAAAACTTACAGTACATACTTGGCTTAGGGTGTTGGATGATTCTAGTATTGTCTTTCATCCACAGAGCTGTAGAGTAAGGCATGCATGAACTTGTGAATCCTAGCAAACCTATACTACCATGACAGGCCAGCGACATACACGTTTGCACTAGCATCCCCTTAGTGTGGTCCTGCTGCAGAGAATGCTGACTATGCAGATTCCAATCTGTGACGCTTACCTTTGGTTATACACGTGGCCCTCTAATACATATTTAGACAGTGAACTGGCACATATGGAATTTGAGTATGAAACTACCAAGCAAATTTTTATTTATGAATTGCCAGTAATTTATTTAGAGCCAGCATGTTTGATAGCTCTATAGAAAGTACATTGACCATTTCACATGACGTATTGCCTCTCAATGAGCTCTCACAATCTAATCACAATCCCCTAGATTGTAAACTCGCAAGGGCAGGGCTCTCTCCCCTTTTTGTGTCTTGGAAATCATTATACATTTTATTTATCATGTTACTTAGTTTTAGCACTGTCATTACCAATTCTGTATTTTGTATCATTTTTTTGTTTTTGTCACTAATTCTGTATCTTGCATATTCGTGTATACCATTGTCTGTATTATGTACCCCATGTTTGTTTCTTACTGTGTACAGTGCCACGGAATATGTTGGCGCTTTATAAATCAAAATAATAATAATAAAATGTCCTTTTGTCAGCTGAGGATCACTTTGGGGGAATCCACTAACCTACTAGTATGTTTTGTGATGTGGGGGGGGGGGGGGGGGGGGGACACCAGAGCATTCAGTGGACACTTTGAAAACATGGGGGTAAAAAATGCAAATCCTGTGCAGTTAGTGCCCTGGCCAAAATTCAAGCCTTGGGCTCTAGCACTCCTATGGGAGATTGCTAACCTTGAATTACCTACTGCATCCTGCTGAAGGACTATCAGCTCTACACTACACTACATTTCTATGCTGTCCATACAAATTTCAACCAGACAGAAATGACTGTCACCTAGCCAGGATTCCTGACCATTCTATAAATAGCTTATTGTAATGAAGGATGACTGCCAGAAGGTAAATGGTAGAGAGGGAATACCTAGACCCTAAACTAGAACATGGGCATTCAGTTAATGATGAATAGCATTAATGGACTGACAGACCTGCTACAGCACCCATTTACAAGTTATAGTGGGGGCAATTCATGGACGTCACATTAGGGAATCCAGCAATACAGAGCATCAAATCAGTCTGCTTTGAATTCCTCGATAATACTAAGCACTGTATTTGTGCCGTCTAACAGAGGCTGTAGGTAACACTAGCACAGTGAGGTAAGGCCTCAGCTATTTAGAGACACCCGAGGGACCCATAGCAAGGCAGATATAGTAATTTGAAGCAATCATTATGACACACGGTTTTTCCAAGTTGTTGGAAAGTCAGAGTAATGGAGCGAATTCTTCCCTATTCTCATTGAGAATAACAAAGTATTATTAGATTGCATGTGCGCAGCGTCCTCCTCTTGCAGGTCAGGTTTAGGATTGTTGTAGAACTCGCTGCATCCTGAAGTGAGATAGAAATGTCTTCCTCCACATCATCATTATGGAAAGCTATGCTTGTGGCCATCGTTGTGCAGAGTACAGTAGCTCTGCTGTGTATTCCAGCGGAGGATATTAACCCTTCTTTGCACGACTAGTTACTTCACGTGAGTATTTTGACCATCAGAATAATGTCCTGTTTCTGTGTTTGGCAACACAATAGGTTGCAGTTTCTATTGTTCTTTCAAGTTGTGTTATGAAGACAAACAACTGCCACTCATGGCCGCCCTCAGGGAAGATGGTTACCAGGCAGATAGTCGGAAGTGTCACTAGGTGAAGCACATCTCAGGTTGCTGTTGAATTGAAGGGACTTTGCACAACAGACACAATACTAGGGTGCCTCAAGGGTATCTGTGAGAACCACCAATGTGGAAGTAATTGTTTCTTTTTCATAGTAGCCTTAATTGGTTGCTTAGTGTTATAACAGTAAATCGATACACCAGGCCTGAATGTTTTGTTTCTTTGGTAGCTGTGCTTGTTTTCTTTGTTCAGGCTTTTTGATTAGATGTAGTCAAATATACAGTACACTATCTGCTCATAAGCCCCTTCTACAGGCATTTCCTACTGCACAGAAGATGCATACCTGTAACCCTCCTTATTGTTGCCTAACCTTAACCATCATTTTCATCATCCAGCCACTGTCTCCTAACCGTAGCCCACTTTGTTGACACCGAACCCCAACTTGGAATTTCTGCTGCTATCAGTAATCTTTTATCCATTCTCTTTTATTGACACCTAAGCTTTGTCCTTTTTCTTATCCTTAACCCCACTTATTCATCGCTAACCATTATTATTATTATCATTATACTGAATCAAGCCGTCTTAATCATCACCTGGCCTTATTTATTGTCGCCTAACCTTTCATTCCACTAATTGAATTCATTATTCTTCTGTAACAAGAATGTTGTTAATTATTAATTAACAATACATTTTCACATGACTGAAGTGGATTCATGCACCAAAATTATTATTTATTGTATTAATAGTGCCAACATATTATGCAGCACTGGCCAATAAATAGGGTTACAGATAATGCTAACTAGGTGTGACCGACAAAAACATAGCACAGGGCCACGCAAGGAAGACAATTTATTAGATACATGCTCATGCGATTTGAGAAATGGTCTTCTTACAGACCCAGAAATTCAAGTGAGAGTCAGTCCATGGGAGCTGTGTGCAATGATGAGGGTGCATGATCAGGTAGGATACACTAGAAGAAGTGCATTTGACATACCAAGACTGCCAGAGTCCATGCCAAAAACATCTGCTTTATAGACCTATATTTGGCAAGCAATTTGTAAAGTGGTAGGATTCTTTAAAAGGAGACCACTGACTGTTAAATAGTGTACCCACCCTAACCATAATCATACATGTAGAGCAGACAATAGATTTCTGGACAGCACATCTCCTAGTAAAACTTACTGTACATCACAAGTCCTTATAATGCCTGAAGGTGATTAATAATACAAAGTTTGTGGTGTGATAGAATTGACACTGAGCCATGTTATGAGATCATAGTGCTATTAGGTTGATTACAAATCTCTTATGTGCCAAATTACACAGAAAACCATTTGTTACCAGAGATTTCTTTAATGAGATTAATCGCTTAAGATCGTGCAATTAAAATTTGCCTATGTAGCTTAGCCATTACTTTGCAAAATGAAATGCTGTTGAGTTCTCGTGCCTTTATGCTAATCCCATAACTGCATGGGCAATTTGTAGATTTATTTAATGTTTCTTTTAGCCACTTAATCTGTTAAGTGAAGACTACACATATAATCATATTGGACTCTCTGACAGTAATTGCAGGAGCGCTGCTAGCCAGTTCTTCCTGGGATCCTAAAATATACTGCAAACAAGTCAAGATTCACACACTGTATACCCTGTACAGAAAATATCAGTCTATATGAATTTAATGACTGCTATTACACATAGATGCCATAGGATAATGTGGTAAATACATAGCTTGGGGGGTCAGGTTTTTATTCAAGGAATGTAATCCTTAAACTTTAATGAAGAAAATTATGTTCTTTAGGAATAGTCTAAAATCAGCTACTTGTAAGACTAAGCAGCAGGCAGAGATGTGCTATCTGAGAGCTCAGTAACCAGTGTCCATATTTTACTGTTTTGGTCTAAAACAGTGTTGTCTGAAACATTTGATCCCATGACCTGAAAGTGCTAGGTTGTTTGAGTTAGTAGTGAACTGTGTAGTAGGGGCTGCTGCTGCTTAGACTTCATCCTACTGTTCAGCCTGAAAAGAATCAAACAGAGAGACTCTAAGGGCCTGTTCATACTTGCTGCGTTTGTAGAACGCGTATAAATTCAAAGAAACGCAAGTTGAAAAACGCATGCGTTTTTCTTGCGTTTGAATGCGTTTTCTATTGCGTTTTGCACAAACACGTGACCCAGGGGAAAAAAAAGAATTATGGGAACCGCAGAGGAAAACGGACGCTAAAAACGCAATAGTACGCGTTTTTGATACGCGTCCATAGACTTTCATTGCATCCGTTTCTATGCGTATCGCACAGAACTGCGTGCAGCAATGCGGATGAGAAACGTATGCGTCTCATACGCATACATGTGAACTAGCCCATTCAAAAGCATTAGGAGCCGTTTCTATGCGTTTTTGGTACCCGGACATGTTCCCTGAAAACGGCTAGGAACGCATATAGTCTGAACAGGCCCTAAGACTGCAACCTACAGCAAAGTATGGGTTGGTGCACACCAAGAGCGATTCTGAGCGCTTTTGAAAACGCCAGCGCTTTGAAAAGCATTGGTTAATGTATTTTATTGGGATGGATCACACCAGAGCGATGTGATTTTTCTCCCAAATGCAAACGCGGGTCCTGCAGCATTTCTGTGCTTTACTGAGGCAGTTCAGACTTAGTATAGGAAAGTGGAAAATCGCTCTGAAAAGTGCTAGAACAGAGCGATTTTCCAAGTGTTTTTGTTACAGAAGCTGTTCAGGTCCAGCTCTACTGTAACAAAAAAGAAAAAACGCTACAGGAAAACGCTCCAAAAATGGCTATTCATGATTAGAAAATCGCTAGGCACATGCCTAGAATCGCTCTGAAAAATCACTTAAAAAAGCGCTGAGCGTTTGCGATTACACTTACGCTAAGTCTGTGGTGCAGGGGAACCTGCTGTGAGAGAGAGATATTTATTTAATTTTAAACAATACCAATTGCCTGGCTGTCCTACTTATCCTCTGCCTCGAACATTTTTACCCATAGACCCTGAACAAGTATGCAGATCACATGTTTCTGACAAAAATCTGACAAGATTAGCTGTATACTTGTTTCAGGTGTGTGATTTAGACTCTACAGCAGCCAAATGAATCAGCAGGACTGCGAGGCAACTGGTGTTGTTTAAAAGGAAATAAAAGTGTCAGTCTCCATATAATTCTCGGATCAGGTTCTCCTTAAATTCCATGAAAAGGGTGCACTATTTTGTCAGGAAGCCACTTTAACTCTTATGTCTCACTTTTGTTACTCAGTAAGTCGAAATAAGTCATGAATATAAGTAAGTTATAGGTCCGGATTAGGTGCAGAGAATAAGAGGTTTAGTGTTGGCATGCAGGGTAGAGGGAGGTCAGGTTAGCATTGGTTGTAATGGTTACAAGGGTGGGACATCAGCAAGGGTTTGACATTAGAAGCAGACAAGAGGCTGGCCATGCCGTTGAAAGATGTGGTAAATGATCTCTACCTGACATTAATCATTTACCACCTTGCCTATTAGATATTAGATCAGTGCATCAACAGACATCCATTCTCTCTCCCTGATGCAGCCATAGGCTTTGGTACTACTAAGAGCCGACCCTCGCTCTCATGCTGCTCCTGCAGTATGTGACCCATGTAAGCCAAGGGGGAGCTGGCAACTGGAAGAGCCACATTATCTCCACTCATCTCAGCAGTGTTAAAGAGACTCCGTAACAAAAATTGCATCCTGTTTTTTATCATCCTACAAGTTCCAAAAGCTATTCTAAGGTGTTCTGGCTTACTGCAGCACGCTCTACTAACACCATCTCTGTAATAAATCAACTTATCTCTCTCTTGTCAGACTTGTCAGCCTGTGTCTGGAAAGCTGCCAAGTTCTTCAGTGTTGTGGTTCTGTGATGCATCTCCCCCCTCCAGGCCCCTCTCTGCACACTGCCTGTGTATTATTTAGATTAGAGCAGCTTCTCTCTTCTCTGTTATCTTTTACAAGCTGGATAAATCCTCCTCTGAGCTGGCTGGGCTTTCACATACTGATGAATTACATATGGGCAGAGCTGTCTGCACTCTGCAGGAAGAAACAGCCGGACACTTCAGTGGAAGATAGCTGCAGGGGGAAAGAAACACACAAATGATCTCTTGAGATTCAAAAGGAATGCTGTATACAGCCTGCTTGTGTATGGATGTATTTTCTATGTGTGGACATACTGTACATCAACCTACTTCCTGTTTTGGTGGCCATTTTGTTTGTTTACAAACAAACTTTTTAAAACTGTTTTTAACCACTTTTAATGCGGCAAGGAGCAGCGAAATTGTGACAGAGGGTAATAGGAGATGTCCCCTAACACACTGGTATGTTTACTTTTGTGCGATTTTAACAATACAGATTCTCTTTAAGGTGGCTATTAACAATACAATTTAGCGAAAGTTCAACTTTCTGATTGATCAGATCGCATAGTGTTGATGTTGCCAATCAACAACAAATCCCATTTATGGGCCCATTCGACTATTTCCTTCCAATCAGAATTATCAGAACCACCTGAGACTTGTATAACCAGAATGGTGTTTTGTTTTGCACTGTGCTATGATGATCAGCGATGAGAGCCAGCTGTAAAGCAGTGATCTCTTATAGGTTTCTAATAAAGCCCTGGAGTATGTGGAAAGATGTCGGTGCAGAGACCATTCAGAATTGAGATCTGCTTCACTTTGAAGTCAAGATTATTTATCGTACAAATGCTTCATTTAGTCAAACTGCTTCATTGGGAGAAGGCAGAATTTCACTAAAGCTCAACACACACCATACAATCTTGGTTGTACAGATCTACCAAATCTATGTAGTATAAGGGCCAACAGATTGAAAATACCTTCAATGATTGATTGGATAAGCTCTTATACTACATGAAAGTGGTAAGATTGAACAACCAAGATTGTATGGTGTGTGTTGAGCCTAAGGGTTAGTTCACTGTGCTCAGTTGTGTAGCAGAAGAAATCTGCATGTCAACTCACTGACCATACAGTTCTGTGGGCCTGTTCACAGTACTGTGTTATGACTGATCACGTTATTGTAACTAGCTGCATGCAGGTTTTGCATTAAAGTCTATGGCTAGTCTCCAGTGCAGTTCACACTCATTATAACACATGCGTTATTCAACAGACCACTGTGAGCCTAGCCTCAGGGATATATAGTAGACTGTAAACCCAATCACTGTATGGTATGACAATGCAGGAAGTAGTGGTTATATGACTCAGCATGTATGCAGGTTTACAAGCAGAGATTGTCAATGACAGGCTAATAATTGAGTTTTTGCAAATGTTATGTTGCGGTTTATAGACCAGCCGCAGTCATCCGCTAATGCTTTTGATGGAGCCAATTTCAAGCTGCAAATATTTGCATAAAATTTGCATCAGCAAAATTATTAGCATGTCATTTACAATCCCTATTTACAAACTATGCACAATGTAACAACTGATTTGTTTTTTTAACATTAAGA
The DNA here is from genome assembly GCF_040937935.1 of Hyperolius riggenbachi. Lineage (NCBI taxonomy): Eukaryota > Metazoa > Chordata > Amphibia > Anura > Hyperoliidae > Hyperolius > Hyperolius riggenbachi. The sequence continues at coordinate 212,386,934 of NC_090647.1, forward strand.
TGAATATTTTCACAGGAAGATAAAATGTAAACTAAGAGAGGTTTTTTTTTTTGTTTTTTTTTTTTCCCTAGAGTAGCATTTCCAGATATTGTTTACGAGAGTACATCTTATTTGGGCGCCTGGCAGTTCGGCACGGGGCGAGTTGAATGACTGCTTTCCCTGCTGCCGCTAATCTCCCTGGCAGCGTTAAATACTATTCCCCCTCCAAGTTGTTGCCACCTGGGGGGGGGGGGGAGTTGCTATGTAATTTGTGGTCTGGCAACCACCAGAGCCCCGAATTACCATTACACGGGGCGCGCAGCATAGCATAGCATTGCTGCTATGACGGTGTCCAGCTTTAGCATTGCGCGCCGAAAGAACCTGCTTCATGTTTACGGGATGCATAGATACATATGATAGTGCTACAGAGAAGGTTATTTTAGAAGAAGTCAATATTTGTAATGTATTCACCTTTAGCCGTGGGTAAGAAATAAGCAGTGTGAAAGAATGTGGTGAAGCACATTTTTCTTGTGATGTTGGGTGTAGACTCAAACTGATATAATAATAACACTCGGTGAAGAGGTAAGCGTTAGGCGGGGTGCACACCTCTATGCAGGTAGGCCCACCACTTGTTTTTTCATGCACTTTTTTAGACACGTGAAAACACCTTCACTTTCTTCCACAGCAATTCAATGTACAAAAATAGAGAGCACATGCGCAAATCAGCTGTCTGAATTGCAATAGACCAATAGGTCTCATTGGTTCCCTGAGTGGTGGACCAATGAAAATCCTCCCTGGTGCTCAGAGGATTCCCATTGGTCTTTTGCAAACCAGTGGGAGCCTGATACTTCCAATGGGCCTCTTGGATCTGTATACTGGCGTTTCTTCCGTGCAGACGACCTGAGCAGCAGCACAAGTGGCGGTGGTGGAAAGTGAATGCGATGATGAAAGGAACTGAACAGGTGGCAAAGAGAAAACCGGAAAAACCAGATGAAAACTGATGCCACTGTAACAAACTGATCCGCCTAAATAGAAAATGGATCAATTTTTACAGGATCAGTTTTTCATCTAGCACAGTGTGAACCGTGGATTTAGTTCTAAATTTGCAGAATTTCATTAATTTTGACTGCATTTCTTTGTTTTGTAATTTATTATGAAAACACTTTAGTTGGTATTTTTTTCCCCTTGCACTTAATATAGAAATATTTCAGAAAACCACTGTAGGGCACAACAAGGTTGAACTGGACACAAATTCTTTAAATTGCTTATGATTGTGTCTGTGACTCCGTGTGTATTTAAAAACACTGATATGGACTGGGTGTGGTGCAATAATGTCTTCTGACATTTTCACTATGTTACTTTACAGGAACCCCTCACCAAAATATTATTGTCTCTATAGCTACTGGTTATAAACCGGAGGCAGCTTTGAGCAAGGCTGGATCAGGAGAAATTATGAAAAAGGGTTGGTGGTATTTGAACTTGTGTGCCGGAGAAGGAAATATTAAACAAACATATTTCCACTCTGTTAGCTTAATTAAATGCATGATTGTGTTTCAGCACGATAATAAAGGAGCAGATAAGGGGCAAAGAGAACCTGCTGTACAAGTTTCAGAATACATATATATATATAAAAGCTTCTTTTATGAAAAATACACCGTATCTATACACGAATGCTATGGTAATTATCGTTGCCTATTTTTATTTCAGCTTAAAAGCCTTTTCAAGGGTTTTTCTGTTTTCGATTTCTATAGTGTGGAAAGAGGTTGGAACATTTTAAAGTTTACTTTTGGTTTCTTGTTTTCAATGTTATAGTACTGTGTATTCTCTATTTATATAGTGTTGGCATCTTTCGCAAAGGTTTACAGTTTTCATAGTTACTTTCCGTCAGAGCAGATCACAATCTATTCCCTACTAGAGTCAGTCTAATGTCCCTATGCATGTGCTGCAGTTATGGCTTGTGGTAATCACTGATGGACTGCTGCTGTGCATAAGCTGCAGTCAAGGTAATCGCTGAAGGACTTCCACTGTGCATATGTTGCAGTTGCAGCTTGTGGTAATCACTGAGGGACTACCATTGTACTTGTGCTGCAGTTGTGGCTTGTGCTAATCACTGATGGACAGCCGCTGTGCATGTGCTGCAGTTGTGGCTTGTGGTAATCACTGGACTGCTGCTGTGCATTTGCTGCAGTTGTGGCTTGTGGTAATCAGTGATGGACTGCTGCTGTGCATGTGCTGCAGTTGTGGCTTGTGGTAATCAGTGATGGACTGCTGCTGTGCATGTGCTGCAGTTGTGGCTTGTGGTAATCACTGATGGACTGCTGCTGTGAATGTACTGCAGTTGTGGTTTGTGGTAATTACTGATGAACTGCCACTGTGTATGTGCTGCAGTCGTGGCTTGTAGTAATCACTGATGGACTGCCGCTGTGCATGTGCTGCAGTTGTGGCTTGTGGTAATCAGTGAAGGACTGCTGCTGTGCATATGCTGCAGTTGTGGCTTGTGGTAATTGCTGATGGACTGCTTCTGTGCATGTGCTGCAGTTGTGGCTTGTTGTAATCAGTGATGGACTGCTGCTGTGCATTTGCTGCAGTTGTGGCTTGTAGTAATCTCTGGTGGACTGCCACTGGACTGCTGCTGTGCATGTGCTGCAGTTGTGGCTTGTGGTAATCACTGATGGACTGCCACTGTGCATGTGCTGCAGTTATGGCTTCTGATAATCACTGATAAACTGCCACTGTGTATGTTCTGCAGTTGTGGCTTGTGGTAATCACTGGACTGCTGCTGTGCATGTGCTGCAGTTGTGGCTTGTGGTAATTGCTGATGGACTGCTTCTGTGCATGTGCTGCAGTTGTGGCTTGTGGTAATCACTGGACTGCCGCTGTGCATGTGCTGCAGTTGTGGCTTCTGCTAATCACTGATAAACTGCCACTGTGTATGTGCTGCAGTTGTGGCTTGTGGTAATCACTGGACTGCTGCTGTGCATATGCTGTGGTTGTGGCTTGTGGTAATTGCTGATGGACTGCTTCTGTGCATGTGCTGCAGTTGTGGCTTGTGGTAATCACTGGACTGCCGCTGTGCATGTGCTGCAGTTGTGGCTTGTGGTAATCGCTGATGGACTGCCGCTGTGCATGTGCTGCAGTTTTGGCTTGTAGTAATCTCTGGTGGACTGCCGCTGTACATGTGCTACAGTTGTGGCTTGTGGAAATCACTGGACTGCTGCTGTGCATGTGTTTCAGTTGTGGCTTGTGGTAATCACTGATGGACTGCTGCTGTGCATGTGCTGCAGTTGTGGCTTGTGGTAATCACTGATGGACTGCCGCTGTGCATGTGCTGCAGTTGTGGCTTGTGGTAATCACTGATGGACTGCCGCTGTGCATGTGTTTCAGTTGTGGCTTGCATCTAGGTAGTTTCTACCTGGTAGATCATTTTCAATTTGTAACTTTCAAAGTAGCTCACAAACTGAAAAAGTGTGGGCACCTCTAGCCTATTGTGTCTTCATACCACAAGGCTTTGCTCATATTTTAATGCATCACCAAGTGTGGTAACACATATGGTTGTGCATGGTATCCCACAAGAAAACCTTTGTTTTATTGAGGTACAGCCAGTACATTTTAGTATCACTGTTCACATCATATCTGATAATACAGATTCTGTTACAAATAGTGTCCTGTAAGCTGAGCTATATGCAGCCATGCGGCCACTGTTAGCTGAGCTATATGCAGCTGTGCAGCAACTGTTGTTGGCTAAGTTATACACAGCCACTGTTAGCTGAGCTATATACAGCCATTGTGGTTAGCTGAGCTATATGCAGCCATGCAACCACTGTTGCAGCAGACCCAAACAATGCAGCTGCAGTAGAAACCTGAGCGAGATGTCAGCATTTAGCAAGTTAGAATAGTCACAGATTTATACTACTATGCTATCTTTCCATCTTACCAGCTACTACTATGCTATCTTTCCATTTCATATGCTACCAGCCATGAAAATATTTTCTCCAAATGACATTAAAGTGAGTACCTTTTTGATTTACTCTGTAACATACAGACTGCCCTCTGTTCTTCCTTAACCCTCCTGTATAACTAACTGCTGCACATAGCAGAAAGCATTGCTACTATTTTTATGCGCCTAATCTAGTCAGGAAAGTGTCATTCCCCATAGACAGGAGGCTATTAGCAATCCTGTGAAATGGCCGTTTGTCTCTGCAGATAAAAACAATGTAAGAAAACTGAAATGTCTAAAAAATAATAATAATTCTGAATAGGTATGAACTGAAGGATTACTACTTTCTCTACAAAGCTGAGATTTCTTTAGGACTGGCAGACCAGCAGATATTGGCTCATTCTGCTACACATCTCAAATGTTATCAGAGTGGGTCAATCCACTTATCTTCAGTGAACAATCATTTTCCTGCTGATAGTCCAGGCAGCACTCAGGAGCTGATTCACATGCCAGGACTCCCTGGCTTTGACAGCTGTCATCTGCTTCCAGCAGATTTCTGCACATTGTGTTTGCCAATGTGCAGCTCAGCCCTTATTTCTGAAGCGCAATGCCCATTTAAATGGGCGTTTACTGCCTTCTTCATGTTCCTGACCCACGCTGACTTCCAGCATGCATGTGTACTGTATACACCACAGCAATGATCCTCAAGGCATTAACTCATTGCTACTGTAATAACACATTATTCTGATCAAAGGAATAACAAGATATCACAGATGTGATCTCAGAGTTCATGCCTTCGCTGGCTCTAGGGCTGTTACATAGCAAACAATGTATTTGCTCAGGCATTAAGCTACTGTGTAAGCTAATTATGTCTTCCATGTGACAGAAGGTTTATAGCAACACTGAGTTCATTGCATTGCAAAGTATTATTTGATGTGGATATTTGCAAACAATGGGTGGTGTGTAACAATTTCAAATGCAACATGTTTGTTATGTAGTTTGTTTGAAAAAGACTTCCATCCATCTAGTCAGGGCTGTGGAGTCGGAGTCGTGGAGTCGGAGTCGTGGAGTCGGGCAATTTTGGGTGCCTGGAGTCGGAGTCGGGAAAAAATGCACCGACTCAGACTCCGACTCCTGATGAATTTGTAACTGTAATTAAAATAGAAAATATGATAAAATGTTCTATTTCTCAGATAATAGTCATTAAAAATAATGTATATATACAGTATATATACAGTAATAGCTGTGCTTAGTCTACAAAAATGAAATAAACCAATCAAAATTAGTTACTTGTGCTGCTTCAATAAAGCAGTCCCTGTATTTTTAAAGTCAGATATACATATCTGATTGTGACTGTATATATGATGTGTACACAGGAATCTCTTATATACACTAAATAACATCTATACTGTAAGTATAAAGCCTGATGTGTAGCTGTGTCACTAACAGAGATGGTCAACGAGATGGAAATAATTCTGCATTGATGCTGATTTATGCAAATGTATGCACTCCCTTTGCTGATGAAATCAAATAATTTGATATGTTATTAAAATTTGGTTTGGTGACTACAAATTAAAGAGAAACTGAGACAGATGAAAAGTAAAGTTTTATACATACCTGGGGCTTCCTCCAGCCCCCTTCAGGCTAATCAGTCCCTCACTGTCTTCCACCACCCGGATCTTCTGCTATGAGTCCTGGTAATTCAGCCAGTCAGCACTGTCCGGCCGCATGACGCTCCCACAGCCAGGAACATTCTACACCTGCGCAATAGTGCTGCACAGGTGTAGTATGCTCCTGGCGGCGGAGTGTGTGCATGCACACTACGCCCGACTGGCTCAAGTACCTGGACTCATAGCAGAAGATCCAGGTGGTGGAGGAGGACAACGAGGGACTGATTATCCTGAAGGCGGCTGGAGGAAGCCCCAGGTATGTATAAAACTTTAATTTCATCTGTCTCAGGTTTACTTTGTTACACAGTAGTACTATACATATGCACTCCCCACAGAGCTGCAGGGAATCCACTGAGAATGCTGTGCACATTGAACACAGAGGTGTTGTCTGTTTACAATCTCCTCATTCCCCTGCAGAGTACCTGCACATCATTCTTACATGTACCCACACTTACATTTCCTAGGGCCTGATAGATGTTCTTTGTTCCGGTTTGTACCTTTTACAAGTACTCTTACCAAGGACTAGTTTTAGTCTAAAGGGAATAAATATAGTAGTCTACATATCCTTCTCACTTCAGTTGTCTTGTAAAATTCCTAAGCGTTGGCAGTTAAGAGACGAATTTCACGTTACATACTTTTAATCAACAAAATTGTAATATGCAAATTAGAGGAGTCGGAGTCGTGGAGTCGGAGTCGGTGGAATCCTAAACTGAGGAGTCGGAGTCGGTGGATTTTTGGACCGACTCCACAGCCCTGCATCTAGTCCATGGATAAAAGGAGAAAAAAATAAAATAAATTGGGTACCTTTCTGTCCAGCACCCTAGCATCCCATATGAACCAGAACAAGGCAAAAACCATTACAAGGCTTGGGTAAATCCCTTCCCGACTCCAGATGGCAATCCGATAAAATTCTTAGATCAACACCGCCGGAAATAATACTAGGGATTTTCGCTGTGAATGTCCATCAATGCAAGGAAAGCATCAAAACCTCCTTTAAATACAGAAATAGAATTTGCCATATATTAAACACTCTTAGGCCTGGTGCACACCAAAAACCGCTAGCAGATCCGCAAAATGCTAGCAGATTTTGAAACTCTTTTTCTTCTTTTTCTGTAGCGTTTCAGCTAGCATTTTGTGGTTTTGGGAAGCGTTTTTGGTGTAGTAGATTTCATATATTGTTACAGTAAAGCTGTTACTGAACAGCTTCTGCAACAAAAACGCCTGCAAAACCGCTCTGAACTGCCGTTGTTCAGAGCGGTTTGCATTTTTCCTATACTTAACATTGAGGCAGAAACGCCTCCGCAATCCAAAATCTGCAGCAGCCCGGGAGTATGTGTTTCTGCAAAACGCCTCCCGCTATGGTGTGCACCAGCCCATTGAAATACATTACCCAAGCGTTTCCACATCCGCAAGCGGATCGCAAAACGCAGCCGAACCGCTCTGGTGTGCACTAGGCCTATCTGTAAAGAATGCCTTCCTAAATAGATGGCAAAGCTTTTTTCCACTATACGCAGATTATGTCCCATTGTCCTAGGTACAAAAAGCTCATTTGCCAGGCTTTTGAATTACCCTCTGATTTATTTATACATGTTAATCAGGTCACCACTTAGGGTCTTTTTTTTCCAAGCTAAATAAACCCAGATTGTCCAATCTTTCTACAGTGAGACCTTCCATCCCTCTGATTAATTTAGATACCTGTCTGTGTACTTCTTCTAGTATGTCATTGTCCGTAATATAGTAGGCTACCCACAACTGTATCCCATACTCCATATGTGGCTGATGAGGAAGTAGTATACTAGAATCTCATGATTGTGTTTCCTGTTTTATGCATCCCAGAAATATGGTTGTTTAACTTACCAACCAATACTTCCAAGTCTGATGTTCCTAGCTGTATGCCATTTATCATATACGTCCAAGGTGGTGTATGACCTTACATTTATCTACATTAAATGGTATTGCCATCTGTCTGCCTGTCAATATAACCATGCAGTTGAGATATTGTTGTATTATGTCACTATCCTGCTTAGGACCTAAGCCCACTAACGCAGTTGTGTCCCCTTCTGTCCGCTTTTCAGCATCTGTAACATTGATGTGTAACTGAAAAGTGGACACAACTGTGTTAGTGGACTCAGGCCCTTGGGGTCCTTTTACACTTATAGTGTTAAGTTGCTCTCAGTTATAACTGAAAGAGAACTGATTTTTAAAGTAATGTCCATTTTTTCCTATGGCTCAGTTTTCAGTATACGCGTTTTAACTGAAAGCTTTTTCACATGCTATGGAGAGAAAAAATAAACACAAACTTACAAACGCATTGAGTGTAAAAGAGGTCTTAGGCCCGGTTTACACTTAATCATTTGCTCTGTTATAACTGAAAGGATAACTGATTTTCAAAGTTATGCCCGTGTTTTCCTATGGCACAGTTCACACTTAAAGCATTTTAACTGAAATCTTTTTCACAATGCCCTGCTATGGAGAAGGAAAAAAAACCGCGTACCACTTGATTAAGTGTAAACGGGGCCTTAGTGTTTATAATTCTGCATAGATTTGTATTCTCTAAAAAGATGGCAACATTGAGTTTTGTGGGATTCCACTGCTAACAGTTTCCCATTTTGAATATGATCTGTTTACCACCTCTCTTTGCCTTTTATCCTATAAGGTAGCCATACACTGGTCGATTTGCCATCAGATTGACCAACAGATAGATCCCTCTCCAATCGAATTGGATCAGAGAGGGATCGTATGGCTGCCTTTACTGCAAACAGATTGTGAATCGATTTCAGCATGAAATTGATTCACAATCCTCAGCTTCTGCACCAGGCTATTGTAGGGAACAGTGTCAAAAGCCTTTGCAAACTCTGAGTACACTTAGGGCTTGATTCATCAAGGAGCGGCATAATGAGCCCTAGTGCGTCCTATGTACACTTTACATAGCAGTGCAAGCTGCCATGTAAGGAGTGTACCTTCCTTAATATCACGCATTGCTTCCTTAGCAATGCGCGTAATATTAACTGGGGGTGGCCCTGCTTCTGTGACGTATCGCTACCAAGATACTTCACTCGCGGCCGCTGCAGTATTAATTTACCTAGCAATGTAAATTAATACAGTAGCGGCCGCGAGTGAAGTATCCCTAAGGAGTGAAGGTAGCTGAGGAAGCAATGCGCGTAACTAAGGAAGACACACTCCTTGCATGCCAGCGCGCACTGCTATGTAAGGTGTGCATAGGGCGCACTACGGCTCATTAAAGGGGCTCTGAAGTGAGTCTACAAGCATGTGTTTTTACTGTAAAGCACCTTACATAGTGCTAAACCGCCGCTATCCTGTGGCAGAACGAGGGGTCTTTACCCCCTGCAAAATCCTCGACTTTCTTGGTCATGGATTTTGCTGCTCATGGAGGCAGAGCTATGAGCTGCAGCTCTGCATCCATGTGCGTCAATCGCCGCACAGATCTCCCCCTCTCTGTGAAGGCAGATTGAGAGGGGCGGGGGAGAGACGGTGATCAGCGGGGATTGACGCACTGAGAGGCAGAGCTACAGCACTAAGCTCTGCCTCATCAGGAAGCGCTCACCCGAGTTTACAGAGGGGATTTGGTGGGTAAAGACCCCTCGTTTTGCTGCAGAATAGCGGCGGTTTAGCACTATGTAAGGTGCTTTACAGTAAACACGCTTGTAGTCTCACTTTAGTCTCTCTTTAAGTTTGCACTGCTTTAGCGGTGCTGCTTGATGAATCAAGCCCTATATCTAGAGTTTTCCCAAGATGAACATTTTCATTCACCACTTGATAAAAGCTAAGCATGCTTTGTGAGACAGGACTTGTCTTTAGAAAGCCCATGTCTGTGGACTTAGTAACTGTTCTGTTGCGCAAATTGTAAGTGGTGGGATTTGCCTGCTACATTATGCTCTGTGATCTTGAGGTGTGATTCATAAGAACAGATGTATGGTGGTTTGTGAACACAACTGTGCCAAAATGTGAGCTGGAAAGGAAAGTGTTCTTCACAAGACACAAAGAAACTGTAATCTAAATCACAAGGTATTTAGCATTCTACTGACTTATGAATCACCTCTTAGAAGTAATTCATGCTCCAGAGGTTAGGTACAGAAGTTTATGGCAAAGAAATGGGCATGAGTGTCCATCTGCATACCGTACACATAAATACATTTCCTATGCTAAAACTCACACGATACACATGCCAAAATACACATGAAACACAATATGTATGAGAAACGTTTAATCTACCAAAATGTACTTGCATTCTATGTTATGTGTTCTATGCTTCACCAACACACACTGGAGCTGGTGACACAACACACAGATGAGATACCAGATGTGAAACTCACAATGTTTTTGAAAGCAAAATTGCATCTCAGAAATATAGGACAGAAGCCATGAAGCTCGATAACTGGAATTGGGACCATGCGTACAGAGAGCAAGCTTCAAGCAGAGGCCTAATGCCAACTGAAGCTCTGGCCAGGTTCCATGGAGGGTGGAGTTCTATCCTGGAATATAGCCAGAGTTTCAGTTGGTACTCATGTAAGGAATGATGCTTCAGGTGACAGTGCAAGGCTGAGACTGTGTACTGTTCAATTCATATAAGTTAATATCAATGCAAATCAGGTATTTACCAATTGGTGGTCTATAAATACATCTGCAAATTCCCCCTTTAATAAGGCAATGCTGTACGTTGCTCTCATTTTCAGCAAAGAGTTTTTGGCCGGTTACAGAAAATTCAGGTAGTCCAGATTCTTCAAAACTGGGTGCCCAGTAGCAGCACTGTCACAGCTACTATCCACATACCTTACACTGCTTAAGGACAAAACCTTCTGCTAATTGAACTGCATGACTGTAAAATTGTGAATTTACCATTGCCATTTTATTGGTGCCCTGTAATACCACTCTTATATTTCCTGGCTATAGAGTCATACCCACTCCATCTCTCGATGAGGTATCTGGTAATGCCAGAGCAGCCTGAAACAGCTGTCTGCTAGTTGGACTGTATGTTTGTAAAGTTAATAGCTAGAATATAGTTGTGCTATAATCTAGTGGCTCTGCATGTACACCTGGCCTATACGGAAATATTAGAATTGCTTACATAGATCGTTCTGTTACTCTCCTGGAGTGATAAATATTGACTGTTGCTTTTTGCACATGTTAGTGATATAGTGCTGGATAATTCTTTCCGGTTTAAGAATACAAAACTGTAATTAAAATGGAAAATCATCAGTCTATGGGCAGAGTCCATGAAGAACTAATTACCACTCCCTGTATAGTCTACATGATAAAGCTGCAGTACTGCTGGAAATGAACAAGCAAATAGGTCTAGTCAGAGCTACAGAAGGTAGCATGCGAGCTGTAATGCCTTTGGTTTCAGGATGCCTAGGCAAAGCAGACTATGGCTTGTTGAGCTTTGAAAATTGGTCTGTTTATGGCAGCAAATGCAGGCCTGTTTGTGCTGTGCAGCTTCTGTAGGGGAATGTTCTATTAGCAGGATCGCTGGGTACTAAGCCTTAAAGTTACCATTCTTTGCATCTGATTTGTGCCACCCCTGCCCCCTTGGTTATAATGGGTTGTTGTATAAGCCTTGGAAACTCACCAGAAAAACACTACTGAATTCATTCAACCGGACTAAGGCTTGGTCCACACTAGGTAAGGTTGCAAAACGCTATCGGTGGTCCGAGCTCCGGTTTTCAAAAACCGCAACGCAAACTGATCCATACAGCCCTTTTGCAGCATAAGTTTCCAGTCAGTTTGCATTTTTATAAAAAAAAACATGCCCCAGCCCTGGCCGTGGGTGGGGGGGCGCAGGACTGGAGGGGGTAGCAGCCAGGGCACAGCGGTGGGAGGGGGGTTGGAGCCCACAACCTGGGTAACCCGTCCCTGCTCCCCCTCCAGCATTTTTAAACGCAGCGAGCAGCGGAGCAATTACCTTCCTTGCGTTCCACCGCTCGCCATGTGACTTACTGCAATGCTGCCCTCTATACTTCAGTGAGCGGCATTGCAGGAAGTCATGCTGCGAGCGGAGGAAGGATGTAGGTAATTGCTTTCCAACTCGCTGCTTAGCTGGAGGGGGAGCGGAGATGGGGGGACCCAGATGAGGGGCGTCCAACCCCCGTCTCCGCCGCTTTACCCACTGCCCCCCTTCCTGGCTGCTATGCCCTTATGTATTTCCTGTCATTGCCTACGCGAGCATCCAGGCTCCGTAAAAATGTTGCAAATCCGCACTCTCCGGTCAGTTTTTAGAACCATATTTTTTGAAGTGTGGGAAGACGGCCGCTGTTTTTAACATTGGTAGCCATGGCTCCGGTTTTGGTCTTGCCCACAAAACGGAGCCATGGATACGCGTTTTAAACAAGTGTGATCTGATCCTTACCAACAGAATAGGGCAGCAATGAGAAAGGAAGGACCTTAAGCCGTATTCGCTATAGTTATAACAAACTTATTATAATAACTCTCTCTCTCTCTCCCCCCCTCCCCCCCCTCTCTCTCCCCCCCTCCCCCCCCTCTCTCTCTCTCTCTCTCTCTCTCTCATCTCCACTTTATTTATTGTAAGCAGAAGATACATATTATAAAGAAAAAACACTGCTGCTCAAACAGATGGCTGTTCTTATTCTAGAGATGCCAGTACAGATATGTAAATTCTGTACAACCTGCTTCATAATTATTGCCAGTATAATTAAAGGTAAATGCACTACAATAGATGAGAGAGAGAGAGAGAAATAATTACACATGCTGCTGTAAATCATTCAGTTTTACAATATATCATTTTTTTTTTTATTCAAAGTTTATGCTTTAGGTACTGACACGCTGTAGGAGGTATGACCTCATTTGCAGTGACAGGCTCATTTCTTTAGACTTTTAATCAAAAACCTTGAGCTGACTTCTTGAATCCCTTGGCATCAACACCCCATCCCCCCCCCAATTCATGTCCCGGCATAGCGGTAGCAGTGCTTCTCTCCCCTTCTTCCTCTAGCCACCTCTAGCATTGTGTGTCCTTCTCTTACCGCTCACTCTAGTGCCTGGCATCTCCTCCTGCGCTGTGCGACATGAAGAGATTGAGATGACGGGCAGTAGAGCAAGAGGTGAGAGGAGGATGCACGTCACTGAATCCCAGAGCAAGTGAGAGAAGCACTGCTACCGCTGCACCTATAATTTGCATAAATACTTGGCTGTGGGAGTAATGGAGGGGGCGAACACCAAGGAACGCTATAGGAGTGGGGAGGACCACTAGACACCAGGGAACTGTATGGGGGGGGGGGGCATGAAAAATTGGGACATAGTTATTAACGTGGCAAATGTTGGAAGGTATGAGCTCAATCTTCCCATCCTTGTTTTCTCTAGCAAAAATCCCTGGATATGATACTTTACACCCAATCCTAAGCATTTGGATGTGCAAAATTCAGACAATCCACTGCTTAATTGATTTTAGGTGCTTGTCTAGGGATAATATTTTGTGGCAGCAGACAAATTACTGAAGGCCATAGTGTTCAGATGTGGCTGTGTATTGTGTGACACTAAGGGTGCATTCATACTACTTCCAGTGTATTGCAGAATAATTCTGCATGTGCACTCACTGCACATACAATTCTATGGGCCTGTTCCCATCTCCGCATTCTAATGGATAACGCTAACTCGCTGCATGCAGGCCTTAAATTAATAATTGTTTCAACCCTAGCAGTGGCCATTGCAGTCTATACTGTAAATGAACACACACACACACACACACACACACACACACACACACACACACACACACACACACACACACACACACACACACACACACACACACACACACACACACACACACACACACACACACACTCTCTCTCTCACTTATATATGCGCACACAGTGTGAATCCAGCCTAAAAAGAATGGGGGGGGGAACATTCACAACTTTGCAGCAGATATACACAGACCTCCCCCATGTGCTCCCATTTTACCAGTAATCTAAAGATGTACAGGCAGGCTAGATGTCATAGAATTTGTGCAACATCTGCTTGAGAGATATTTAGTCATTACACTGACTAATCATGCAAATTAAAAACAGGTTCATTTTCTTGTGCTTCGATTTCACAGAGGGACTCTGAATACTGATTTATATACTAAAAGCGCTAATCTAATTTGTTTTGGTAGCTTTTATCCTCTACCACTAGAAGAGCATTACCTAAGAGCCAGTTCTGGAGAACATCTAATCTCACAGATTGGGTGCAGAGAGCATCTGATATCCAAGTTTAAGATGAGAATACTAAGCTCTGCATAGGAAGAGGTAGACCATACATGACCCAACTAAAGAATTGTACAAAGGAAGAACTGAAATGTGATGAGATGTGTCTGATCAATCCTTACATCAGATTTCCCAGTTAAAGTTTCAGATATCTGAGGAGGTGGATTAAATGATTAGGTACAATGGGACCTGGGTATTTAATTAATCTGCTGTAAATTAGGTAGTGCCTGTCTGATTTTAGCATCTGAGCTCTGGGACATTTTAATATTGTGATCATGGTAGGAGAAGCAGATCATGAAAGAAGAAGCCACAGCTCTCCTAAGAAGTTCAGAATTGTGTGTCTTGTGTCTTTGTGTGCCTATGATCTACAGTATATACTGTATATAGGAGCAGTAGTGCACATTCTCCCCTCCATCCTTTCTTAGGTAGCTCCCCATTAGGTCCAGCATGCAATGGGCAGAGATTGATTGCTGTTCTTGGTTGAATCCCATGATGGGGTAAAATTAGTCTACCAGTGAGCAGATGGTTTTTGTTGAGACGTCAGTCAGTAGAAACCATATCAAATCTAACATCAGGTTATGACAAAATGGATGTAAATTCCAAAATATGACCAAAAATTTAGTAGATAAATATTAAGTATGGTAACAGAGAACAGGCAGGCTTCCACCTTGCACCGTACCACCTCCAACTACAGCTTTCCTTTGAAGCCCTAGTTCATCCTCCCTGATTCTTCATTGTTGGTAAAAGGTGAATAGGAGACTATGGAATGACTCTTATGTGATGCAGCCGTTTCACTGCTATTGTAAGCCTATGCAACATTCAGAGTGCATCCGGGGCGATACGACCCAGCAGACTACAGTATCCCAAAGCAGAACATGCTTTGCTTACCGCATGTCGCATAATGTGTTTTCATTGTATGATTCACTGTATGGAATGCTCACATAACATGCGATTCATCTTTTCCTCTGTTGTATTGCATTCCTGTTTTTACAGGGAACACAACACAGCTCCCTCCATGAACTTAGCTTTAAAGAGACATGAGCCTGGACTAGGGCTTTAGTACGGTTTGTTGACATTCTTGGCATCATAAATTCCATTGTGTTCCCTCTGGCATCTCATGTTAGTTTGTGCTTGTAAAGTAGTGCTATCTCACCACACCTGCAATGTTTACTCTTCTCTACTGTGACTAAGCCAAAAACAGCAGCACGGAAACCTAGCTTCAGTACCTACAGCTGCCAGTCGTAAGGTAGGCAATGTATATACTTAAAAAATATAAAAATCGGCTTATGGAAGTTTTCTCAGGAAGCAGAATTAAGCCATTTCAGAAATTATTGATTATTAGGCAGGGATCACAATGGGGGGGAATTCCATATCATTGCCTAGTGGTCAGCAGGAAACAATCCCGTAGGAGTGGTTTGCTAAAAAGGATATGCAGAGAAAAGCAATGGCATAGCAATAAGTGATGTAGAGCTTGTGACTGAAAAAACTCACACTTGTGACTGTAAAACTCACACTGGAGCCCTAAGCTCCTTAGTTAAGCCACTGATAACGACTTACATCCAATCGGGTCCAGGGAAATTAAAACTGAGGAACTTGTAAGCACATGATTGGCTGTTTGAGGTATAATGCTGCTAGCCTTATTGTACACCTCCATAAGGGGATCGTAAAATGAACCTTTTTATTACTGAGTTGTACAGCAGATATACGCAGCAATTGTACTGAACTTCATCGTAAAATGGTTCACATTAATTGACTGGATTTCTGAGGAAAGTGCTGAAGAAAGCCAGCGTCTTGAAGCACCTTAACTTTCACAGACACTAGCATAATTATAGGGGACAGCTGTCTTTGTGCATTTGTGACAGCTTGTTTTTCCTCTTAACCAACTCGCCAAGAGATAATTTGTCTTGTAAGCAAGCTTTACACAGCTTACTGTTTTATAAGTTAGCCCTATTCAGTAATGCAGTGCCAGGGTCAGCAGTGTGTAAATTGCAGGAACTGACAGGATGCAGTCAGGAATTCTCTCTTATGGAACTGACAAGAGTTATGCCAATCTACTTACTACCGATGCCTGCATTTTCTCATTACCAATACTCTGTGCAGTGGCTTTATAGGTAATTAAACCTATGCGGTCACATAGAAAATGTGTAAAAGCCTTTTGGTAATTGCCTTCTACAGCAAAGATAATGCTGATCTCTTTTTTTTTTTTTTTTCTTTTTTTCATCGTCCTCTTTATTTCCTGCAGCTTATTTCTAAAGATAGGCCATGTTGTGGCTGCAGGATCACATTACATAACACGAACTGGGAGCACCAAGCAGACTCTGTTCTCTTTTTTTATGACGCGTGTTAACATTTGAATTTATTTTTGCTTTCACTGAAAACATTCTACAGTAGCTGTCCGCCAAGCAATGCAATTTGTATTTTGTCCATATTAGCATAGTGGGAACAGGTTTCATTAGCTTTTTACGCTGCAAATCGCAATCATGTTTCAATTCTTATCGCGATTTGCAGCTGCTTGAAAATACAACATGTGTTTTCACAATTTTTTTGTGTGATTATGTGTGGTGCAATTGTGTGGGATGAGGGGCGAGGATTCACACTGCATGGGGAAATCGCACGAAAATCAAATTGCATAGTACTGCGCTTGCTATGCAATTTTCATGCGCTCCCATGGACTGTAGTTAAGCTAATTTACATGAAAACTGCAGCAGGCAGTGCAATTACCCATGAGTAAAAATTGCAATGTATGCAATGACACCATTTCCCAAGCCTGGATAAAGCACGTGTGATCCAGTTTTCGAATCTCACGCTCCTAATGGAAAAGGACTTTTACTGTCGGCCTCGATTATTTAATTGCAAATGCCTGAAACAATTGCAATTAAAATCACAATTGTGCAAGCAAACTCTGAGCGCTCGCTATGCTCTCATGGGGTAAAGACATAACTGCCTTAGGCCTCGTTCACATCGGGGCCGTTTCTGTGCGCTTTTCACAGCGCACTGCCCTGTGCGAGGTATTGATTTTCCCATGTAATTAAATATAGCTGGTTCACATCTATGCGCTCCGCTGAGCAAAAACGTAGGGTTGCATGCATTTCTGTGTGTTAAACTGTAAAGCGCACATCAATGCAAGTGAATGGGTGCGCTTATTAAGTGCATAGAAGCGCGTACACGCGCATAGAACACATGCATTTTTTACCCCTATTTGGAAAAAAAAAATTTACATAGAAAAACAAAGCTTTGACAACTGCTACTGCTACATTAAGCAAAACGTGCCTTAAAGAAGCGCAGCACAATGCACAGAAACGCGCACTAAAGTGCGCACAAGCGCATGCGGTTTTTACCACGCGCTTTCACGCAGCAGATGTGAACGATGCCTTAAAGTGGATCCGAGATAAACTTTTACTCATTGCATAATTGTGTTCCTTTCATATAGTTTATAGGGCATTGCTCAAGCCAAATACTTTTTTTTTTTTAATACTCTAATTCCCTACAAACTAAACAAGCCTCGTCCACAGCTTCTCCAGTGCCTTGGCACTTTGAGACTCATGTAGCAAGGGCTTATCGGAGCTCAGTCCGAGCAGGAGGAGGAGGTGTTACTAGTCAGAGATTTGAGAGGCAGAGGGGAGAAGGGAGGAGGAGAGGGGTAGTGAAGTTTTCACAGGCTGAGGGCTGGAGATGCATATCAGCTTGCCTGTGTGTAATGAAGACAAGTAAAACATGGCTGCTCTCATTGTATCACAGGAAGAAATAATCATATTCTGTTGAAGCTGTTTGCAGTGAGATTTGCTGTGTAAACTGTGGAAATCTAAACTTTAGATAAGATATATAGACAAGTTACTTGTTATAGATAGTTTTTCATCTCGGATCCGCTTTAAGCCTCGTACACACGCCTGACTTTGATAGCATCATCCGACAATTAGGCGTATGTAAAGCACCTGTCAACCCCCACCCCGCAAGTAGTCTGCTGAATGGATCTACCCAACTCCAGCGATGCTGATACCATTGTTGATGCTGCTCCCTGTCCACTGCATGATGTTATGCATGCGCCACTCATTGTCCCTCTGTCGTCTCTCCGCATAGCAACAAAGCCCTGCTGCGGACACACGTGTTTGCGGCAGGGCTCAGCAATGTCGCCCAAATGGTTGTGTACATGCCTTTAAACACTCATTGGCCTTAAGTGGATGTTAAATAAAAGGTTGCACTCGGTTGTTTAGCAAGTGCTATTGTTCTATAAGAGTATTTAAATACCTCGGGTACAAGGAATGTTCTATAAATACTAAACAATAATTCTATATAACTCTCACATCTTCTGCAGCATTTTACAAAGTATATAGTCTTGTCTACTAACTGTCCTACAGAGGGACTCCCAGTTTCATCCCTACCATAGTCCTACATACTTAACCTAGTCTAGGGCCAATTTTGGGATGTTAGAGGTGGGATGTCACCCTCCAATTCTTGTTCCTTTTGCCACAACTTATCATTCAGCCCTCAGACACAGAGGGTATTCTGAAGGCATCCAGCACTGTAGGCAAAGCAACCTTTTTTGGATTGGTTGTTGAGTCCACACACTATCATTTTGATTGTATGAACAATCAATACAATCTGCGATCTCGTTTAGAGATCAGGTAAGCTGCCATCATTTCGCATTAGCGTGTAAAGACATAATTCTAACTCTAGCTAGTCCTGTAGGAAAAGGGGTTACTTCAACAACCTTAATATATATATATATATATATATATATATATATATATATATATATATATATATATATATATATATATATATTATAATATATCAGTATATACTCAAGGACAAGCCAAACCGAGTATAGACCGACCCCCCAACCTTTACTTTCAAAAACGGGGAAAAAATGATTGACCCAATTATAAATATAAAGAGGTATCTCTAGTAAAGGTTAGCCAGCCATAGGTGCCCCAGTATAGGTTAGCCAGCCATAGGTGCCCCAGTATAAGTATCCCCAGTATAGGTTAGGGATACTTATACTCGGCTTATACTCGAGTATATACGGATCGGCTTATACTCGAGTATATACAGTAACCACTTTATTCACCACTACAGTATTTCTATGTCCTTTGTAAGTTCATCTAAGCCACAAGGACGTAGATATACATCTTGTAGTTGAAGCACAGCTGTGCACAGTTGGGCACTGCTTCTGTGTACACCTCCAGCACTATTTGCTGCAGCACTAATTGGTGAAAGGGAATATATGTTCCCTGAGATAATGAGATTGATTTTTACCATTAAAAAAGCTTTTCCATAATCAAAAATCCTCTCCATAAATTGTAACAGAAACCTAATTGAAGTTTTGTGATAAAATGTGTGTTTTTTTTATCTACAATAGTGCTATTCACTTTTAAAATGGAATTGGTAAAACTGAGAAATGTTTTTCTATTTTTTTTCTCATAAAAATGCATAGAAAACAAAATTGTTAGAGGGGAAAAATGCCTTACAATGAAAGTCTAGTTTGTCTTGACAATGTAGGTGTCAAATTTAGTCCTATGTTATTGCTGATTACATAGGGACATAGCTAAAATGTCAAAACTGCTGAGGTCCATAAGGGGGAAACAAGGTCTGGATGCAAAGAAGTTAATGAAACCGTTATGGTTGCTTTGCAAAGAATATTCAGAACAAGGGCTTAGACAAATTATTTTTTATGGGAATTTTTTCTAGAACAAAAGTGCATAAAAATAAATACAGAAAAATGACAAAAATGATGTATCAATGGAACAGATTGATATGGTAAAATATTGGGAAAAAATAAGGTAGAGATACTAAATGGATAAAGTCTGATCAGTATATGGAATCACTGTGTCCTTTGGAATTCTAAGTCCAAGGCGACGATGGTAAAAGACCAAAGATAAGCCTAGGTCCAATTGGGCTAGCAAATGGATCCATGATGGATGGACCACTGACAGCCTGTGTGTCCAGACTTTTAACCACCTCTCTCCTGGAGTGGAGACTGTAATGAGAGATGGGCAGACTCTGACAGCTGATACAGTTCCGCCCCTCTCATTCGAGGGAGAAAGAGAGATATGACATGTCTGTAAATATCATATTTCAGGGGCAATACATCATGCATTCTATATGGAAATAATTATGGATTCATAGGGAGTTTTCTGGACTTCCTAGGTATCAAACACTGATTGGTTATCAGCTTTTATAATGCTGGGTTTACACGCTGCGATGTTACTTATCAATCGAGCCGCTGATGCGGCTCGATTGATAAGATCCGACAGGTCGGATCTTGCCACCACCGATTCCCTGCTCGTTCCCCACGAGGGGACAATGGCAAGGAATCGAGCGGAAGATAAGCGGCGCTGGGCGGGGACGAGGGTGGATCGAATCCGACGCGTGGGCGGGTACGCGCGGGGATGCGGAAGAGGCGATCCGGTGGCTAATCGAGCCGCCGGATCGCTGCGTGTAGATGAGGCTTAACAGAGATGCTCTATATCTGCAGTAGATGGTGCTACCACTACAATTGTCTGTTTTGGATGCTCGTATTTTAACTAGTGACGGTCCCACCTGTTTTGGTGCATTAACATAAATGAAAATTTGTGCTAGAAAATTGTTATTATATATTACTAATTTAATGAAAGTGAACATCACATTCCCTCTCCCTCTGCCCCCCCTTAGTGGCTTGTTTTCATTTGTCAGGAGAAAGTGATTTATGACGGTGAGCTGGTAAGAGCTTATCAGTAAGCCTTTCAACCACATATCTCAGCTCTAACCTGGTGCCAGCCTGGCTCTCGACTATAGTATTGCAGGAAGGATTTTATGGCTTGATAGGTCCCTTACAGGTAAACAGGACATTTCCTGTAAAAAGCTCTGGAATGTCATTCTTGACTTCTGACAGAAACTTAAGGGGAACTCTGGAGCAAGCCTTTCAGTGCTAACTTGTGCGCAAATTGCGAACCCGCACATGAGGAAACTAAAGTGCCCAGAGGAAACCCATGTTGACACGAGGAGAACATACAAACTTTAACTACTTGTAGACAGCTCCACGCCAATTGGCGTGGGCGCAGCAGCAGACTCAGGAACGCCTAACGCCGATTGGCGTGCATTCCTGGGGGCGTAGTTTGCAGGTGATCGTGTGCGCCGATGCGGACACATCACCGCTTCAATGATCGAGCTCCACTCCGCCATCAGCCTCCCAGCGACGATCGCCGCTAGGAGACTGTTAGGGTACAGCACTGTGATCTATGGCAGCGCTGTACAGGGGACAGCCGTGTGACATGGCTGTCCCCCTAGGGGAGACAGAAGTGATCGGGAGTCATAGGCTGAAGCCTATGACAGCTGATCACGGGGATTGGCTGGCTGGGGGAGGGAGGGTTTTTGAAAAAAAAAAAAAAGGAAATAAGGAAATTTATTACAAAAATAATAGATTAAATATTTATATATTACAAAAAAAAATCCTGGCAGGAATCAGGCCCCACCAACAGAGATCTATGTTGGTGGGGATAAAAGTGTGTGTGTTTTTACAAGGCCTTAAAGCTGCAGTGGCCTATTTAACAAAAAATGGCCTGGACTTTAAGGGGTTTTAACACTGCGGTCCTCAAGTGGTTACACTGTTAACCCAGTGCTGGAAGGCAAGAAGTACTTGCCTCTATGCCTCCAAGCTGCCCATATACTCCTATGAGAATTTATTAAATCTGTACTTAGAGGCTGCCTCAACCAATTTACTGAATAAAAGACCGTTATGCATGATCTTTGCCTGTAAAGATTTCTAAATCACTGAACCGGAAAAGATGTGCCGATCAGTTCTGACTTTATATGTGAATATTTGTTTTCCAGATGACATCATGCATCAGGACACCTTCCCCATGTGTGCTGCTGATATTGAGGATCAGCTGAAGAAGCAGTTTGCCTACCTGTCAGGTAAGCCCTTTAAGATGCATTACTTACTATATATTAAAATATGTTGACCCAGTTCCTTTCCTTGTTTCTTGATTTTGGTTAACTGGTTCGCATTCCACGTTTTTTACTCCTAAACGTTCCCAACATTTTTGACGCTTTAGCTGTATTACTTAGATACAGCTGTAACTTTTAAATTACTCATGCCATCTTAGTGATATGTATATCTTGTTTTTTGCATCGCTAAGCAACGACAGAGTGTTACATCTGTAGAGCATTGGGGCCCGAAACTTTCGCCCTAGCGATAGCATCCGATCGCTACAGGTGGCAGTTATTAAAAGTTTATAAATGGTATTGCAGGTTTTAATAGTGGGTTAATAGGCTAGGCTGGGGTTAAAAATTAAATGGGGATTAAAAATATAAATAAAAATACAAACTTTTTTCTTCAATTTTGTTGAATGATTGTTGCCATTAGCTAGCAATAATCATTCACAAGACTGTGCACATGCACAAGCGTGCACGGTTACGTGCATGTGCCACAGCATGCTGCTTTTGGTTAATGCAGGACGTAGATTCTATTTCCTGGAACACACAGCAACTCTAATTAGGTTGTAGAATCAAAATCCTGGAACTGCAACAGGTTAAGGAGGAACTGCAACAACAAATAGTAGAATGCGGTAAATTATTCAGGATAACCACTTTTAGGTTAAATATCCTGGTTTCATGCAGCAGCATCAACACTTCCTATAGCTATATATTGTTGTATTTTGGTATGTAGCCCCTCCCTCCCACTGAGGCTTAGCCTAGGCTGTTTATCATTTCCCCCAGAGGATTATGGGAGACAGGAGATCTTTTCTACTGACTTTGAATGCTCAGTAAACAAACATTCTTCAGAGATCACCTGTTAGTACTAAAGATGTTGCCGCCTGTGATACATTTCAGAAAGTAAATCGGGGAAAGGAAAGATTGTACAATGGGCAAGCACTGACTTATTAATAAATTAATATTGTATAAAAAAAATTGTTATTAATTTTTTTATTTTGACTACAGTTCCTCTAACATCAGTTGGATTGATGTGCATTTGGTGGCATTAATGTTCATGGCCCTGATGTAGGATCCGTTGAGCCTGAATATTTCATAAACACTGCTGACAGACATTCATTTTTAAACAGGACAGTCTGAAAAGGAATTGTGTATATTTGTCCATAGCAAAAAATAAAAACGTAGCTAATATTTGTAAATTAAATACAGCACAAAAGCATACAGTAGGAAATCTATATTCTGGCTACTAGGGACCCACCTGGAGTGTCAGATGCCCATTTTAGTAAAAGATTGGCACAGGACTGTGTGTAAGCTTGTACTGGAAGCAGCCTTGCTCTTTGCAGATTTTAGTATTTTTGAAAAAGCCTCAGTTACTTTGCAGTATGCCTCTCAGCTGTGATACTAAAACAATATGTATTAAGTATTGCATGCCACATGTATTTATATTAAAGAGACTATAAAGTCTAAAATACTGTGCATGGCGTTGGGTGTAGCAATAGGGGTTGCAAAGGTGGCGACCGCATCAGGGCCCTTGGGCCAGAGGGGCCCCGAAGGGCCCTCTCTCAACTACAGTATTGGCTTTCTATTGGTCCTGTGCTGATAATAATCACTTCTTTAGATACTTTGAATAGTGGTAATCGTTAACAAACTGTTCTGCATTCCCTTCTAGCACCTCTGACACTGTAGTTGCCATTAGCAGGTGTTGGTGCGCCGTATCAATTGTTATGTATAAAGTGCTTGGGGGGGCCCCATTGTAAAACTTGCATCGGGGCCCACAGCGCCTTAGCTACACCACTGCATGGCGTTCTTGTGAAAACTTATACTGACTTCTATGGTGCTTTCAAGATACATCACCCTCGGAGAACCCCTGTGCTGCAACTTCTGGAGGTTTGCCCCGCCCCCTTGTACCTGAATACTGTAGCACCTCTGTGTATCTCCAATACAGAGAACGTTATGAAGTTCGGCTGCAAAGTGGTAGGTAGGACTAACTGCCGGAAGTCGCGGCACAAGGGGTTTCCGAGTGTGAGTTATACTGAAAGCTCTGAGGAAGTCAGTATAACATTTTACACAGCATGAGTGTTTTAGAGTGTTTTAGACTTTGTAGCCTCTTTACGGTGTCTACACATCTTCAATAAATGCCTGATGTCAGGATTGTTAACTTTTGTAGGTGACACTGTGGGAAACTAGTGCCAGACACGTATAACAGACCACTATGGTTGTGGCTGTTTAGGAGGGGAACAAATGGAACACATGTTCCATGCATCCCTGACTCTTTAGAGCAGTGGTCCTCAAACTAAGGCCCGCAGAGGCTTTTTTACTGGCCCCCCCCAAACACAAAATGTGTAACTTATAGATGCCGCCCACTGTACCTATCGGCTGCTCAAATATAGAATAGCAGTGCTGGCATCACCCATCCACATGCTGTAAAAGCCAGATAAGTCATTCGCTGGCTGCCAGTCCAATCCTGCATCAGGTGACACTGCTGTCCAAGTTGACGGCAGGTTGTCACCTGGATGTGCTTCACTGTCTGGTGCACAGACGTTCTTCAGGTGCCGCATGACTGAATAGCTGCTGCTGGGAGGTCTCCTCCAGGCATGATTGGGGGGAATCGATACCTAGATTCAATGTAATGTTTTTCAAAATAATTTTATGTATGTTCTGGGCCCCCCAAGCAGTCTGAAGTATCCTGGCCCTTGACTGAAAAAGTTTAGGGACCTCTAATTTAGAGCTACCTGCTTGTTTGCAGAGTCTCCCGACCGTTTCCTTAGTATCAACTATGCTGCACAAGCAACTAGTTAATCAAGCATGGTTACATGGTGCTAGCTTTCATGATTTGAAAATGAAGGATAAAATATTCTTACACACTGTCCAGAAGTGAGTGAGGATCTGTCACAACTGACACCTTAAAGATGAATTCACTCATAGAAAGGCATGGGTGTGTGTGCGTACTGATATGAGAGTGATACGGGTCTGTTAGAAAGTCTTCTCCTCTGGTAATCCTAGAATGTGACATCACAACGGTCTGCAGTGTATTTCCATGACATCCTGGCCACCCCACTTCTTCTGCAAGACACTAAATGTGTCTATGGAATTTCTGTAGACTCCCCTAATAATCTTGCAGAGGATGAGTGGTGCACAGCGACATGGAAGTATGTGATACCACCTACCAGGACTTCCGAAAAAGATATGGGGAAGGCATTTGGACAAGTGAGAGGGGCTCTCACACATACACACATCTCCAATCACACCATCATATTGTGATGGTTGGAGATCATCTGACCCTGTTTGGAGTTCCTTAGTATCTGCAGAGAAAGTGTGAGGATGTGGCTCTACCCGCTACAGCATATGGACACAGCACCAGCTTCAGTAGACATAGAGCCAGACGCAGATTTTTTCAAGGTTTAGCTTTAAGCAGTTTGCACAGTGTGGCACTTCATAAATAACCTATACAAACAAGTTCTTCTTTGACTTAGACATGGTATGGTCTGTTGGCTACTGAATACGTGGCTGTACATTTCACGGGAAAGGTGAGATTCAGCATACAGGATCCTTGTCATTGTGTAATTACGCCTACACACGAAACCTTTTCCGGTCGTTTTTTTTTTTTTTTTTTTCTTCCCCATTGACAGATGACAGATTTGTAGTACAAGTTTCTATGTGTTACAGGCCACTGTCTCTTCCTATTATGTGTGGTGCAAAATACTGAGTCATTAGTAAGTGATACTTTTTATTCCCTTTTGTTGTTCTTTTTTAAAAGTAAAACCCCTTTGTTCCTCAGGACGTATAGTTTGATATCACTGAGGCTAGTCATCAAAGAAAGTGTAGAGCATGCCTGAGGACAGCGCTTTGATTTCTTTCTTGCTTTCTATAAATGCAGATGCTTGTAAGCATGGCCTTTATTATCATTTGTGTCATCTGAATAAGGCGAGTCTGTATTGTTAGACATATGGGAGCCATTCTTACATATTTTAGTTTGTTTTGTTTCATGAATGCTCTGCTCATCCCCTTACATGTAAATAGGCACCAAGGTAATTTGGGCCCTGGAAATAGCCGCTGGTAGAATATTGGTAAAATTACCGATATTCTACTAAGTAATTACAATAGTAAAATATCGGTAAGAATTACCAATATCTTACGATCGTTTAACCTGACCTGATTCTCACTTGAACCTTACCTCTGTCAATACCAATTCCCTAACCCCCCCCCCCCCCAACTTGTGCCTAACCATAACCGAATCCCCCTTCCTTCCCCCAACCAATGTTTAACCCTTACCAACCCTCAGACTGATGCCTATTAACCTCTCCAACCTATGCCTAATCCTAGCCAACCCCTCCTCCTATGCCTAACCCTAACCGACCCGCCCCCCCATCTATGCCTAACCCTAACTGACCCCCCAACCTAAACCTAACTGATCTCCCCAAAGCAATAACTTCCCTAAACTTAACTGCGGCTAACAGCTGAGATTAGTGGTTATTAATGGATAAAATAGCCAGCAACCTTTCCCCGCCATAGAGTTTTGCTATGGTCTTTGAGAAAGCATAGTTCAAAACATTTGTCAACTGGCATTTTTCCCTGTGCACTATGCTCCCTGGATGGGTCATATATTGCTGTCTTTATGCAAATTTGGAATAATTCCACTGCTTACTACTACTGGTACCCATACAATTTCTATTTTGATACCATATGGGACTTATGGGCAATACATGGAAGCATGGTTGTTAAAGCTGACTTTTCCTATTGTATGTGTGCCTCAGCAATGTGTGCGGAGATCATTCTTTGTCTCCAGATATACATAACCTATTTACACTGTGTCATTATGTAACACAGACAAAACACAAATATCTGATTACCTTAGCTTGCTCAGATAGTCCACACATTTTCTTCTGTCTGTATTGAAAACAAACCTTTTCCTGGGAGTGGGCTTTAAACAAGATAGTAATTTGTGGCTTTTCTCTGGGTCTTTCAGCTCCCTCTAGTGTCTGTTAATTAAAAAGCATTTTATTTCCACCGACCCGTAAATAAGGAATGCATAACTCTCACTTTATTAAATATGATTTTAAACTTATCTTGTAATTCTGTGGATTCTTCTGTTTATATAAGTGTATTTCACCTTATTTGGGCATATCCATGTGACTTTTTCATAATTTGGCTGTTTGAGGGGCAACACGGTGCCATAGTGATTATCACTCTCGCCTTGCAGCGCTGGGTCCCCGCTTCCAATCCCAGCCAGGGCACTATCTGTATGGGTTTCCTCCGGGTACTGTTGTTTCCTCCCACGCCTCTAATACATACAGAAAAGTTAATTGGCTTCCTCTTAAATTGGCACTAGAGTACAGTACATACTACATTATACATACATGCATACATAGACATATGACTATGATAGGGATTAGATTGTGAGCACCTCTGCAGGACAGTTAGTGACCAGACAGTATACTCTGTACAGCGCTGCGGAAGATGTCTGTGCTATATAAATGCTAAATAATAACAGATTTTTATAGGTCTGTAAATCTGATGCAATTGCACAGTAGCTTTTCCTCCGTTAGTGGGCCCAAACGGTTGTTTCCGATCAATATTATGATCGAATTGGATAATCGATCATCCAGACAATTGCATCATTAACCACTTCACACCAAAGGCAGTGGCGTAGCTAAGGAGCTATGGGCCCAATGCACGTTTTACAATGGGGTCCCCCAAGCACTCTATACATAACAATCCATACGGTGCACCAAAACCTGCCAATGACAACTACAGTGTCAGAGGTGCAAGTAGGGGATGGGGAACAGTTTGTTAATGATTACCACTATTCAAAGTATCTATAGAAGTGAGTATTATGAGCATAGGACCAATAGAGAGCTAATACTGAAGTTGAGGGAGGGCCCCTCGGGCCCCCTCTGGCCCAAGCACCCAATGCGGTGGCTACCTCTGCAACCACTATTGCTACTCCCCTGCCAAAAGCGTTTTCACCCTAACGGACAAGAGCGCTTTTCACTTTTCAGTGCTCATCCCTTTTATTTGCCAATAGCTTAATCACTACTAATCACAATGAAATGATCTAGATCTTGTTTTTTTCACCACCAATTAGGCTTTTTGTGGTTGATATTTGTTTTCAGTAATTACTTTATTTTCTATGCATTTTAAAGGGAAAAACAAGGAAAAATAAACTATTTCTCCAATTTCATCCCCTATAGTTTTTATATAAACACTGCTACTGTGTATAAAACCCACACATTGCATCTGCTTATTTGTCCTGGTTATCACAAGATTTTAATTATGTCCCTAGTACAAAGTATGGTGGCAATATAGTATTTGGAAATAAAGGTGTATTTTTTCTTTGGTGTTTTTTTTTTTCACGTGCATGTGCACAGGAATGCATGCGCAGGGGTGCACACATGCACGCGCACATCGGCAGCAGCACTGGCTGACTTACTGACTTATAAAAACGTCCTGGAGCCATTAAGAGGCTCTAGCAGGACGTTTTTATAAGTCAGCTTGTCGTCAAGTGGTCAATGGCCACCTCAAGAAAAGCCTTTTGATGTTACTAGAGATGGTGAGTGAGATTCTGGTAATTCCTGCTTGCAAACTGAATCCAATAAAATGGGCCCCTGAGAAAAAATGAATGTAGGGCTCTTTATATGTTCATACTGTACTGACAGTCCCTGACTTGTGGGGCCCCTGAGGGGTTTGGGGCCCTGGGCAATTGCCCAGTTTGACCCTATGGCAACACCAGTCCTGATTATATATGCAGCTTAGAACTTGGCCAGTCAGAATAGTCAGAAGGTGCATATAAGCATCTCATTGCCCATCTCGATGTTCCTCACTGAATGTGCCGACCAGTGAGAGATGTGCTAGAATGTCCCTAATTGAGCCCTACATTTGGGGGATGTTACTTCCTCAGGTTTAATAAATGATCCAATTTTACCTTTCAATCAACCTTCCAATCAACTGGATCAGATTTGATACTGTTAATGGTGCCAGTGGACCATAAGTGATAAGCTCATCAATCAGATTATTGATTTATTTTGTGGATTGATTCTTTCTGAAATGATTGGATTGGTTATAATTTGTATTCCGTTTATGGGCCGGATGGATATATTCATACAAAAAAGGCGGCTGGGAAAAAGGGCAAAGGGGATAGCCGCTAGTGGAATATCTGTAAAATTACTGATATTCTGGTACTGAATTCCAATAGTAAAATATAAGTAATCTTTACCGATATTTTACTATGACTTATCCTAACCCCACTCTCACATAGAACTCTTCCTGTACTGATCCCTAACCCCTAACTCTCCCTCTACTTATGCCTAACCCTTAGCTCCCCAAGGTGACCCCTTACCCTTAACCCCCCCCCCCCCCCCCCCCACCACCACCACCAACCTGGTGGCGTCTAAACCTTAAACCCCCTTTCCCCTGCCCCAGAGCTGTGATTTGCATCAATGTGAGGACATTTTGTCACATGGAGGCACCCGATAAAATAGCATACGTGGGGCCTCCATGTGCCCACACTTCATCACATTGCTCCGGATCGGGGCTTTAATAATGGGCACCTATGGTGGAGCCCTTTACCCATGGAGCCTGCGTACCCTTTTTCCAGTTTTGCCAATCGATGTCTTGCAATTGTTTCCTTCCAATCACAATCATCGTATCAGGTCGATCATTCTGTAAAATTGAATCATTAGTGGGCACCTTTAGTTTATTTGGAGTTTATATATGCTTTGTCATTTGAGTTCCATCATATATTCTGTGGCTTAAATATCACATTAATAACATCATTTTTCATTGTAGGTGGAAGGGGAGAAAATGGGTGTCCTGTCATCACGTTTCCGGAGTACCCGTCGTTCAGCGAGATCCCGGAGACAGAGTTCCAGAATGTGCTGACCTATCTAACCAGCGTTCCCAGGTAAGCTGATCCTCTGTCACGTGTCTGCCGCACTAATGCATGGGCATAGTATAGAGACACAATGCAGCCAAGAAATGGCTTAATCTTTCCTGAACTTAGGCCCAGTAATAATGAGCGCTGTTGTGATATTTTCCCTAGGAGCAATGTCGATTCTCTGGGTGTGGACTCTCTGAGCCACAAAACAAGTGAATTGTTTACATTTGATAAGGAGCCAAGCTAGAGTAAATACAGTAGTCATATTGTAAAACTCCACCCTTCCCTTTTCTCAAGCCGGAATGTAAATGTCCCTGTCCTGTAAGGGGCTGTGTCATCCTGCTTCTGTTTTGCTTAATAATCACCACATATGACTTGTTACTGTAAAATGTTTCAGAATCCACCAGGCTGAGAAGATATTTTATGAAGTTATAGTGAGCTGTCTTCTGGAAAAGGTTGAAGTCAGTGCACAGACACAGCTGAATATGGCCAGTCCTGCCCCTTTACATTGGCAATTCAGATTTTACAAAGATGTGCCCTGAATTATGTGTCATTACTTGCTCCTGTGGTTTCACATACAATGGCTTTTGTATAGCACTGTTAAAGGCATACCGAGGTGACATGAGATAGATGTGTATGTACAGTGCCTAGAACACACACAATAACTATGCTCTGGTCCTTTGTTCTTTCTCTGTCTTAAAGAGTTAAACTGTACCTGAGATGGCACGTACTTCAGTATTTATACTTGCCTGGGGCTTCCTCCAGCCTCATCTGGTCTGTGGGCTCCCCCACCGCTCTCCTCAGCCAATCCATTCTCACATGGTCTCCTCTGCTATTTTGGCCAGTCGTGCTTTTCTGCGCATGCACGGTTGGGATATCTAAAAAAAAAGTCATTTTTAGGAGGAGGAGAGATGCAATTGTTTATCTCATCAGTTTAATGTTATGCTTAATTTTAGTTTAATTGAATGATTCTTCATTAAAGCTCAGCAAAAGTCCTTATCAGAATAAAGGAGGCATGGCCTAGGGTGGGGCATCTGCAGATGGGCAGAGTTTAAGGGGTCAGATCCTTGCATATAGGATATTGGGATGTAAATCTAGCGATAGCTAAATGAGGAATGTGTAGCTGAATGCTAATGAGAATTAACAGTTTTCTGCTGTCAGTGTGTGTGTGTGGCCATTGAATCTGTTGTGGATTACATCTCTCCTACAGATCTGTGTAGACTGGGGCTGACCTGGCTCATGACCAAAGCATCTGGTGGATGCAATGTTCTAATGTCAGTATCTGCAAGTGTTCAGAGAAGTTGCAGCATTCAGTATGACTTTCTTCAGTTTCACGATCGAGAAGAAAATTCTGTCTAGCACAAGAAGGGGAATGGAGCAGAAACCAGTTTTCTTTTCACAATGTGTAGTATAAAGTTTCGTGGGAAAGTGGAAATTGTACATTTCAGGTCTGTTTTAATTTAGAACTAGTGGATGGCTGGATATACTGACACAACGGCATACTTACTGCGATCGCTCAAACTCACTCTGATCACGCGAACGACAGTCTGTACAAACGCCCGATTTAGCGGGCGAACGACTGAACGACGGGTCGTTCAAACGACCCGTCGTTCGCAAAAACCGGACGTGTGTATGGGCCTCAAGTCATGTGAATGCTTGCTGTGCAATTAATCAGCCATATGATGATGCTAATTCATTAGCCAGCAGGGGTGTAACTAGGGGGGAGCAGGCACTGCAATCCCAGGGGGTCCCAGAGGCGTGGGAGTGCCCAACTTCTAAGCTTTCCTTTCTCTGATACTCCAGATCAGGTGTTTTTATAGCAACACATGTTATGGATGTAAAGATGGCCACACTTGTTTTGACCCCTGTATGACGGACACCCATGTTGTGAGAGTCCTTAAGGGTAGGCAAGGGAAGGGTTGTGAACATTAAGGGGGCCACTATGGTTTCTAGTAATGCCCCGTTGGCAAGTTTTCAGGCAAGTGGCAAAGAAGGGTAAGAAAGTTGGAACAAGAAATTGTGGTTCACAAGCTGTGCAGTGGCTGACAGGGGCGTTGCTAGCCCAAAAAAATCAGTGGCACATGCCCCAGATCTATTGTGGGATGTCCCCCAGGTAGAGTATAGGTGCCACAGCACCCAACATGGCACCACACAGTACCGAGCATACCCCACAGAGGCACCACAGCACGGAGCATGGCATTATGGTATGCTGGGTGCTATGGTGCCTCTATGTGGTCATATTGGGTGCTGTAATGCTATACTAGATGCTGTGATGCCTTTATGGAGACATGCATGAAGCTATGGTTCTTCTATGGGGGCATGCTGGGAGTTGTGGTGCCTCAATGTGAGGCCTGTGGGAGCATGGGACCCCCTCCCATGCGCCTACCCGTCTAATTGAAGGTCAGGGAATGCAATGGGAGAACTGGCAGCAGGCCAGCTCACCCTGCAGAAAGCCAGACCAGCCAGCACAGAAGCCAAGTAACTTTGCCTAGTTATGTTTAAATTACACTGCCTATTTATGTGATGTGCAGCATATTTTTTTTTTGTATTAATGGAGAGGGGGGCTT
Source organism: Hyperolius riggenbachi (assembly GCF_040937935.1). Classification (NCBI taxonomy): domain Eukaryota; kingdom Metazoa; phylum Chordata; class Amphibia; order Anura; family Hyperoliidae; genus Hyperolius; species Hyperolius riggenbachi. Next base: position 212,419,090 of record NC_090647.1, read on the forward strand.
CATCCAACATTTTGCTGGGCAGGCATACTTATACCGTTGTTACGTTCATGGAAATTTTGCTTCACCGGTGACCACACCAACATTCCAGTGCATGGCCACACCCATTTTTCAGCTGCAGTGCCCAAAACTGGTCCGGACCTCTTAAGGCACGTAGTACACATGCTGATTTCTTCAAATGATGGGTCACCAGATCCGCCTGAGGGGCGGCCATTCTGACAACCGTTTCCCCATGTGTACAGTCAGCTCGGCGGATCAGTCGAAACCAGCCTTATCAGACTGCCGACAGACTTTACACACAGGGATACTGTCGTCAGAACGGCTGCCCCGTGGGCTGGTCTGACGACCCGTTAATTGAAGAAATGAGGCGTGTGTACGCGCCTTTAGGATCCTAGCAATGCCCCTGGTGGCTAACAACACACACATTTTAAATAGTCATGTATCAGCTTCAGCCAGCAGTGAAAGAGTAACTGTTATCCCCCAAAGTGAAATTTAAATCTCTACAGCAATGTTTTATTTAGTATTAAAGTGATCCAAAAAGCCAATGCAGAACTTAAAAATCAATATAATTTTGTTACTATGTAGCCTTTTGCCCAAGCTAATGACGCAAAGCCGCATATCTGATACTGGTGAGCATGCAGAGCATGCCTATGTCTGCCCGACCCCCCTCTCCCCCCTCTCCCCCCTCTCCCCCCCAGGACCAGGTGCCGATCTATTCGCACCACAAACAGCTGACCGCTCTGACAGGGAGAGAGAGCGGCAGCACTTCCAGCGCAGCCACGGCAGAGCAGCCGCCACCGAGTCACATGTGAGACATGTGAGAGAGATGCACGGTGGCGGCTGCTCTGCCGTGGCTGCGCTGGAAGTGCTGCCGCTCTCTCTCCCTGTCAGAGCGGTCAGCTGTTTGTGGTGCGAATAGATCGGCACCTGGTCCTGGGGGGGAGAGGGGGGTCGGGCAGACATAGGCATGCTCTGCATGCTCATCAGTATCAGTTATGCGGCTTTGCGTCATTAGCTTGGGCAAAAGGCTACATAGTAACAAAATTATATTGATTTTTAAGTTCTGCATTGGCTTTTTGGATCACTTTAATACTAAATAAAACATTGCTGTAGAGATTTAAATTTCACTTTGGGGGCTAACCGTTACTCTTGAAGGTGCTGCTTGGCTAGCTACTGATTTGGAGTATCTGGTACTTGAGCACTTTAGCATTAGAAAGCAGAATTGTATGGAAAGGTGTTTATTAGGACTGAGCTGGCCCTCACATGTGAGATGTGCTGGAAGAGCTTAATAGAATAAGGAAATACCATGCTAGATTTGTTGTCACATGTGCTTCAAGAAAGACGTATTTTGTACTATAGCAATGTATAGCTATGTTTCTGGAGTTACTGGTGTGTTCAGTCCAAACAGGTTTTATGTATCTGAGATGCATCATAGTTAAGAATGCTGTGTACTAGTAATACATGTGGCAATTATTGTTTCTGTTTCTAACACAAGGGATAACCGCTGTAATGCCTCTTGTAGAATTTGAGTTGTACATGAGAATTCCATTCATTTGTCGCAGTGGTAGCAACAACAACAACTACAACAACAACAAATAACATTTGTAAAGCGCTTTTCTCCCGTAGGACTCAAAGCGCAAAAGCATGGCTCAGACCATCGTGGTACAGAGGAAGAATTTTATAAGTCTGGAAATGCCAGGCTAAACAGGTGGCTTTTCAGTTTGGATTTGAATAGCTCCAGGGATGGTGCTGTTTTTACTGGGTACGGCAGGGAGTTCCAAAGAGTAGCGGCAGCATGACAAAAGGCTCTATCTCCAGATTTTTTGAGGTGCACTCTGGGAGTGACCAAGTTTATAGAACTTGCTGATCTGAGGTTGTGAGAGGTGTGGTGCAGCTTCAGCAAGTCCTTCATGTATCCAGGGCCCAGATTGTGCAGGAATTTGAATGTCAGCAGTCCAATCTTGAAGAGTATTCTCCATTCTACTGGTAGCCAGTGCAGTGAGCGAAGGATCGGTGTAATGTGACAGTGGCGAGGCTGGTTTGTTAGTAATCTGGCAGCAGCAGTCTGCACTGACGCAGGTCCTTTTTGGGGAGGCCAGCATAAAGGGCATTGCAGTAGTCCAGCGTGGACTAGGGTTGGAAGATCCTCTGGGGGAATCAGATGTTTAATCTTTGCAATGTTCTTCAGATGAAAGTAGGAAGATTTAACTACAGATGAAATTTCGTTTCTGAAACTCAATTCCCCAGCACCAGAATCTCTCCTTAGTTCATGTGAGTAAAAAGAGGCAGAGTAAAAAGAGTGCATCTTAATTCACAACAGATTTCAGTTATAGCAGTTAATTTAGTTATAGCAGTTAATTGTCCAAGCACAATAAAAACATGTTTATAGTAGCCCTGTGCACTGTTGGAACTGCTGTTCTTTATTTCCGGTTTTCTGTGCATTGCCAGATTGGTAGCAGCATGCTTTGACAATGCGCTGGAAATGCTGCCTCTGGCTTTTTCATATATTTCCTGCTGCCTGTGCACACTAAAGATTAGTGTTTTCCTGCAATAGTACACATGGCTCCATTTAGTTACAATGAATGTGATTGACATTTTGCCACATAGCAGCACATTTCCTAGGCAAAGCATTGCCCACACCGTGTCTTTCAGCTTTGTGATTCCTAGAGCCCCTTTAGTTCAGTGTAAGTTCAAGAGGCAAAAGCAAATGGCTAAATGGGACTTATCCTACCAATCACCAACATGTTTTATGTTCTACAAAAAAGAAAGGCCTTTTTGCCACCCAACCTTAAAGCCGATAAATAGGATGCAGATAATTTGGCACATGGCAATACAGATGTGCACTCAGTAATGTGGCACTTAATCATATGCTGGCACTTTGTGTAGTCAACTACCTGTGCTCTGCTACTGATGGTGGACTGGGTGACAGCACTCCAATACTATATAGCCACAACCCAAAACTCTACAACAGATGGTGACCTGAATGCCATTACTTACCATACATACTCTGTTACAGGTGTTGAACTGGATTTCATCACTTAGTCACTATGTACAACAATACATACTCTTCTGCAGATGCTATACTGGATGCCACATGCCAGCACTCTGCTACCATGTAGCCAGTATTCCCACACTCTGCCACATATGGTGGACTGGATGCCAGCATTCAGCTACCATGTAGCCAAAATCCAACACTCTGCCACATATGGTGGACTGGATGCCAGCACTCTGCTACCATGTAGCCAGTATTCCCACACTCTGCCACATATGGTGGATTGGATGCCAGCATTCAGCTACCATGTAGCCAAAATCCAACACTCTGCCACATATGGTGGACTGGATGCCAGCACTCTGCTACCATGTAGCCAGTATTCCCACACTCTGCCACATATGGTGGACTGGATGCCAGCACTCTGCTACCATGTAGCCAGTATTCCCACACTCTGCCACATATGGTGGACTGGATGCCAGCATTCAGCTACCATGTAGCCAAAATCCAACACTCTGCCACATATGGTGGACTGGATGCCAGCACTCTGCTACCATGTAGCCAGTATTCCCACACTCTGCCACATATGGTGCACTGGATGCCAGCATTCAGCTACCATGTAGCCAAAATCCAACACTCTGCCACATATGGTGGACTGGATGCCAGCACTCAGCTACAATGTATGTTGGAGGATCAGTGATCATAAATAAAGTGGGAGGTACTTTAAAACTATCTCTGCAAATGTTGTATAGCTGAGAAGACGTGTATCTGAACCCCAAATCAAACTGCCCAAGGTCAAACCTAAATGTACACTGCCTCCCTCCACAGGAATGGGCATGCACCTTCTGCCAAGCTAAGCATTCATGTCTATAGGGCACCTGTTATGATGATGTATGGTTGGATTGTGGTGTCATACTTGCCATTAGAGTGTGATGTCATACCTGTACTCTGTAGTGTGCTGCAGAACAGTATGGTTCTATGAAAACACAAATAGTACAAAACCTGTATTACTCACTTTTTATACTTTCACAGTACCATGCATATAACCAGTACCTTCATATACCATAGTAATACTTCTACAGCATATTTGTCCATATTTTATTCCAGTCATAAAGCTATCAACATTTCTAGTAGTTTATCTGTATTGATTGTACTCTTATCAGAAACAGAAGTCAGTAAATAGTTTGTCACAGTAGCAGTTTATAGATAAGTAAATCATTCCTATGCATCAGAAACAGTCCTCATGAAATCTTTCATTTCGAATCAGTAAACTGATTCTTTCACTAAAAATTAGTCCGCGGGCTATTACTACTCTATGCTCATTCATTATTAGTCTGTTCGGCAATGCTCACGTCATGTTTGTCTCTATGGGGGAGGGATGGAATAGGAGAGTTGGGACCCCTTTCCATAGTATAGAACACACTGCTTGGATGGGAGGTGAGCAGCATGTTTGTACAGGATGTTTCAAAAGTTGGAACCCTGTGTTTGTTTCTTACTTTGTACAGCGCCATGGAATATGTTGGAGTTTATAAATCAATAATCATAATAAAAAGTGATACCCAAGAAGAATCCCAGAATATGTGCCAGGGTTTAGAAGTCTGTAGCCAGCTTCTCTCTGACCTGGATGTGTAGCAGCTCCATCTGTAATTCAAGTGTTACTTCCAGGTTCAGGAAAAGGAACATAGGACATTTGAGTGTGGTTTGAAAATTTTGGGCACAGCCAGGGGCGTTGCTAACCCCAAAGATCAGTGGCACGTTCCCCCGGATCTATTCTGGGGTGCCCCGGATGTCACCCAGGCAGAGTCAGCTGTGGTGCATCAATGGCGGGCATGCTGGGAGCTGTGGTGCATCAATTAGGGTTATTTTGTGGTGCCTCTATGTGGGCATACTAGGTGCTGTGGGGTCATGCTGGGTGCTGTGATGCCTTTATGGGGTTGTGCAGGGAGTGGTGGTTCTTCTATGAGGGCTTGGGGGGGGGGGGGTTGTGGTGCCTCAATTGGAGGCCAGTGGAAGCATGGGAGAGGGTCCACTAGAAGGTCAGGGAATGTTATGGGGGAACTTCCAGATAAATGGCAGCAGGCCAGACCACCCAGAAGGAGGCCGGACCACCCAGAAGGAGGCCGGACCACCCAGAAGGAGGCCGGACCCCCCAGAAGTAGACCAGACCACCCAGAAGGAAGCCAGACCAGCCAGCACAGAAGCCAGTTAACTCTGCCTAGTTATGCTTAAGTGACACTGCCTAGTTATGTGATATGTAGCATTTTTTTGTATTAATGTAGAGGGCGGCTTCATCCAACATTTTGCTGGGCAGGCCTACTCAAACCGCTGTTAAGTTCATGTAAATTTGACTCCACCCATGGCCATTCCCACATTTGGTTGCATGGCCACACCCATTTTCTGGCTGGTGTGCCCAAAAGTGACCTGGATCTCTGAGGATCCTAGCAAAGCCCCTGAGCACAGCCATAGGCGCCTATGTTTAAACTGGAAATTGCTGGCTACACCTGGAAAAAATGCGGACTCCACTAGTAGGAGTGGACTGATACCACTAAAATAATGGGCACAATTAAGAAAAATAGCGGCAGTGGAGTTCAGAACTCTGAAGGGATGCAGCAGGCTTCTGGTTACCAGAGGCGATATAGCCGCTCACTAGAAGCAAAATCAGAATCAGAATCAGTTTTATTTTGCCAAGAACAGCAAGAGCCATAATCGGAATTATTTGTGGTACACATGGTAAAGACATACAACACATACAATTTGAAATGCAGTGATCAGATATACAGATAGTGATGCCGGTAGACACTAGTAAAAGGGCCCCGTTTCCGGATAAGAACCGAGGGAGGCAGCGACGGGGACCAGCTGATCGACCCGGCAATTACGAGTGCAGGCCGGACCGGGAAAGGTCAGAGTTCAGTGACCGAACGGCTTGGGGGAAGAAGGTGTTCTTCCGCCTGGTGGCTTTGGATGGTAAAGTCCTGAAGTGGCGGCCCACCGGGAGGAGCTTGAAGTAGTGGCTGCCAGGGTGAGAGGGGTCACGGGAGATTATGGTGGCCCTCTTCCTCAATCTAGCGGAGTGGAGGAGATCAAGAGGTGGAAGAGGAGACCCGATGATTCTCTCTGCATCAGCTATGACCCTCTGCAGTTTGTTTATCACTGGCCGTTGCGCCCGCATACCAAACAATGACTGAGGAGCAGAGGATGGATTCTATGGTGGCAGCATAGAAGCTGGCCAGCAGCTCCCGTGGCATGCCAAATCTCTTCAGTTGGCGCAGGAAGAACAACCTCTGCTACACAGTAGCCAAACTCTGGGCTATTTGATTATCGGGCTGGGTGCAGGAGGGTTATTTAAGTGTTAGTAGTGGGTGGTGGTTATTAATAGGAGTAGATTTTGAGAAGTTAGTTTTAGGAGTAGGTGGAGGAGGTTAGTTTTAGGCATACATTGTCAGAGGCTAGTGTTAGGAGTTGGTGGTGGTTAGTTTTAGGCATATGTAGTGATAGATTAGGGTTAGGAGTAGGTGGGAGTGGTTAGTATTAGGAGTAGATAGTGGGAAGTTAGTGTTCAGAGTAGGTGGGGGAGGTTAGTTTTAGGCATACATTGTCAGAGGCTAGTGTTAGGAGTTGGTGGTGGAGGTTAGTTTAAGGCATATATAGTGAGAGATTAGGGTTAGGAGTATGTGGGGGGAGGGTTAGTATTAGGAGTAGATAGTGGGAAGTTAGTGTTAGGAGTAGGTGGAGGAGGTTAGGTTTAGACATATATTGTCAGAGGTTAGTGTTGGGACTAGGTTGGGGGATGGTTAGTATTTTGAAAGGACCACTGTCACTGAATCCAGCATTTAACCAGGAAACAAGAATAAATCCAAATGCTATTGAATCGTTTTAGGAGTGATGAGTAAGCGGTGTCTGTGCATTCTAACTAAATATGCTAATTTTTCAGCTATAAGTATGTGATAATTTAAGGGTCCAATGCTCCATGGCTATGATTGAATAGCTATGATTAAGGAGCCGTTGCTCCGATACACGTGAGCTTTTCCTTGCAACTCTGATGTTGGATTACAAATAAAGGTCTTCTTTGATTATATCCCTCCATTTGGTGCAGCGGGATTTTTTGGGATTTACTTCCAATGCTCCATGTATCCCTTTGTGTGGCCGGGTTTAACCCTAATAAGGGTTGCTGTACATATTAAAATGCTTCCATGTCAGTAATGTGAATTCTGCTAATGTAATTAAAGGCTTACCACAATGTCTGTGAAGTGTGACCCCCTCTCCACCATCAGTGCACAAAAAGCCCAAAGGACAAAGTGTGGCCTGCTCTTTGGTACACAGCTGAATGTCGCCTTGTATAACAGTGTGTCGCTATGAATGTTCACTGCAGGCATTCTAGTTTTCCTCTCGCAGAGATTGCATGTGACAGCTTGTGCTGTAAGCAGAGAATATCCCCAGCCAGTCTTCAAGGCAGGCCTTTAATAGAAACATTCGCCTGCAGGGAACAGGCAACTAGAATTTTGTCGTAGGCTTTTTTTTTCCCAGTAACCCATGACAACAGAGCCCATTATCTTCTTGTGTGTGTGTGTGTGTGTGTGTGTGTGTGTGTGTGTGTGTGTGTGTGTGTGTGTGTGTGTGTGTGACATACAGTACTAGGTGTGTGTGTGTGTGTGTGTGTGTGTGTGTGTGTGTGTGTGTCTCCTCTTCTGGCCAAATTACACCTTCAATTTTGTAAAGGAAAATTAGTTAACCAGTACTGCACAAAATAAAGTGTGTTAAGTTATTAATGTTAATGCAAAGTTCATTTTCATTTCATGAACTTCTAAACATATGGACAGTGGAATAGTAATTCTGTCAAATGTTTGCACAGCCTCATAAATCATTATGTAATAACTCCACCCTTGTCACACATCACAGCTTGTAATCTGTATTCAGTAAGGAGTCTGTCACTCAGTTCCTGTTATAGGGATTTGTGTCCACTCCTTTTTGCAGATTGCTTCCAGTTTTCATATTCTTTTTGCTTTCTAAAGCATGTTTAAGATGTATACATAGATTTTTGATGATAATTAAAGGGAACCCGAGGTGTCAGACCTATGGAAGTTGCCATATTTATTTCCTATTAAACAATATCAGTTGCCCGGCAGTCCTGATGATCTTTCTGGTCAGTAGGGTCTAAATGACACACCTGAAACAAGCATGTATCTAAGCTAGTCACATTTCTCATAGACATCTGATATGCATGATTGTTCAGTGTCTATGGCTTAAAGTATTAGAGGCAGGGGATCATCAGGACAGCCAGGCAATCTTCATTATCTAAAAGGAAATAAATATGTCATCCTCCATATCCCTCTGACCTTGGGTTCCCTTTAAGTCAGAGTGTCAGAGCCATTCTTGAAATGCCTATTTGCCTTGCCTTTCAAGCAGCTCATAGTGGATTTCAACAGGGCTGTGGAGTCGGTACAAAAATCTTCTGACTCCCAACTCCTCAGTTTATGAAACCACTGGCTCCGACTCTGGGTACCCAAAATGGCTCCGACTCCTCAACTCCATCTCTACAGCCCTGGATTTTAAAGTATGTTTAGGATAAATTGTGTTGTAGAAGTCATCCAGTTTTCAGCATTGGCTGCATTTTTCAACATTATCTAGAATGTGACTCTATTTAGTGGAATCCATTCTTTACCTGAATGTTTTCAGTGCTGTTGGCTGCCACACCAGCCCAAAGCATTACAGTTCCTTGTTTCCCAAAGGCCTCTGGTTTGGTAGATGCTGTCTTGCATGCCCCAGATGTTGACTTTTGTGTAGTAAGGCTTTATATCCTGATGGCGCTTCAGTGCAGTGTTTGTACTAGCAGTGCAGCACCTTAGATCTGTACATCCACCATGTGTCATCGAGCCTTCCCTGCAGGTTATTGGCAGCCTTATAAGGGTTTGCCTTTTCCTTTCTGGCCAGCTTTCAAACAGTCTTAAGTTTGAAGCATTAGAGACTTTGAGCTTTGCAATTGTCAACAAGAGAATTTTTTTTAAGTTCTATCGAGGTACTTAAAGCCTTCATCCCTGGACTGGTAGAAGGGTCTGCACTTGCCACAATTACAACATCTGATCCCAAGATTTAACCTTCATGATGCAAAAATAGCGGCCCTGGGTTCAGGGATAGTTCTAGACCGTTTGTACATAGTCAGTTATTTATTGATATTGAACTTCTAAATGTTTTCCCATTGAGGCCAATGAATATTAGAGATACAGAAAATTGCTGTTCTCTCATTTCCTGTTCCAAAGACCCGTAGGTTTCTTTGTAGAGCCCTAGAGGTCCCAGGGACCTCCATGGGGACAGATATTGATGACCACTTAAAAATGGCTCTAAATACTTTTCATACTACTCCAGTTTGTATTTTTTTTCTGAAAATTGGACTTTACTCAATTCACACATGATCTGCTTATATGCGGTTCTGGCAGTATATGGTCTTATCATTTACAAACATCATTTTTCCATGAAGTGTTTCGGTGCTCAGACATGCATTTATGCCTCTCTATAAAAGTTATAATCAGATAATTGCTATGTTAGAATGTCAGTGGGCAGGTTGAGCACACCAGACCTCCCTGTCTTCCATCAGTGGTGCAGATCCTTGGGGCAGAGGATTGTATTCATACACACTTCTCTGTGTTAGTACAGGAGGGATGATATGTATGAAATCTGGAAATAAAGATAGCTGTGGCCCATATCATCCAATTCTCTTTCCTCTTTCATTTTCTTAGACAGTCATCTGTAACTATTCTGTTTTAGCTCCAGTTTTCATTCATCAACAGTGGATGATTCCTTCCCAACACACAGACTGGTGTGACTGCTGCCACTGGCATGTATCCTGAGCATGGCTGAGTGTTATTAGCTTGGCCATTTTGCATACTGTTTTTGGCAGTATGTATGTTGTGTGTGTCACAGCTTGCATTTTCCCTATTCTGGTTCTTGTTCGAAAATCCCAACTAAAACATACATTCATAAACAAATAGTAAGCCAGCCATCCATCCACTTAACACACAAGCCTGCATACCATGCTTTCCAAATTTTTCTATGAGAATTTTATGTGCCCAAGTTATGATTATGCCTATGTCTTAGTGTCAAGCACCCGACCCATGTTCGATGGAGTGCCTTCCATAACCATTGAATTGCAAGTTATGATTAGACACTATCCTCTGGTGGGGAATTAAATACAAGCGCCCCCTACTTACAAGCTGCTTTTGTTCCAGGAGGTTATAAGTCCATTCATGTATTATATACACTGGAAGGTGGGGATAAATGCTTTACTTATGGACAATTCTGGATGTGGACTTGCAGTATATATAAACCATGCTTTCCGGTTGTTTTGAAGGCGCTTACAGCAGTTTATACAATATGTAATAAAACATGTAATAAAATATCAGAGTAAACAGAGGCGCCAAAAGGATAAAAAGGATATAACATTTTTAAAACATGGAAGTGGTGGAGGTGGACTCTTACCCACTCCAAAGGACACGACAAAAGGAACGTGTTAAAGTATAACACAAGGTTTATTTATACACTCCACAATTTTTGCAACGCGTTTCACGGGCGTGACCCGGCTTCATTAGGCAGTAAGACAGGAGTATACAGCTAAAGTCGTCCAGGTCTATACTGAGGTGCTCAGTATAGACCTTGTCGACTTTAGCTGTATACTCCTGTCTTACTGCCTGATGAAGTGTATAAATAAACCTTGTGTTATACATTAACTAGTTCCTTTTGTCGTGTCCTTTGGAGTGGGTAAGAGCAGTGGCGTAGCTTAAGAGCTGTGGGCCCCGATGCGTGTTCTACATTGAGGCCCCCCAAGCACTCTATACATAAGAATTGATACGGTGCACCAAAACCTGCCAATGGCAGCTACAGTGTCAGAGGTGTAAGAAGGGGATGGGAAACAGTTTGTTAATGATTACCACTATTCAAAGTATCTATAGAAGTGATTATTATGAGCACAGGATCAACAGAGAGCTAATAATGTAGTTGAGTGAGGTCCCTTCGGGGCCCCTCTGGCCCAAGGGCCCCGATGCGGTCGCAACCTCTGCAACCCCTATTGCTACGCCCCTGGGTAAGAGTCCACCTCCACCACTTACATATTTTAAAAATGGGGCTGTGATTACACTTCTGGCATGGAACCAGCGTCAACGAAGAATGGAGGCCATGCTATATACCACATGTGGAATGCCCTGTCCTAAGACAAGAGGTCTGTGGCATCTTGAACCTGGGGCTGTCAAGACTGTTGAGGGACATCTGGTGAGCTACTTACCGTATATCTAAAATCTTTAGGCTGTATTATGATTTCCTGCCCCTAATTTTACCAAACAATCTCCCCTCTGATGAAACATATGTTAATCTGTTAAAGACACATCTCTGTTGTGCAGACATATCATCAGAAGACTTTATCCCCCTTAAACTCCCAATACATACACTCCAACACACTATTCCTAACCTCCAGCTTTCACACTGGAGCCAAATAGGCATTCAGTACATAAATGACTTGTTCCACAATGGGAAGCTCAAACCAATCTCACAATTAAAGGAACAATACCAATGTTCAGAATCAATTACTTTCCAACATCTACAAATATCTCACCTTATTAAAGACAAACCTAGTCCATTCCTCTCCCTCCCAAGGTCTGTAAATGCTATGCTAAATAGTAAATTGCCTCTTAAAGGGGGCATATCACAGTGGTATGACCTATTAACTATTAATCACATAACAAGATTAAAAAAAATTCACGGACCTATGGTCACTTAACCTTCATACCAATATAGACTCTCGAGCTATAAAACTTGCTACTGAATCAGTTTTAAAATACTCTGCGCACAATTCCCATTGGGAATCCCTTCAAAAAATTATTATGCATTGGTATTTTACCCCGGCTCAATTAGCTAGATTCGCCAGCACTAATAGCCCCTATGTTGGAGATGTAACCTCAACATTGGCACCTTAGAACACATTCTCTGGGACTGCCCACTAATCTCCCAACTATGGTCTACTATCAACCAACATATAAACATAACCCAAACCTCATACAACCTCTCCCCTCAACTTGCTGTTTTACACATAGGTTTGCAAGAGTTCCCCGTGATACACCGTAAAGATATCTAACTTACTCTGCACAACTAGACAAACAATTCTGCAAAATTGGGGTTCCATCTCAGTCCCCACACCCACACTGATACTAGCAATAATGGAAACAATCTCAAAATGGAACATATATATATAAACAAACATACCTAAGAAAGTTTCCATAACACAGGAGGTATAGGTTTCCTGTCATTTTTATGTTTTCTTTTCTTTTTTCTTATGTTCATAATTGTTTGTAAGCTGAATTCCTTATATGGAGAGATCACCTCTCCTTGGGTTATATAGTAGTCAGAGCTTCCTCTCAGGGTTTCACTAATCCTGTAGCCTATCATCGATTTAGCAAGGTATTGGGGTCACTCCCATGTCTGTATGCCCCAATAAAGGATATATCACCTCTTGCCCACTGCAGGTAGATGGCTCTAGGCCCCTGTGGAGGCCCACACGACCTCTATTTTTCCTCCAGTATACCTATCAAAGGTGAGAACTTTTATTTACAACCAAGATTCTCCCAACCAAGCACTCCCAACCCGCAGAGGAAGCACTGTCCCCTAGCATACAGAAATGGACTCGCCCAATAAATATCTATATTGCTCATAGCTCTTAAGATAATATTGCCTGTTGAAATGCAATACTCATGTGATTTAAAATTCAATAAAAATTATCTTTGAAAAAAAACATTAGGGGGAAAAAAAGATATTTTTTGCTTTGACTATACAGAAAAGGTTTTTTTTTTTTTTTTTTTTATATTGGTGTCAGTGTCACAAATGCTGAGAGGTTTTTTTTTCATATTTCCTGTTCCAGTGTAAGTGTCATTGGGCTAGAATGATATCTTTCCATGATTGACAGACAGCATTAAATTCATGATTTGAGTTACCGTAAGTGCGGAAAAGAAGTATGACTGACAGATTTTTATTTTTTTAGTCACTTCCTGATTAGTTGCTTTGGCATTAGTCATGTAAGGCAAGTATGACAGATATCCGCATATCAGACATTGCTGCTACATTCACTGGTAATGTTTACTCTGGTATGGTTTGTTTAGCATAGTGTCATGGGAAACCCCAATAGCAAATTGTCAGTAATAGTGTCCAATATGACAGCTCTCCCAGTATATAGGCAAGCCTTAGGTGTCCAGTTGTGGTGGACAGAGTTGGTCAATAAGATGCTCGTATTTCTGGCTAACATGCACAATATATGCATCTTGGAATTAGACCAGTCAAATTCAGTTCCTGACAATTCCAAGTTGGCATACAGTTTGCATTAAATGTGCATGCAAGTCAGAATTATTTACCGCTCACTGGCAATCTCTAGTGGTGGCACAAGGAGCCTCAGCTTTTCCTAGATAACAATTATACATTGTATAGCCAAAAGCCTGATACCTACGCAGAGGAGGCACAGCTCTGCAGCTACGTTATGGCGCCACCATTCAAGTCTATAGTAAACAATGATTTACAGGCTTCAATGGTTACCTTATGGCGCACGGCCATAACATTGTTTATCTTTGCCGTTTAAACGGTAAATACCATTATCAAATACATTTTATTACCGGTAATTCAATTTTGATGTGAAGTGAAAGATGGCGGCGGCCGGTGGAAGTCTTCAATCAAGGTCACAAGATGGAGATACGTTATAAGATAAAACATTGATTGCATCAGTGTGTGCCATACTTTTCCCTGCGCCTCTTTTGGCTGTACATGGCTGAGGTATTGATACTTTAGGTTTAACTATGTATAACCAAGGTATGTTGTGAGAGATTTGGGAGTATCCTGCTTGTTGTCAATTCTTGGTGGACATTAAACAGTAATAGTCTGGAGCAGACCTGTGTTAGAATTAATCTAAAGATAAACTTATCTAGATTTATACAGTTTTTTTATGAAAAGACAAAAAAAAGTTGATGGGCTTTCAGAAACAGACCTGTGTTACTATAAATGTACGCATTGAGTTTACAATTGATGCTTGTATACATGGTTACTCATAATTGACATTTTTGTAACCAATATTGTCATGAATATGTCTTCTGATGAAACGTCTGTATACTGACTTTGTTTGTGCAAAATAAAAATTATATATATATGAGAATAAATCCAATTTCCCAAACTATTGCCCTCCTTATCTGATTATTGCGATCGATTGGAGACAATCATTTGGGCCCACCAAAGAGAAGGGAAATAAGTAACCCAACCAGAATAAAATAATCGTTCAGAATTTCAGATTGGCAGAAGGATCGATAGAACGATTGTCGCCAATCGGCATCATTAAAAGACAACTACAGTGAAAAATTGGAAATATTAAAATGCATGTGTAGACATACATATAAGAAGTAAATTTCTACCATATTGAGATGTGCTATAAATTACTCGTCTCCTATGTTCCTGTAGCTTACGGTAGACAGTAAAAATGTGACAGATCTGACAGATTTTAGACTAGTCCATCTCCTCATAGGGGATTCTCATGGTTTTCTTTACTTTCAAAATTACCTACTAAAGAGCAGTCGCTCAGTCCAACTGCCAAAGTATTGCACAAAGAAGTGTCCGACCTCTTTGTATAGATCCTTTCCATAGTGTACTTTTGTAAAGAATAAAGGAGATACTGAGAATCCCCCATTAGATGTACTAGACTGTCAAAACCTGTCACATTTTCACTGCCTACTGCAGGCATGGGCAAACTCAGCCCTCCAGCTGTTACGGAACTACAAGTCCCACAATGCATTTGCCTTTATGAGTCATGACTGTGTCTGTCAGACTCCTGCAATGCATTGTGGGACTTGTAGTTCCTTAACAGCTGGAGGGCCAAGTTTGCCCATGCCTGGCCTACTGTAAGTGACCGGAGCATAGGAGAAAAGCATTTGAATCTGGGAAAATGTACATATTATATGTATGTATTTTAAGTTTAACCATTTTTGAGATAGTCGTCCTTTAATGGTACCTGATCTGATCGATTCTATGGAGATTGTACTGTTAATGGGCACTTTAACAAAACATTTTAATTATAGCACATATTTTGCATACTATGCCATATTGTATAGCTCCTAGTTAGAAAAGCTGCAATACTGCTTTATTCATTAAGCAGCCTATCATTGCATATCTGGCAATTCCTTTTATTTCTTATAGACCATTCTGCCCTGTATAATCCCTGTTCTCTAGGAATATGCAGAGTTCATGGATCTCTTCTCAGTTACTGGGTATTATAATGCGAGCATCCTTTCCTGGGCTACGTATCTCATGCAGTGTGCTTGCCATTAGCTATTCTTGTCAGTCTCTCAGCATTTGCCTTTTTCTTCTCACAAGCTGCTGTGATTGGCTCCCACCCCCAGTTCCATGCTGGCACTGCACAATTTTCCTGCTTGAGTTCCTGAAATGGAAGCAGATCTAGGTCCATTCGTTCACCATATCTAGAGCATATGCTGCTGCACACAGCAGAATGGAGAAAAAACAAAGGTTATTTCTTTAGCCTGCAGTGAAGGCAGCCTTTGCATCTGGGGCAGAGCTCTTCCTATTAACCAGCTGTGTTACATTGCTGTGATTAAGGTGGATCCGGCATATACCTTACTGTGCAATAGACTGATCATGCAGGTCAAGGGATGCTGAGATGAGGCACATCATGAAGACTGACTGCTGCTGCTGCTGCGTAACAGATATTTAAGCAATGCTTCTAAATGGATATGTAACCTATGCTTATGAGGATGGGATATATTTATTCAGGAAAAGCACTAGCAGGACTGGTGGTAATGGGGAGGAAAATCAAGGGCATGCGGGCTGCTGCAGACTGAACTAAGATGGAATAGCTGACATTGCATGAGTCACGTAAAGAACCACTCTATGGATCCCACCTAGGAAGGAGCCGACGTGGAGCCCTGTGGTTTTCTATCTGTGACAAATGTGCAGTGTAATTACCTCCTGCACTGCTCAGTGAGGACGGGGTTAAAAAGCTGCACCATAGTAAGGACGCAGCATCCGCACGTGGAATAATAACTAACTGCAGCCTCTCTTCTTCTTTCCCATCCTACGTTTAGTTTACAAGATGCAGGAATTGGATTCATCCTAGTCATTGACCGGAGGCAGGACAAATGGACATCTGTGAAAGCATCAATACTGAGGATTGCAGTAAGTCTTTATGTTATGTGAACTCGGTTAGCATGGTGTGTGCAGTGTGTTACATGCAAGCCCCCTGGTGTATCTGCGCAGAGTTATCATAGGATAGGCATTAATGATCCACATTATCATAAGATCACAAAATACATGATAGGAGAAGACCTTACAGCTATTCTATTTTACTAGGTTTCAAAAAATTAAAGCACTTCAGGGTTAAAATAATCTCACTGTGGCTTCAAATGCAAATTTTTGTTGGCTATAATGATTGTTGTGGGTGGCTATTTATCTTGGGGCTGTGTACACACCAGTTGACGTCACTTTGCTCAGTAGACATGAATGGCGTTGAGGCCTGCTTAACTGTGCTCTATTTACCTTAGTAACAGTTGTAAGAAGCTGTCACTACAGCCGCTCAGCCCTGTCTGGTCAGCACGAATAGGAAAACACCTAGTACATTATTATCATATACTGTATGTAGCACCAATGCAAAACAATATGTACCTGTCCAAAGCAGAATGGTGAACATTTCACTAGGTTAACTGGTCCATTCTCCTACTGAAGAATTCATTAAGATGTAAATAAATAATACAATATCCACGTTTGTACTATTATTATTGTCATGTAATAATCCAAAATGGTCAGCCCGTGCCGTGTTTATCCCAATGCAGTTTTGGTAGTGTTTGATGACATTCAATGGGCCCGACTTACTAAAATATTACTAGACTGGAGATCACAAGTCATACAAATATGGGCTAGATTTGTTAAACGTTTTCTTATATCAGATTGCAATTGTTTGCAACCTGCACCTGGTTCATTGCGGATCAAAGTGGCGGTTGTGCAAGCACAACGTGGTGTTTATGTATTAATTATAATTTTCTGAGGACGTGTATATGAGACCACGAATACCCATTCACTAACCTAGCTGCATCCTTTTCCATGGCCTGATATGACACAAATGAGGGTTGCAAAGGTAATCTAATATACAGATTTTAATACATTTCAGGGCAGGTTTACCAGATACAGTACGTTATGTTCTACGGGCTCCAATCTGGGCCCAATGCATTACCCGTCCTGTATGTTGTAGTTTGTTTTACTGTATTTTAATTGTAACCCAGTTAAGCACATTCCTAATAATAATATTCACAGCAGATTGAAATTTTAAATAAAGTTCAATGTAGAATCAAGAGAACAGAGTTTTGTAAAGGCTGGTACACACATCCAACAAATCCACCCTAATGTTGTCTGATTTTGGTCTGTTAGATCAGAGTTCCCCAACCCTGTCCTCAAGGCCCACCAACAGTCCATGTTTTGCAGGAAACCACATACAATCACAGGTGGGGTAATCAGTGTTGCAGCAGAGTTTATTAACTACCTCTGTGGCTTTATACAAAACATGCACTGTTGGTGGGCCTTGAGGAACAGGGTTGGGGAACACTGTCTAAGTTAGATGACAATCCGGCACCTGCACGCGTGTCAAATGACTAGACAAGCGACTGATAACAGGCAGTTTGCCCAATTCATCCGGCCAATCAAATCATGTCTGTTGGACTGATATTGTGCAGTTGTCCACATGTGTACATCATTTGAGCGACGTGCGCATGTTTTTAATGTGGCCATATCGTCCAGTCCATCGTTCCACTTGCACATGCGGTATACAAATGATTTTGTTGTTCAGTGGATGGTATATAAAAATACTTGTAAACTGTTGTGGGGTTGGGCATGTCATCGAGTTGGTTGTGCACTTTGTTGGACGTGTGTGTGTGTACCTTAAAAAGTAAGGAATTGTTGTTCTGTAAGAATATACATTTTCCTGAGCATTTTGCAGTGGACCAAAGAATCAAAGGAAAATAAAAGTGTATTGTGAAGAGTCCATGCCATCTTTCTTTTAAAAATTGTATTTTCCTGATAAATTGCATCTCTGCCTATAAGGATCCATTCACAGTTTCACACTAGCTGTGCACTCCACTCAGCACTGCCCCCTCACCTTCACATTTGATGCTGTTCACAACAAGAGTAGCATGGCAGGATGAGCGGAATAAAGTTCCATATGACACCATGGGCGTGCAAACCTATTAACAAATATTAAATAATGCTGCACCACTGTGCACCCCATTAGGACTGTACCAGCCGGCACCAGTAATAATGTGAACAGTCCCTAAAGCAAGTATGCTGATCATGTTACTTGCTTGTTTACGGTGTGTTTCAGGTGATGCTGCTAAAGTAATCACCATAGTAATAAATATGGGTTCAGCGCTCAAAATGGACAGTCTCTTATGCAGTCAATAAGATCCAACTTGCACTTGATTCACACTACGGGGAGTGTGCCAAGCACCACTCCCCTCAGTAACTGATGAGTTACTATAGTAACGAAATGCATAGGGCGGAGCTACGGAGTGGCGCAGCGTGTGACGTCATCGGACGCGGTGGGCATCGGATACACGCTCCTAAGTAATACGAGCGGCTTCATCGCAGGGGAAGGGCCGGGGCGGCTAATACAAACAGGCTGCCATGCCAGTTAGAGCTGCGTGCCTCCCACTACTGCATATCTGCTCGTAGTTCCCATAGCGGACTGTATTTTAACTTGCACTTGATTCACAGTACGAGGAGTGTGCCAAGCACCACTCCCCCTCAGTATGAATAAACTCACCAGATCCACTGGCCAGAATGGGCCCGTCAGCACATGTGGGGTATAGGCCACCCCTCAGCCACCTCTGCAACCTCTGCTGGGCACTTGTAATCCAGTGGTTGTTCACCTCAAAAAAGAGTCGCTTCACATAGCGTAAATGTGCAAAAAAAAGTTCCTGCTTTTATTAAAAAAATGACTGGAAAAAAGGATCCAAATGAATCCATACAATTTATACAAAACGTAGTTAAAAAGTTAAAACCGCGTCCGATGACGTCACACGCTGCGCCACTCCGTAGCTCCGCCCTATGCATTTCGTTACTATAGTAACTCATCAGTTACTGAGGGGAGTGGTGCTTGGCACACTCCCCGTACTGTGAATCAAGTGCAAGTTGGATCTTATTGACTGCATAAGAGACTGTCCATTTTGAGTGCTGAACAGGGCCGGTTTAAGCAACAATGGGGCCCCAGGGCAAAATAAACCTGGGGGGCCCCCCCAACATATACCCTGGAACAAAAATCGGCATTAGGGGACCTTTTTTGCAGCTGGTATAGTCAGGGTGTGAAGTCCCAATCGGTCAGAGCTCCACATTCTGGCTATCCCAGCCTGCATAGGGGACAAGGGATTAAAACGTTTCAGGAGGGGGGACCCCACATAATTAAAAAAAAAAAAAAAATCCCACACTCTAAACATAAAAATAAAATTGGGAAAATAGGTAAAAATGCCAGGGATCTTCATACAGCCATATTGAGGCCAGTGTTGCCAACTCATCCCTTTAATTACTGACACATATGAATTATACAGGTTTTGTGGCTAGGTAGATGAAGTTAAGGCACTGATTATGTTGAAAATAGCCCCTGAAACTGTATAACTTAGATGTGTCATTAATTAAAGGGATGAATTGGCAACACTGATTGCGGCTGTATAGCGATCCCTGGCCAAAGTGCTGCGGCTGCGTATAGACCCCCTGGAAACCCCGTCAGGAAATTTATTGCGCTTTCGTTTGATGCATGTAAAATTACACTACCGTTAGGTTTGCTACTAAAAGTGACATGTACCGCATTTAAAAGTATACTTTTTTCCTTCGAAACTTTCAAATCAATGTTCTCAAAAACTATAAGGTCTTTTTGAAAAATTGTTTTTTCCTCTTATTTCTAATGATCTCCTTAGCATATCCTGCAAATTTAGGGTTTCTAGAATGTAAGGTGCGTTTGCTATTAACCATTAAAGTCGGCAGGTTTTTAAATGTGTATTTTTTTTCCTTTGAAACATTAAAATCGATTTTCTCAAACTATAAGGCCGATTTGAAAAAAATGTTTTCCCTCTTGTAGCCACTGGGGGCCTCTACAAGCTCTGGGGCAGCTGCCTCCTTTGCCTCTATGGTAGCACCGGCCCTGGCACTGAACCCATATTTATTACTATTTACGTTTGGCTCTTCACAGAAAGCAGGGAGCGCTCCACCTGATGAACTGGGTGTTTGTTCAGTTTCATAAATTCTGCACTAATATTAGTTATTACTAGCAATTTGTGTTACCTGTGTTACTTATGCTATACAGGCTGGGCTAGTGATCTGTATGACTAGTGAGCGCTATTATATGTTTTGATAAAGTAATCACCATGACAGACAGGCCAGAGACCAAAAGGGCATAAAAACTGCCCTCTCTCTAACCCAGTGCCAGATTCTCCTTCAGGCTTCGAGCTGTGCCATGTCACTGTTAATAAATTAGTGTGACATGGATGTGGAGCAATGAGGAGACCTATACATTGGATCAGAGGGAAGAGAGCACCCAACCGCACAGGCAAGTTACCGAATAACTTGAACATGAGGTCCATGGCACTCACTCAGTGGGACCACCAAGGAACACTACACTTGGTTACCAACATTCGCTTGGTGTCACACTTACTAAGCATATTCTTTCCAAACAAGAACAGTGTTTTCTAGCATCCACTAAGGTCTGTTTTAGCATGTTCAATTGTTTTAGTGTGTGATTTATGGGGCACAAGTCCAAATCTGCACGGTCCAAAGTTTGCACGGAGACCCAGTTCTTGGCGTTCTCCTTTAGAATCAATGGAGATGTAAGCAAAGACCAAGCCTACACTTCCAGAGCAGACTGTCATATTCTTGCCACCATTCAGAAGCTGTAATGTATTATCTAAGTGCAGATTACTCACTCAGGCCTACTTCATCAGTATGCAACCTGCCAGCCAGTTTTGAGAAGCATTCCTACACTTCCTCAGTGTTTGGCTTTTTTGCAAGACATTTGTTATGTGACACTCAGTGCTGCAGAAAAAGCCTGGGGATGTCTCTGTGATGATCAGCAAAGAGACCATGCTCTGTTCCACCTCAGAGATGTGCACAGTAATCATTTATTTATTATTTAGACATTCGTTATTTATTGCTTTCAGGGTGAACCTATATGCAGATATATTAGGCAAAGGTTGTCCATTTGATAAAGACATCTTAAACAAATGGCATGCCCCCGAGAATTATATACATAATTAATATGCTGCCAAAAAACCTATCAAATACATCCATCGTATGTGAGGTGTAAGCAGAGGAGGGGAAGAGTTTGTTATGATTACCACTATTCAAAGTATAAATAGAAGTGATCATTATCAGCATAGCACCATTGAAGAGCTAATACTATAGTTGAGGAAGGGCCCCTCTGGTCCAAGGGCCTTGGTGCAGTCGCAACCTCTGCATCCCCTATTGCTATGCCACTGCAGTTAGTAACTTCAGCCGTATAAGCGGTTAAATAATACAGATTTTCCTGATTCTTGAAAGGGAACAGTCCTTTCCCCAACCATTTTTACCTCACAAACCTTCCTATTGTTTGTTCATGTGAATCTGCCCCAATATTGCAGCTGCCTGTGACTGGTATGACCTGTTTCAAATACACTGTTCACTTAGCTTAGCCTTTGATTATATAAGTATGCTCAAATGTTCAAATTTGAGTGCTGAAGATTGTCCCAGATCGACTTTGAACACATCTCTGTTTTTATTGACAAAGAACAGCCAAAATGGCGACCACTGAAATACAAATGGCAACAACTGCAGTGCAACGCTATGGTTCCATAGATTTCTTAATAGATTTTATGCTGAAATCTAATAAAATTCAGTGTGCAATGTGTGGCAGGATTTAATCAGATAGATCCCTCTCTGATCAGATTATCTGAGAGGCATCTATCTTTAGACCACTTTAGCCAGTGTATCGCCAGCCCTAAGCCTTCATTCATTAACTCTAGTTGGTATCCGATAAGGAAATGAGTGCTAGCTCCGCCCCTTTAGTGATGGGCTCTGATCTTCTCATTGTTGCAGCAATTGGAGGATAACACTTGACTTCCAGTCCCATTAAATGTATTTATGTAATAAAGCACCTGTTGCTGCCATTGCCAAACTCACCGACATACCCAGCATCACCCATGTTAAATAGTCAAGGAGGAACTGGTAGGGAGCACCACCCAGACCTTCCCTGGCAACACTGAGCAGATCATCAGACCTCTGCCACCTTCCCTTTCTGCTGCTAGAAGATTAGCTCTTTGTGCACAGCATTGACGCTACAGCTCAGCAGAGTCTTTACTCTCTATCCTTGCTGAATGTGTTATATGGATGACCAATGAGATGCAAATCATTTCTCCTTGCGTTCAAATTTCGTGCAGCTTGAACCTGGACTAATAAAAAATTGACAGTAAGTTATTCTGATTGGTCCAGTTTCAAGCTACATGAAATTGGAACGCAAAGAGAAGTTATTTGCATCTCATTGATTATCCCTAATATGTAATAAATCATATACATAATAGAAAGTAGTAGTGGAAAAGACTCTGCTGAGCTGCAGTGCTGACCACAAAGTAAGGTCCAATTCACTCTGTCTGCTGCGCTTACATTTTGATGGTCCAGGCAGTATTTAAAAGGGGGGTGGGGGCGCAGCCGCGGGGGAGAGCGGGCATAGCCCCGTAACTCACCTTCCAGGATCCCCCGCGGGCTCTTTCTACTTCCTCTTCCAGGTGTCCCTAACGTTGGTAACAGCTCCCCCTGTGATGACGTAACTGCATGTCATCACAGGGGGCGCTGGTACTAGTGTGAGAGACGCCCGGGAGAGGAAGTAGAAAGAGGCTGCGGGAATGCCAGAAGGTGAGTCATTGCGCTATGCCCGCACTCCCCCGCTGCTTTGCCTAAAGCTAGCCAACCTATACTAGAGGCAACTATATTGCCTACCTATACTGGAGGCACCTACCCTAGCTAACCTATACTGGGGGCAACCATACTGGCTACCTATACTGGCAGCACCTAGCTAGCTTACCTATACTGGGGAAATAATACTGGCTAATTATACTTGAGGCACTTACCTGGCTAACCTATACTGGGGCAACTATAATAGCTACCTATACTAGAGGCAACTACCTGGCTAACCTATACTGGGTAACCTAGCCTGATGTGTGAGGGGCCCCAAAATTTCTGATGACGTCCCTGCTGATATCAATGTACAAAAATGGAGAACCAAAACGGTAACCAACAGATTACAGTACATCTAGAAAGCATAGTAACTCTCCGGCATAGTGAGAACCCAAGCTTTATCTGCCTGCAGCAGCAGGAGGAGGAGGAGGTGGGTTGGGTAGGTGATCAGATTTGTGCTGGTCAGTGAGATCTGCTGGGAACCATCCACTCTTCTGGCTGCTGCTAAATTCCTGAATGAATCCTGGGTCACATGAATGACCTTACCAAAGCGTATTTCTCTGGAAGAGCTGCATCAAATATGAAAATGAGTAATGGCATAGTCTTCATTTCATGTTGCTTATTAGGAGGGTGAACTAAGGATTAGATGGTAAATCGGCCCAGGTCAAAACTTTCTTTATTGTACTTCTTGTACTACTTTTTGTTTTTTGTATAGCATCTTATTGCAGCCCCCTAAGTGCATTACTGTATTGCTTTTTCATTATGCTATTAGATCTTGGAAATCCATAACTACCGGTAACAATGTAGGTTCCTTACATGTGTGAAAATGAGCTGACCGTACTTTCTTTTGTGTTTGAGGAATGGTATAAAAAATAAAGTAGCCATGTCTGTGTGGGTAACAACTGTCTGTTTGTGTCGATTGTGTACCCTGTAGGCGTCATTCCCAGGAAACCTGCAGCTTGTCATTGTCCTGCGGCCCTCAGCATTCCTCCATCGCGCCCTGTCAGATATTGCATTGAAATTAAACAAAGATGACTTTAAAATGAAGGTACCAGTAAGTACACTTTACAGTCACTGCAAAAAATGGAAAACTTTTTTTTTTGGGGGGGGGGGGGGGGGGGTAGGGTTAAACTATGAAGCAGCAGTAGGTAGAAATGGGACCGAGTAAATAACTATAATAATAACTATGTAATTCTATATACTGTAATTCCTTTTTAAAAAAATGTATTCTTGCATATTGATCACAACGGCTTGGAAATCGCGTCACTTTACTCATGCTTGTAGGCCTTACCAGTTACTTACTGGCTCCTTGATCCTTGCAATGGGAATGTCCCCCTTCTATGTTCTTGTCCTGCTCTTGCTTCCTGTAGTGCTCTGGAGGGGCTTTTGCTGCTTTCTTCACAATACATTTACATTGGAATGCCAAGGATTGTAAAAGCACCACTGCACAGCCAAAATATTTTTTTTTTCCACTGATGTGTCACTTAATTTACACAAGTAACTGTGTCTTCTGATCATTACTTTCAGAACTTGATTTACTAAGGTTGAAAAGTAGTGGAGAACCGATAGCATTTTTCTGCTCCACACTCCTCCCACTCCTGCATGCACTGCACATTATCCCTCCTCCTCAGCAACAGAACACATTGCTTGTCTAACAGCTAGTGATGCGTCTTTATAGCAGACCTGAACTGTCACCCAAGCGATCAAGTACCAATCCCCACCAATGTCAGTCCTCATACATGTGCTTATGTTTGGACTGCTACGTGATGGCTGAGGGAAAAAAAGCTAGAAAACCACCTATAGTTATTTTAGGTTTTACCTAAAACAACTTTTGCCATCTTGATAAAAAAAAGTATGTGAACCTTTTTCACAACTAACACCAGACAATGGCTTCAATACATGAACCATTACCGCATGCAGGAATGCAGAAACAGATGATTTTACAGAGCTTTTAGTAAAACGTCAATTAACAGCCACATGGCAAGCAGAAATTACCGAGCAGTGAGGTAAATTACTGACTTGTGCGGTAAATACCTCAACTCATGTCAGTAAATGTAAATTCATAAGGATTAGAGCATGCATAAAGCCAAATAACATGTTCAGTAATTACCTTCAGCTCTGATGTGTCAGAAGCCATGTTCAGGATGCGATAGCACATGACTGACAGAAGCAGAAAGCCAATAGGAACAGCTTCTCACTCCTGCAAGTCCCTCCAATAGTCTAAATATGTTCTCAGGAGGTTCAAGTCCCCCCCCCCCCCCCCTCCAGGCAGCAGAGGAGAGAGCAGGCACAAAATATATTTCCCCTGCAGCCCTTCAGATGTCAACCCTTTAGGTTCCTGTTTGAAGATGCGGAGGAGCAAGTGCTGACATGTTTGATGTTTCTTGGAAGTTCGTCTAAACTGTGGCCATTAAAGGAAATGTTAAGAAAGACTAATGGACATATTCAGAGGGAATAGAACAAACCCTTACATCTAAAGGGATGTCTGGGTCGCCTTTTACTATTGTAATGCAATCAGTGGACAGCATGCAACAAAACAGAGACAACTCAACGCTGTTCTACTGTTCCGGAACAGGTTTTTGTGAATTGAAGCCCATTTTTTCAGTAAATTACCGAACTTTGACCACACCCGTGAAAATCTGATGAATTAGCAAAAAAGTCTTAAATACTGAATGCATTTTTTTTTACCAACCTGTTATTTTTGTGTACATGTGTGTGTTTTTATCAAATAACCCTTAAAGGGAATCTGAAGTGAAAATAAACTTGATAATGAATTTTATGTGTAGTACAACTAAGAAATAGAACATTAAAAGCAAAGATAAGAGTCTCATATTGTCAGTACAGGAAGAGTTAAGAAACTTCAGTTGTTATCTTTGCAAAAGAGCTTCTCTGAGCTCTCTAACAGCACTGTTTTCTGAAGCACTTCTACATCAAACAGTGAAAGATAACTTCAGATAAGGTTTTACTGCCGGGAATTTCAAAGCATCATTAGCTCTTCTCTGTTTCTTAGTTTAAAATACAGAGTGCAGTTTGTAAACTGCAAATATTAGAAAATGATGCAATGTTATGAAAAAAAAAGCTATATAACTGAAAATCAAAATTAGACTTTTCTTTGCTACTAATGTTCTATTAATACAATTCATTATATTGTATTTTATTTTTTCACTTCGGTGTCACTTTTCAGGGCAACATTTTAGTGACTGATGTTTGCATGTTTTGTCTTTCTTTTTTTTGTTAGCATGCAGCAACTAGATAGCTTTACCTCGATGTAGTAGTTTTGCTTTTTAGCAGCACTAATGTAGCAGGATGTGTACCTGGTTCTGATCAGGAGAGAGGATGCTTTATAAATCCTATATTTGTGTTTTCATTCCTTCTTGAACAGATCATAATGCTGAATTCAGCAGCAGAATTACAGAATTACATTGACAAGACGCAGCTTACTAGGGACCTAGGCGGCACACTGGACTATTGTCATACAAACTGGCTTTTACATCGCACGGTACGAATTTATATTCCTGTATTACCTGACTGTGTATTCATATGTGGCACGGAATGGCATAGAATGGACAGCTTTCTTTCGGTATGCATTGTGTGCTTTAAATGGCGTGAGGCTAGGTTCACACGCTGCTCCCGCTGTGTTCCACTCCTTTGTAATTTGCAAGTGGTTGTTGCTGGTTCACACTTGGCGCTTTTTCAGCGCTTTTCTGATTGCCGGCGATCAGCAAAGCACTGCTCCTAATGTATCCCTCTGGATACATTCACACTGCGATTTTGATCATTTGTAAAAATGGTGCATGCAACGTCTTTGGGGCGATTGCGCTGTGATTCTCGTTCTAATAAACGGGAATCGTGGGATTTTGCCTGCCAAATGGCAGTCACGGACCGAACGTGATCGGGGGGCAAGCTGCGGGCAAGCGCTGAGTATGATATAAATGTTATTGTATGACAGCGCTCCTCTTCTTGAGTCCTTATACCTAGAAAAGATGAACACATCTAGACATAGTGCATTACTGTTAATTATCAACTGTTCCTTTATATAACACCCATCAAGTGCCAATCTTGTGTTCACTCGTGCTCCAGTGCATAAACTCCACCAATCTCAAAGCAAGATATGAGCTCACCAGATATATGCCACCTCACAAACCAGGTGGGTCTAGCGTGTAAGATATTCCACTGCAATCAAGCGTTTTCAATTTTCAAACAGGTAATTTAATCCAATTTCCTCAATAAAACAATGAAAAACACATAGCATAAAATCCTTTAAAAAAGAGAGAAATTCCTGCGCTATAGTGCGCACTCACGTAATCCTCATTGGGTTCTAGGCATGTAAGGTAGGTCAGGCTCCTGTCCCAGTGATGCACCCTTAGTCACGGCGTCCCGCTTTCCATAGAGTTGGCCTCACTGCGAACTCAGATGTGCCCGGCCACTGCTCGTTCTACTTCCTGCTTCCTGTGACGTCAGACGCTCCCCGCACCGCCTTACGCGTTTCGTCCCCTAGGACTCATCAGAGGCTGACGTCACAGGAGCGCCCGACGTCTCTTATCCCCAAACCAATGTGAATGCGCATGTCACTTCGTAATCAATTTCCGCGCTTGCGCAATGAAGTCCGTAATCACTCCACTGTTTTTACGTATATCCGTATACTTCCCCACTGGGCATGCTTATTATCTCCCAGTCTGTAACCCGACTCGGACACCGCAAAACGCTAGCCTAATTTATGTATAGGATGATTAATCCTGGTTCTCCTGCCCTCTACTGGTTGATGGGCTAATTGCGGTTTGTACAGTTTAACATTGCTAAAATTTAAAATTAAAATTAAAATACATGCACCCATACTGCTTCTTAAATAAAATTTCTTGAGAAGAATTTTTCTTAGTTTTAAAACATTGCACTCTCCTAGAACAACGGATTTCACTTTATATATACAATTGAAATATCTATTTTCACCCTATTTTTTCTGGATTCTCGTTTTTTCCCAGTATTAACCATCCAACTGCCGATCGTTCAAGGGTGCATCAAAGTGCACTGAGTACCCACTTGATCATCGCTAGATCCATCCAACATATCCATTATCTGTCTGCCTATCATGCTTCATATTACATTCCATACACATCTCTATGTGGGTGTCCCTTAGTGGCCCCCATTTACATACTCCATTCCACTATATGGGGGGAGAATTTTGTGGCCCCTACTATACACTCAAAACCCTGCGTGTTCCCACCCCTATGTGGTCCTCAACCATATATTGACCCCAAAAATTATATACTACTTGGCCCTTGGTTCCCATGTGAATTCGGGCCACATAATTCTCAACTTCCACACTCAACTGTCTGTAATTATTGTGCCCCAATGCTGGCCTCTGTCATCATACCAGGGGGGGGGTTCCTAATAGCCGTGCCAGGTATTATGGGGCCCCCTGTGCCCTTATCTGGGATTATCCCCTATGTGTCCCCTTTATTTATATTAGATGGAGGGGGATTGTATTGTCCACATAAAGGAAAAGGGCTCATAGGAACCCCAGCTTGACATACATAGTTTCCCTTCTTTGTTGACTAACAGCCATCCTTTCAGATAGTGCTTATCTTAGTATTCCCAACAGGCAACAGGTGGACTTTTGATAGCGAATACTCTACAGTATTGATTTAAAGGAACAGGTTGAACAAGTGGGCGCAGTTTGCATATAACATAAGCGCTGAGTATGAACTAGCCCTAAATGGCTCCTATTCTTAACATAGGATCCGTTTACACATCCGCTGTATCAGAGCGTTTTTGGCCCAGTATGAGCAGGCCCATGCTATATAAGGGTGCGTTTTCCATAGATTCGTTAACTTAGTAAGATGTGTTTAGGAGACATCTTTGAAACTGAACAATTTAAATAAACTTAACAGTGACATAAAAAAAATCAGCTGCCAATTGTTTTCTATTCCTGTCTACTTTATTCATGCCCCTTTTATAGTATATAATATAATTCCGTGGCAGTGATGCTCAGCTGGCAGCTTTCCCAGCATGCACTTTTCTTGTCACTTGTATTTTAACCCTTCACTCACCAGTTTTTGAAATCATTGTGTGGTTTGGGTTGTGGGGAGAAACCAAAGTACCTGGAAGAAACCCATGCACAAACGGAGAAAACATACAAACTCCATATTACTATAAACTAGGCAAAATGTACAACCACAACTGCAAAGCTATTTATGCAGAAGTTGAACAATACTTGAACATAAGACAAATTCCTATTCCTCTGAGGATGCCTAGCAACTTCATTGATTGGTCCATTTCAAGCTGTTCATTTGCATAACATTTGCATTTGTTTAGAATGATTATCATCTCATTAACCATTCCTTATTGTAACTGAGTAAAGTTCATATGACCTACAGATCATACAGGCAGACTTGAACAGCAAAATATTGTTGTAATAAACGTCATACATGCGAAAATGCATTCATAACAAGAACATGTGAAAGCATGTGGTTTCTAGTCACAATGTCATGGTCAGGCCCTCATGTAATTACTGTAACACTCTTTGTATTCTAGGCTATAGAAAACTTTGCCCTAATGGTGAAACAGACAGCACAGGCGCTGCAGTCCTTTGGAACGGAGTTGGCTGAGACAGAGTTGCCAAATGATGTGTCTACCACCAGTGCCCTTATAGCTGTGCATACAGAGAAGAAAGACAAGATGAAGGTGAGAATCCACAGCTTTGGCTTGTCCACCATACCGGTGTCTACAAGGCTGTGTCAGGTCACAGGCATCAGCAATACCATGGAAGAGTGCATTCATATAAATAGTAATGGGAGATCCTGATGAGCCTGTGATGGTTGAGGTAAAACAGCATAAACAGTGTCACTTCTCACAAGTCCTATAAAAAAGGGAAATCCTTCCGATGCTCTGCAGACTAGATCTACTTTTCTGTTACGTTTTCAGTCAGCCACACAAGGATTAACATTCGTTTCTTACATTGTGGATACAGCGTCAGGCTTTATATTCTGTATTCTACCAGTTATCTCTTTTTTTGGTTTAATAGGATGATCTGAGACTGGCTTTGAATCAGGGTAGCGACATCTTGGAGCAGATCAAGCAGCCTGTGAAAGAAGACCCAGAATATAGGATGAACCAAGACCAGCTAGACAACCAGTCCACTGTAGAAAGGTGAGAGCATCCGGGCAAGGAGGACCTGTCTATAGTTACACATTAGAAGAAATCAGGTTAGAAGATTTAGGACAATGAACACTGTGTGGTCTGATCGGTCTTGTTGTCCTATCAAATTCAAATAACCTTCCTTTATGCCTGGCTCTCATGATGCTTACTAAACGATCTTTGTTTTTTTTGTAGGCTTATTATACAGCTTCATGAAACAGAAACCGCTTTTGATGAATTTTGGTCTAAACACCAACTGAAGCTTGAACAGTGTTTGCAACTTCGCCATTTTGAGCTGAAATTCCGAGAGGTGATGTTTGTAATGCGAATATCTGTTGGGCAGGGCGGAATGTCCTAATCGGTCACTGGGGTGCTTTGTGTGTTATCTGTGCTGCGTCTGTTCAGCTTCTCAATTTTTATAGTTCTGTGTATTATTTACAGCTCTATTTAATGTGTCCTTACTATGCAAGTACAGAGAAAAAGTAATACTTAAAAAAAAAAATCGAACATGGGAAGTAGTTTTTGCATATTTAGAAAGGACTACATTTGATATGTTGTTTTAAAGGACAACTAAAGTGAGAGGGATGTGGTAGCTGCCATATTTATTTACTTTTAAACAATATCAGTTGCCTGGCAGCCCTGCTGATCTATTTGACTGCAGTAGTGTCTAAATTACACCATAAAACAAGCATGCAGCTTGTTTCAGATCTGACAATAGTGTTAGACACATCTGATCTGTTGCATGCTTGTTCAGGGTCTATGGCTTAAAGTATTAGAGGCAGAGGATCTGCAGAACAGCCAGGCAACTGGTATTGTTTAAAGGTAAATAACTAAGGCAGCCTCCATATCCCTCTTCCTTCAGTTGTCCTTTCAGTTGCATATAGGCACCAAAGAACAATCATACATTAAATACATGCCCATTGGTTCTTTGAAATGTATATGTTGGAGTATGAATGTTATATAGACAACGTTTAATATGACTGGAACAAACTGCATATTCTAATCGGCGGTGGCTGGAAATGCTTGAAGGGATACTGTAGGGGGTCGGGGGAAAATGAGTTGAACTTCTCCGGGGCTTCTAATGGTCCCCCGCAGGCATCCTGTGCCCGCGCAGCCACTTACCGATGCTCCAGCTCCGCCTCCGGTTCACTTCTGGAGTTTCAGACTTTAAAGTCTGAAATCTACTGCGCCTGCGTTGCCGTGTCCTCACTCCCGCTGATGTCACCAGGAGCGTACTGCTGAGGCTCAGTATGGTCTGCGACTGCGCAGTATACTCCTGGTGAGATCAGTGGGAGCGAGAACACGGCAACGCAGGCGCAGTGGTTTTCAGACTTTAAAGTCTGAAATCCCAGAAGTGAACCAGAGGCGGGGCCAGAGCATTGGTGAGTGGCTGCGCGGACACAGGATGTCTGTGGGGGACCATTGGAAGCCTCGGGTAAGTTCAACTCATTTTTCCCCGACCCCCCCTACAGTATCCCTTTAAATCCAAGTATCAAGCACCAAATAGCACTTCACTTCTAGAATCCAGTTTAGGTTTCCCAATACGCTCAGGTTTAACCATTCTTAAAGTAATATTTCAAAGTAGCAGTTTTCTTTAATTGGTGCTATAAATGTTTCCAGTTAGGCTTTTGTTTTGCATTAAAGTGACACTCTAGCTAAAAATGTTTTTTGGGGTTTTGGATGTGGCATTAAACGATTGGAACCATTTCCAGGCTTTTGTTACTGCCCGTGACCTCATTGTGTTGAAGAGGAAATCTTTCAACAGGAGGGAAAAATTTCATCTGTGGATATTTATCCCCAACTCCTGTTTGGCAACTACAGAACTACAGTAATATTTGTGTATTTACTCACTTCCTCTGCTGTTGCCAACAGTCAGACAGAACAGGGAGTGAAAGAGGATATCCTGAATGGGGACACAACGACAATAAAAACCATTTCTGCACTATAACTGAAAATCTGAGTGTTACTTGTAAGTGTTGGCGCATGTAACTGAGGTTAAAGTGTTTAAAACTGAGGTCCTGATCAGTAATTCAGTGTACAAGTTGTCCCCAATTTAGTAATGACCAGCTGATTCGCACAGCCTGAAACTGTGAAATGTGATTCTTGGGAAAAAGTGGAAATTTTTTTTCCCTAAAAAGACCTTGTAGTTAGAGATGGCCCGAATGGTTCCGGGCGAATTTCCGGGGTTTGCGATCGCGTAGAACCGCAAACTTTTCCGGAAGTTCGGTTCGCCCCTATAGTGCATCATGAGGTTCAACTTTGACCCTCTACATCACAACCAATCAGGCTACACTCCCTCCTGGAGCCACCCCCTCCCTTATAAAAGGCAGGCAGCGTCAGGCTTTTCACTCACTCCTGTGCCTGCATTAATTAGAGAAGGGAAAGCTGCTGCAGACTCTCATAGGGAAAGCTAAGTTAGGCTAAGTTCACTTCAGTGCACCCACCTACCTACGTAAACGCACGCAGTGGCACTGTGCCTGTCCGGTACCTGTCTGTGTGTGACAGGTGCACATTGTAATACCCATCACTGCATACACCTACCTGTTGTTCACTTCATTGCACCCACCTACCTACATAAACGCATGCAGTGTCACTGTGCCTGTCCGGTACCTGTCTGTGTGTGACAGGTGCACATTTGTAATACCCATCACTGCATATACCTACCTGTTGTGTTCAGTGCACCCACCTACCTACGTGAGTGCACGCAGTGTGATATACCACTCCGTGCATACCTGTTAACTGCACCTGTGTGACTGCACATTGCATTACTCAAGTCAGTGAATACCTTTCACTTCATCTCCCCTGATATGGACAAAACAGGTAGAGGCAGACCCAGAGGTAGGCACCAGCTTGAGATCGGCAATGTGGTGTGTGACAACGGCAGCAATCTCCTTTCCGCTTTGAATTTGGGAAAGCTGACATGTACCATGCATGGCACATGTGCTGAATCTAGTCATTCAAAGATTTGTGTCAAAGTACCCAGGCTTAGAGAACGTCCTGAAGCAGGCTTGGAAGTTGTGTGGGCATTTCAGGTGGTCTTACACGGCCATGGCATGCTTTGCGGACATTCAGCGGAGAAACAACTTGCCGGGTAGACACTTGATATGCGATAGCCCGACTCGCTGGAATTCGACCCTGGTCATGTTCTCTCGTCTGCTAGAACAGGAGAAAGCTGTCACCCAGTACCTGTACAATTACAGTAAAAGGACACAGGGAGATGGGGATGTTCTGGCCCGACAACTGGACACTGATGCAAAATGCATGCAGGCTCATGCGG
Source organism: Hyperolius riggenbachi (assembly GCF_040937935.1). NCBI lineage: Eukaryota > Metazoa > Chordata > Amphibia > Anura > Hyperoliidae > Hyperolius > Hyperolius riggenbachi. The sequence goes on from NC_090647.1 coordinate 212,452,464, forward strand.
CCGTTTGAGGAGGTGACCAACCTGGTGAGTTGCAGTGAAGGCACCATCAGCGACTTGATTCTGAGCGCTTACTTCCTGGAGCGTGCCGTGCGTAGAGTGGTGGATCAAGCTGTTGAGGAGCATGAACAGGAATAGTTACGGGAGGAACAGTTGTGGGCGCAATTTTCATCAGAACAAGATGTTTCCTCAACACCTGAGGCAGCACAGAGGGGGGAGGAGGAGGAAGAGTCGTGTTGGGAAGAGGAGTCAGACTCGGATGATGAGGAAGGTGTTTCTTTGGAGGAGGAGGCGGTGGCAGAAGAACTGCAGCAGGCGTCGCGGGGGCTTGTGCTGCTTGACGTTCCCGTGGTATTGTTCATGGCTGGGGGGAGGAGTAGGACTTACCTGACGTCACTGAGGAAGAGCAAGAGGAGTTGGATAGTACGTCTGGATCCAACTTTGTGTAGATGGCGTCTTTAATGCTGTCCAGCCTGTTGAGGGACCCCCGTATAAAAAAACTCAAGGGGAATGAGCTGTACTGGGTGGCCACGCTACTAGACCCTCGGTAAAGGCACAATGTGGCGGACATGTTACCAACTCACCAGAAGGCAGAAAGGATGCAGCACATGCAGAACAAGCTGACAAGTATGCTTTACAATGCGTTTAAGGGTGATGTCACAGCACAACGCAATAAAGGTACCACTGCCAGTAATCCTTCTCCCATGTCTACGCAGGCAAGGACAGAACACTTCAGCGATCTCATGGTGATGTCAGACATGCGGACATTCAGTCCAATGCCTCGCCTTAGCACTTCCAGATCCACCCTCCACCAACGCCTGGACCGGCAGGTAGCCAACTACCTGGCCTTAAGTGTGGAAGTAGACATTGTGAGCAGCAATGAACCCTTGGACTACTGGGTGCGCAGGCTTGACCTGTAGCCAGAGCTGTTTCAATTTGCCATCCAACTTCTGTCTTGCCCTGCCTCAAGCGTCCTATCAGAAAGGACCTTAAGCACAGCTGGAGGCATTGTCAATGAGAAGAGAAGTCGCTCCCAACACAGCACCTCTGCCCGCAGGCACACTTGACTGCCTTATCCGCCACCACCAACAGGGTCCAGGACTCCAGGTGGATTTCTGAATTTTGCCACTATACTAGTTTTTCTGGTGCGTGTACCTGCCTGCCTAATTTTTCTGGCTGCACTGCAGCTGCAACAACAAAACAAAAGGCATGTACATGTGCCAATTCCCCTTCGTGATCATTACCTTGCCGCTGTGAAGGGGCTTGCGTATCACAATGAAGCAATGACCGCCGGCTATATGAGTGTCTCGGGGGAGGTGGCACACCCAAGATAATAAGGTCGTTGCTTCATTGTGGACAGACTAAATTTGATCAGCTGGACGGTCAATGTTGTTCTATCATTGAGCTACCACAGCCCGGCGACCATATGGGCTTGAAAACCGCCACGGCCTGCACTCTCGCCATGGTGCGCACCAGTCCAGCACGGCCATCACTACACAGCCAGCTGTTTGTGGTGCATTACACAGTGAGTTTGGTGTGTCAGTGTGAAGCAGTACTCTAATTACACTCCCTGATTGATGTATACACATGCAAGATGTTTTAAAGCACTTTAGGCCTGCAATTTAGCATTCAATGTGATTTCTGCCCTTAAAACGCTGCTTTGCGTCCAATCCAGATTTTTCCCCGGGACTTTTGGTGTCTATCCCACTCTGCCATGCCCCCCTCCAGGTGTTAGACCCCTTGAAACATCTTTTCCATCACTTTTGTGGCCAGCATAAATGTTTCTAGTTTTCAAAGTTCGTCTCCCCATTGAAGTCTATTGCGTGAACCGAAAATCGGAGGTTCAGGCCATCTCTACTTGTAGTTTTTGAGAAAATCCATTTTCAAAAATTCAAAGAAAAAATGTTTTTTACACTGATAAAATTACACTTTGCTGCAGTACACGGAGGGCACGGGGGACAGAGATGACACATTGGGGGGCATAGAGAAGGCACAGAGGATAGAGATCAGGGTCATGTCCATTCATTACAGGCACTGTGATTGGTTTGGGGAAGCCTTGCTTCCCTTCCCCAATCGCCAATGCGGAAATTCGGTCAGGTCATTTTTGCTTTAACCATTAAATACAGTAAAAATACTAATACAAAACACTATAAGACTGGTCCGATGTCATTTGAATGCATATTTACACCTCACTGAAGCTAACTGATATCATTGCCAATTGCTGGACAAACAAAGGAGAGAACATTATCTGCTTTCCAACTGGATACAGCAGAATATTTTCCACCATGTTTACACAGTTAATTACACTTCCAGCGCAATCTGATAATGCTGGCCAGCATCTGCAAGTTTATAAATTAGTCACAATCCTATTGTTTCAGCTGTTAATTTTATGATCTGTTGAATGCTTTAGAACATAGATGAAATTTGAATGTAATCCCACTTAAAATAAATGTGATGCAAGTACAGTGGGTTGCAAAAGTATTCGGCCCCCTTGAAGTTTTCCACATTTTGTCACATTACTGCCACAAACATGCATCAATTTTATTGGCATTCCACGTGAAAGACCAATACAAAGTGTTGTACACGTGAGAAGTAGAACGAAAATCATACATGATTCCAAACATTTTTTTACAGATAGGTAACTGCAAAGTGGGGTGTGCATAATTATTCGGCCCCCTTGAGTCAATACTTTGTAGAACCACCTTTTGCTGCAATTACAGCTGCCAGTCTTTTAGGGTATGTCTCTACCAGCTTTGCACATCTAGAGACTGAAATCCTTGCCCATTCTTTGCAAAACAGCTCCAGCTCAGTCAGATTAGATGGACAGCGTTTGTGAACAGCAGTTTTTTAGATCTTGCCACAGATTCTCAATTGGATTTAGATCTGGACTTTGACTGGGCCATTCTAACACATAGATATGTTTTGTTTTAAACCATTCCATTGCTGCCCTGGCTTTATGTTTAGGGTCATTGTCCTGCTGGAAGGTGAACCTCCACCCCAGTCTCAAGTCTTTTGCAGTCTCCAAGAGGTTTTCTTCCAAGTTTGCCCTGTATTTGGCTCCATCCATCTTCCCATCAACTCTGACCAGCTTCCCTGTCCCTGCTGAAGAGATGCACCCCCAAGCATGATGCTGCCACCACCATATTTGACAGTCTGGATGGTGTGTTCAGAGTGATGTGCAGTGTTAGTTTTCCGCCACACATAGAGTTTTGCATTTTGGCCAAAAAGTTCCCTTTTGGTCTCATCTGACCAGAGCACCTTCTTCCACATGGTTGCTTTGTCCCCCACATGGCTTGTGGCAAACTGCAAACGAGACTTCTTATGCTTTCTGTTAACAATGCCTTTCTTCTTGCCACTCTTCCATAAAGGCCAACATTGTACAGTGCATGACTAATAGTTGTCCTATGGACAGAGTCTCCCACCTGAGCTGTAGATCTTTGCAGCTTATCCAGAGTCACCATCAGCCTCTTGACTGTATTTCTGATCAGCGCTCTCCTTGTTCGGCCTGTGAGTTTAGGTTAATGGCCTTGTCTTGGTAGGTTTACAGCTGTGCCATACTCCTTCCATTTCTGAATGATCGCTTGAACAGTGCTCCGTGGGATGTTCAAGGCTCCGTGGGATGTTCAATCTTTTTGTAGCCTAAGCCTGCTTTAAATTTCTCAATAACTTGATCCCTGACCTGTCTTGTGTGTTCTTTGGACTTCACGGGGTTTTTGCTCCCAATATTCTCTTAGACAACCTCTGAGGCCCTCACAGAGCAGCTGTATTTGTACTGACATTAGATTACACACCGGTGCACTCTATTTAGTCATTAGCACTTATCAGGCAATGTCTGTAGGCAACTGACTGCACTCAGATCAAAGGGGGCCGAATAATTATGCACACACCACTTTTTATTATTATTATTTATTGTATTTATAAAGCGCCAACATATTACGCAGCGCTGGACAATAAATATATACAATGATACAAGGATGACCGACATATGGTTATACACATAGAACAAAGCTATACAGGCAAATTGTACAAAATACATGATCATGCAATATGGGCTGGTTAGGTAGGCCCAGTAATACAAGTACAGACTGTCATAGGACAGGAGCACATGATACTGTAAATTACACTAGGGAGTGGAGGACCCTGCCAGAGGCTTACAATCTAAAGGGAGGGGTGGAAACACTAGGTGGGGCTGTTAAATATTCCTTAGAGAGTTACTGTGTGGTAGGAGGTGGGTAGGCCATCATAAAGAGGTGGGTTTTAAGGGCTTGCTTGAATGTGTTGAAAGAGGGAGCAAGTCTGATGGGTGGTGGAAGGGCATTCCAGAGGCTGGGGGCAGCTCTTGAGAAATCCTGCAGGCGGGCATGGGAATGTGAAATGCGAGGGGTGATGAGGCGAAGGTCGTTGGAGGAACGGAGGGGGCGACCTGGTGTATACCTGTGAACAAACTCAGAGATGTAGGTAGGGCAGGTTTTGTGCACAGATTTATACGCCATGCAATAACTTTGCAGTTATTTATTTGTAAAAAATGTTTGGAATTATGTATGATTTTTGTTCCACTTCTCACGTGTACACCACTTTGTGTTGGTCTTTCATGAGGAATTCCAATAAAATTGATTCATGTTTGTGGCAGTATTATGACAAAATGTGGAAAACTTCAAGGGGGCTGAATACTTTTGCAACCCACTGTATATTGTATCATTCTTTATGGTGCCATTTTTAGATATTTTAGCAAATGTGCTGAAGTTAGAAGTATATGAACAATTAACAGTGGAGCATCTATAACTGAAATGCATTTTTACCGATTTAGATCAAAGCTGCACTTGACAGCATCTCCGAGAGGTCGGCCTCATTCAGAGATGTGGGGAACAGCTGCTCACACGTGGAGCACATCCTGAAGGATCTCTGCACCTTTGAAGAAAAATCTCAGGTCAGTGCGTCCTTTCACCCTGTTCTTCTGTACTTCACTCCTATAGATTTTAATTTGGAACAATAAAATGTTGCAGTGCTTGTCTTAAATTTCTTCATATCGGTTGCTTCTGAAAACCTTAAAAGCCAATATTCCCCTCTGTAGGAAGTGATACAGTCTGCACAAGCTTTAGCAAGAGAAGGCGATCATCTTATCCTAAGTAATCACTATGCAGTGGACTCCATTCTTCCAAAATGCAATGAGTTCCATCAGCTATGTGGCATCATAAGCAGTCAGATCCAAGAGAGGAGGGAGCATCTACACAGGTCTTTAGAACTCCATCGACGCCTGGAGAAGGTTGGTGATATTGGCTATAACTAATACTATAACTATATATGTGCAGTAAGTAATGATTATATTTTGGTAAGAGTTGTGTGTGAATGGCAACAACCTCTTGTGTGCGTCATTTTCTGTATATTTTATCATATTATTGCATTGCATGAAATGTTGTACTAATATTACACAAAGCAGTTTGGGCTGGTACACAGACCATGAAAGATGTCTAAAAAATACACACTTGTTAAAAGGGTGTGTTGCGATTACTGGAGGACATGTTTCAAGCTGATTTGTTTCACAGTGGAGCACTGAACAAGTATAAATCATCTGCTCTGGGGTTTTTGCTGAGTTCTCACTTTTTGCTGCAGTAGCTTAGCAATAGCAGACATGCAAAGTAGAGTTTTCCTCCACTGTTCACCTAGGTAAGCATAGCTAATACAGTATATAGAATTGGAAGAGGTATACAATGTTGCAGTTACGGAGGTTAGTGCTCGGGTGCAGCTCATTTTAGGGGTTAGGTTTGGGTTATTGGTAATGTTCGAATTCAGCATAGTGATTTCAGAACACCCGAATACTGCCGAAGAAGACCACACTACAGCATCATTTCAGTACCAAGCAAGTGGACAGGGTCAGGGGGAGTTAAGTCCTTGCGCTTCACGACACAAGTCACTAGACTCTGATACTTCCTACTTCCATACCCAGAACAAGGAAGCATCGTAGTGAAATGAACCATGAAGCGCAAGTAATTGAACTCCCCCTGACTCTGTCTGCTGGCTTGGTACTGAAATGGTGCTGAAGTGTGGTCTTCAGTAGTGTTTTGGGTTTTGCAAATAAAACGTGTTTTGGAAATCGACTCACCGTCCACTGCCTCTTCCTTCTCCACTCACCACTCAGCAGCCCCGCCCCATAGTTGTTCCATTGTATTATGCCCTGTGTCCGAAAATTAATCAGGATTTGGATCCTCAGGTTATACATGAGAAGGAAGATTAGGGTTAGATGTAGGGATAGAGTTAGACTATGTGGAGGGACCTGAATCATGACAGGTCATGCATAGGTATAAGAATTCATAATATCACTTTAGAACTAATTAACCTAATTTCCTTCACTCAGCTGTATGTGACACTTTTGATAAATATCATCCCCTATACTGTAGTTACTTTTTTTAAATAATTTTGCCATATGCTAGTTTGAGTAGTTTACAAGGCATGAACCTGATGCAATTACCATACAAGTTGATGAAAGACTCACAGCCTGAGAGTTTGTTGCTTTGTAATACACACAGTTTACCGGACAATTCAATTGTTAGATTAATGCTTATAATGCCTGTGTGCATTCCAATTTGCCTGGTAGTACTCAAATGATCATTTGGTTTTATCAACCAAATTGCTCAGCCTTTCATGCTGTATTTGCTGAGCTGTCGTTAACACCGAACATCACTTATTGCTTATTTATTATCGCTTACATGTTCAATATATTTTTGAAATTGTTGGCACGCTTTCGCCACCCCAGATTCTTATAATTTGGAGGTTCAGTTCTTAAATAATACCAAACTGCATGGCTAATGACATGGGGGAGGGGAGGCTTTGCAGGAGGGGGGCAGAGAACCCCCGCCCACCTTTTCCAAACCCTTAATTCTTAAAATCTTGTTGAAGATCCTCCCAATGATCTGTATCTGGCAAAGGCATCTTTAAATCTTTCACTTTGGCTCCTCATGGGTCTAGTGATCTCGACCAATCAGAATCCTTCCTGGGGAAGGTTTCTAGTTGAACCCTAATAAGGTTGGTGAAGGGCTTGCCCCTTTTAATTAGTATGTGATTACATAGCAAGGAGTTCATGCAGTTACATAGCATCAAAACCAGGTGGTTTTGTTATATAACTGCATGTACTAATTCTGATTAAAAATAAATTTGGAAATACTCCTAAAAAGGGTTGAGTTCAGTTGGAATCGTTTGATATACATAACATGCATCCACCTTCTCAAATCTCTAATTGAGACATGAGAAAAAAACATCAGGATCATAAATACTTTCAAGAAAATTCCTTCTCGCATGGTTGGGTGAGCTACCGTAATATTTGCCTGGCAACATTGTCGTAACAGAATTGTGCAAACTGTTATTTGCATAAGTTAAGTAATCTCTAGCTCTTAATAACTAATGTTGTAATTTAATTGGGCCCATGATCTTTATTTAACTATTAGCCGACCGTGTCACGCCGATGGGCGTGGCGGCGGCAGCCCCCGGACCGCCTAACGTCAATTGGCGTAAAGTACTGGGGCTCTGTTTTGCAGGAGATTGCAGCATCTCCTGCTTGGTGGGCGGAGCGGAGCTCCGCCTTCAGTCTCCGAGCTGCGTAACCGCTGTCAAATTACACGTAAAGCGCTGCGATCTGCAGCAGCGCTGTACTGGGGACCGCCATGGGACACGGCTGTTTCCCTCCTGAGACACAGAGGTTATCGGCTGTCATAGGCAGAAGCCTATGACAGCTGATCACAGGGATTGGCTGGTGGGGGGAGGGAGGGATGGGGGGTTACAGTATTAAAAAAAAAAAAGCACCCACTTATTTTTATTTTAAAAAAAACACACAAACAAATAAACAATGGGGGGGGGGGGGGGGGGGCGCAATCATATCCCACCAACAGAGAGCTCTGTTGGTGGGGAGAAAAGGGGAGGGGGAATCACTTGTGTGCTCTGTCGAGTGGCCCTGCAGCTTGGCCTTAAAGCCGCAGTGGCCAATTTAATGCAAAATGGCCTGGTCTTTAGGGGGGTTTAACACTGAGGTCCTCAAGTGGTTAATTGAGTACTTGCTGGGTCTTCAACAATGAGGTCAGATGAAGAATGATCTTACCGTTAGAAGGTAGTAGTAATTCTAAAGTAGTGCTCTTGGACCAACTGCTTAGGAAAGATAAATTCCGGTATATTGTGGTGTTTTTCTAATCATCTGCTTACCTTTGTATATTTTTCAGACAATGGAATGGTGCGATGAAGGTATTTTTTTACTGGCTTCTCAACCAGTGGATAAGTTCCAGTCTCAGGATGGGGCAGAATCAGCGCTGATAGAAATAGAAAGGTTCCTTGAAAGTGGCTCGGAGAACTCCATTAAAGACCTGAATAGTGTGCTGACATTGTTTGAATTGATACTCACAGAAGAGCTGCAGGTAGCAAGCCTAGAACACTGTGTATTTTTTTCTGATAGTAATGAGTGCAATTGAAGAGCAGATTTAATAAAAATCACATTTTGACCCCCAGGAGCATGTCCACAAAGTGTTTCAGAAGCAGCAGAGTATGCAAGAGATGTTTGAGAAGAGGAAAGGAAGCCTTAGAAAATTGGCAGCTAAGCAGACCCGCCCGGTGCAGCCTGTAGCTCCCAGACCAGAAGCCTTTTCCAAATCCCCTACTTCCTCTCCAGGTAAAATAGTAACTTCAGGGGTGTAACCAGAACTAATGGGGCCCAAATGCATAACATTTACACCACTCGACCACAGTTTGCGTCAACTCCCGCTATTGCCATACTATTACTAATTTTATATGTACCTCAATGTAATATCTACCTCTCAGCGAGGCAATGGTTTGCTGGCCAACAATACTGTATTTAGCGCATCCATATTCATGCCACTATAATAACTGCCTGAAGAATGCATGCAAATTAGTTAAAGTGACCCAGAGAAAATCACTTTTAAAGATTTTTACTTACCCGGGGCTTCCTCTAGCCTCATAAGTATGGATGCATCCCTCGCCATCCTCCTGCCGTGATCAGCTCCCGGTTTTCGGCTCAGTCGAGCCCAGTCTGACTCAGTGATGTCAGCCAGGGTCTTCTGCACTTACGCAGAAGGTCCACGCATGCGCAGAAGGCCCCCTGCTGACGTCACCAAGCTGAATACTGGAGCTGATCGTGGCTTAACGGAAGCACTCGGGAGGACGGCGAGGGATGCATCTGTGCTTATGGGGCTGGAGGGAGCCCCGGGTAAGTAACAAATCTTTAAAATCTGTCCTCTCTGGTACACTTTAAGGTTATTTAATAGTGTAAAAATGCCTCAAATGGCTCTTGAACAGGAAACTGTTGTCGAGCTGAGCACATCTGTGTTGCAGGGCAAAGGGGCTTTTTGTTTAAGACAAAAATATTTACATATAGTATGTATAGTCGCAGCAATAGGTCAATCTAGAAATCTCTCACAGCAGATTTCTGCCAATGTTTAGGTCTCCAGAGGGCTTCAGAGCACCGAAGTAGTCCTGAAATTGTTCTTCAAAGACGGATGAACTATCGCAAAACAAAGGTACGTAGGATTATTTTCTTTCTGGGTTTCTTGCTGTAATTACACTGATTTCCAATATGTGAACATGTCTTTCTCTTGTAGAGTGAGGTGGATGGTCAGTGCAGGAGTTCCGTTATGGAGGATGAAGAAAATTTGGCTGTATTAAGGAGGTAATTCTCAGATATGGTCCTAGAAAGATCAAAATGATCAAGATCATTAGCAATGAATTATCCTTGTTCAACCAGTAATCATTTTGATTGGATTATCAGGAGTCTGTTACAGAAAGCATAATATCCTGTCTCAAAATGTAGTGGAAAAGCAATTAAATGTTTAACTTTACTGACCTCAAAGCAGGTACTTGAAGAATGCAACTTTACAAAAAGCTCATATAAGAGCAAAGGCAAATTCCCCCCCCCCCCCCCCCAAAAGTCAACTTCATTTAATACTAACCTTTTTTATCATAATTAGTTACTTGTGTAGCAAGTTCAATAACTGCAGCATGTACTGTAGCTACTCAGAATACAGTTTGCCATTTTATTTTTTTTTAATGTAGTGCTGACCAAAATTACACAACATTTTACAACTCACACCTCTAACTGTCCCTCAGAGGGCTTATTATTAATTTTTATTGATATTACACCATTTTCCATGGTGTTGTACAACGTACAGAACAGACAATAGTGGGAACCATTGATTCATACATAGTTCTTACATAATTCGCACACATTCCAATCAAACAACCACCAGAGTTTATAAATAGTTTGTAGGAGAGATGTACAAACATCCAGCTGTATAGGCATTTATTTAATAGAGTAAGTAAAGCAGAAATGAGGAGAAACACTAGAAGGAGGACCCTACCTTTGCAAGCTTACAATCTAAAGGGTAGTGGGACAGAGGCACTAGGTGAGGAGACGGATGTGCTAGTGGATGAGGGAGTGAGCCTTGACATCTGATGCAGAAGGGAACATACTGTATCTCGGAAGAAAGACTATGAAAGACTGTATGCTTACCTGTCTTTTCAGGGTTCAATTTAATCTCCCTTTTGCCCTACAACAGGTTTTTCCAGCATTTTCTCCGACAACAAATGTGGCCACCTTAACCCCCTTTCTCCCCCGTACTGCTCCCCCCAGTATAACAAGACCATAGCAAGTGTGGTCCCCATTTCATCACCATAATGAGCTACTCCCATTCACCCTCTCCTTCATATCAAGTGAGGCCAATAGTGCAGCTGCCTTTTACCTCCCCCTTAACAAATGCAGTACGTTTTAGTTTATATGGCTCTGTAATAATGTTTTTAAATTTTTGATTGTTTTGTTCCCAGGCATGTAATGAATGAGCTCATCGAGACAGAAAGGGTTTATGTGGAGGAACTTTTGTCCGTACTTGAGGTATGGAACCAAATCCTGCTGTTTAATATAGTATATCTCACTTTTCTTTGTGTTACTATATGAAATAAGTACACATTCATATTATTCCAGTTTTGTGTGTTTTTCCTTACCAAGACATGGGCTGGAGTACTTGAGGGGTGGATAATTACCTAGTAACTTGAGTGTCATCTACAAGAAAACTGTAGACAGTGATAATGATAATACACTATTTTAAACTAAAGGTACCCATACACTTATCATTTGTTTTCCCTGATAGGTTTAAAGAGACACTGAAGCGGAAACAAAATTATGATATAATGAATTGGTTGTGTAGTAGGGGTAATTACTAGAACATTAGTAGCAAAAAAATATTCTCATATTTTTATTTTCAGTTATACAGCTTTTTTTTATAACATTGCATCATTCTCTAATATTTGCAGTTTACACATTACTCAGAATTCTACAGACCCTAAAAGTTTTTGCAGAACAGGCAGTGAACTTTTGACCTGTCCTGAACTGTTCTCTGCAAAAGAAAAACACAATACAGCTGAGATAACCTAATCAGAAGTCAGAGCTCTCTGCAACTTTGAAAGTGGCAGAGCTCAATGGCTATTTGCATAGATAACTAGATTTTCTTAACTCTTCCTGTACTGGAAACAAATATTAGACTTATATCTCTGCTCCTAATGCTTTATTTCTTAGCTGTACTACACAACCAATTCATTATATTATAATTTTTGTTTCGCTTCAGTGTCTCTTTAACCTCCTTAGCGGTAACCCCGTGCTGGACACGGGGTAAGCCGCGCAGGAGGATTTCTCAGGCCCCGCTGGGCTGATCTGCATATTTATTTTTTTATACACGCATCTAGCACTTTGCTAGCTGCGTGTTACTCATGATCGCCGCCGCCCTGCGCCGATTCGCCGCTACCCGCCGCATCGGAGGGTGCCCCCCCAGACCCAGGCGCTGCCTGGCCAATCAGTGGCAGGCAGTGCTGAGGGGTGGATCGGGACTCTGACGTCGGTGACATCATCGCGCGTCGCCATGGCGACGGGGGCAGCCCTCATGGAATTCCCGTTCAGAACGGGATTTCCGGATGGGCATATGCGCCGGCGGCGATTGGCGTGTACGGGTGGACGCCGCAGGGAGTGGGGGAAGCATGTAGCTAGCGCTAGGCTAGCTACATGCTAAAAAAAAAAATTTTAAAAAACCCTCCCGCGGCCGCGCAGCTGCGGGAATTATACCGCCAGGGAGGTTAACCACTGATTGAATCTACTAGAAATCTATACCCAAACATGCGGTCTAGTGAATCAGTAGGTTGATTTTGTTTTTTTTTGCGGAAATCTGTTGAATTGGTTGATTGTACCAGAAAGGAGATGTCAGTCAATCGGAAGCCTTCGGTATAGCAACGGCCCATAGTGTTGCCCTGCTATAAGCTTCGATCTGAAATGTATTCAACATCTATTTGCGGTATGTGGAAAGATTCAGCTTGATCCCTCTCTGGTCATATTCTGATTAGAGAGAGATCAATTTTCTTGGCCACATTGAGAAAGTTTAGGTACCGTTTAGGCATATAATAAAACTGAGCATGCTTAAAGCTGGTCAATCAGGACAAAAATGGTCCTGTGCCATGCAAGATTGAAGTTCCACATTTGGGGAATACGAACTATGCTTCACAGAGCAGCCTTAATTTCTGCTGGTCAACCTAAGGTCAGTATGATTGAGAAATTTAGGAGCTACCTGTTGATTTTAACCTTAAACTCAATTGAACATTATCAACTAAATTCAATTATTCTACTATGGTCATTTGAAGATCATCACAAGACGTTATTTTCCACCATACAAACTGTTTTTAGACCCATTTGGACTTTGTAGGGAGAAGAGTATATATAAATGTATTGTCTTTGTTTTTTTCTTTAGGGTTATGCTACTGAAATGGAGAACCCCTTAATGATGCACTTGCTGTCTCCAATGCTACATAATAAAAAGGATGTTCTGTTTGGCAATATGGAAGAAATTTACCACTTTCACCACAGGTCATTTTCTGCCTTATGTTTTTTTATATCCTGGTCGTGCAGCACTGTGTATGGAAAGAATTTCAATCTTAACCACAACAGTTAATTATTTAGTATAATTAGAAATGGATAACATGCCTTTTTTTCCAGAGGAGTTACTTGTTTAAAGCCCATCTAAAATTCAAATATTAAAACAGGGTTAAATACTGCGCTGCCATTTTCATTGTTCCCTACTGCTGTTTTCTGCAGTATATTGGCATTTGCGATCCCCTCCCTCATCTGGTATCTGTGGGTGTCTGAGAGCTAGTAATACCAGAATATTTTTCTGTATTGTGTTCCAGCAAAGTCAGAACACCTTGCTACACTATGAAAAAACAGGATAGGAGCTGGTAAATTGCATACAAAAATAAGAGGGTGAGAAAAGTATTTGATACAAAAATATGGCTTTTAGAAAGATCTTTGACTAAATATTCCCCCCCAGCCAAAGAGTACGTTTATGTTTTGTGAGATACCTTCACACTTAAACGAAATGAAGTTTAACATGCACAGCTTACAGTAGGCCCAACATGTAATATAAGTGGAGTGCCAGTGCAACAATGAGTGGATGACACCACTCCTAGACCAAGTCCATGAAGTACAAGAGGGCACCTCGTTCGTAAATTATAAAACTTTCATTGTGAGGAGTCAAAATACCAACATTTCAAAACCACGTAGGGCTGATATTAGGGCTATAGAGACGGTATGTTAAGGTGAATTAACCCTGTTCTTTGCTCCTGAATGCTTAGAACCTTATGTTGGTAGCACACTACATTTTGGCAAGAATGCTTCGCCTTGAAAAAGAGGTCCTAAGGGGCATTTTGACTCATTACAATACAAGTTTTATCACTAATGAAGGAGGTGCCATCTTGTACTTCATGGATATTTTCACACTGATCTCGTGTCTGGGTAGTAATAGCCGATTAAATCCATCCATACCAGTTGATAATTCTCCTTCCCAGCCTTCGTACCATTGTCTTCCAATCCAGTCATCATATAGCAAAGTGAAGATCACATCAAAACTTTGGCACCTCCAGTTGGCTATGATGTAAATAAATTGAGCTCTGATTGACTGAAGTTACCTATAAGTGATTTTGGTAATGTGGAATACCAAGCATTGGGAGAAAAACCTCACATATTAGAAGAAGCAACTACTCACCTCCCTAGGAAGGTCTCCTATGGCAGCTCCCCTGCTGTCCTCCAAAGTGCCTTTTTCCTTGCCACAACTGTGACAGCAGTGAAGCTCATCCAGAGGGGATTTCCAAGATGTCCAGCACATCCTGTCCCTTTCAGTAACAGGTACTATAGGAGGCTAATTGGATCATGCCTTCTTTTTTTGCCTTCTTCTGTATAAAGAGGGATATGTGAGGATGCCGGCTAGTGTTGTACCTTATTTATTGGTTGAACTTGATGTATGGATGTCTCTTTTTTTCAACCCAATTAGCTATGTAACTATGAAGATTAGGGGACTGTTTTAATTTGCAAGAGCTACTACCCACTTGCTATTGCTGTGATTAGAAGTGTGGGGCAGATGGAAAGCAGATGGTTCACTGTGGTGTGGGATGGAAAGTGAGGAGCCTAATTTGGTGTCTAATAGCAAGAACTATATTAGACCACCACATGTGTTTTTAATGATGCTATACCCCTTTATAGGCTTTCTAAATTTACTATACTCCTTACTAATACAGACTTGTTAAACACATTTAACAGTTACATAAACCTGTTGCGTTGTGTTTTTATAGGATATTTTTGAGAGAACTGGAAGACTATAAAGCTTGCCCAGAGCTCGTCGGAAGATGTTTTCTAGAAAGGGTAAGCATATTATTTACAAAAGCTTGTGTATGAGAGTTGGCAGATCTTGATTTATTACCAATTTAACATTTTCTAAAGGAACAGCAGCAATGAAGGTCCACATTTACTAGGATGAATGACTGCACGTTGTAATCATTCAACTAAGAAGTGTATTGCATGTCTAAGCAATCAGTGAGTAGTAGTGGAAGCCCACGAGACCTCACACTTCTTGAGCCCAAGGACATAGCAATAGCCATAGCACCCATAGCAGCTGCTAGGGGGCCAGATGGTACTTACCATTAACTTTCTTGTGTTCCTCCACCCACTGACTTTGTCTCAGTACCCAGGAACTATGTGCAGTGTTGATTGGATGAGAATGTAAATTGCCTAATTCAATCATATCCATAGGGTAGGGGTAGGTGGCATTGCTTAAGAGTGCCTACATCTGAGGGCCCCATGAAAGTTTTGCTATGGGGCCCCATGATCCCTAGCTATGCCACTGTTTGAGCCATGGCTGGCTGATACTCCAGTTGCACACAGCTCATTTGACGGGAACAAGGGAAAGGCACACGTGTACGCATTTCCCTAAGCTTTTGATGGCCACAGCATTAGCTAGGTGGTCCCTCAAAAAATTGTCATTAAGGGGATGTTTACAAAAAATTTCAGAGAAAATGTTGAAAATGCAATCCTGTAGTGGTAAATATATGTATTATGTCTTTATATATGTATTTATATGCCGGTCGTTTATACGTGTGCCACAATTTTGCCCGTTGTTTGGTAGATAAACATTGCCGACATTGCTGATGGCTGTGATTCAGTTAGTGAATTCTTGCATACCATCACAGGCAGGGCCAGATTTGAATTTTAACACTTTTCACCGCTTAAGGCCCATTGTCCCCAGCCACCCCCGCACCTCCTAATTTCCTTTTATGCTTCCTCTGTGCCTTCTACTCTCTGTCCCACTTTTTGCCTCCTCCTCTTCCCCTGTACCCCCTCTTTGCCTCCTCCTTTCCCCCTTTGTGCACTCTTTACATCCATTTCTCCCCCTGTGCACTCTCTTTACCTACCTCTCTCTCCCTGTGCCACCACCTCCTCTCCATCTACCCCTTCTATGCCTCCTCTCCCCCCTCTTTGCCACCTGCCCCCCTCCCCCTTTGCCTCTACCTCCTCTCAATCTCTCCCCTTCTTTCCCTGACACACAGACACGGAGAGATACACATACGGACACAGAGAGACACAGACATAAGAATGCTAAAAAGCGCTAATCACA
The DNA here is from genome assembly GCF_040937935.1 of Hyperolius riggenbachi. Classification (NCBI taxonomy): domain Eukaryota; kingdom Metazoa; phylum Chordata; class Amphibia; order Anura; family Hyperoliidae; genus Hyperolius; species Hyperolius riggenbachi. The sequence goes on from NC_090647.1 coordinate 212,468,429, forward strand.
ATCACTCAAAAATCGCAAGAGTGTAAAAGTGATTTTACCGCATTAATCGCAGTAAAATCACCAGCACAGAACTCTAGCGCTAATCACTAGCATTTTGCAATCCCAATTAAGAACGGGCCCTTAAGGTACTGAGAGCGCCCAAGTGGCTATTTGTGAATATAACTGTTAACCAGTGGTGCTCAGCAAGATTTCGGACATCCGAACTACCCAGATAATCCAAACTTTTTCCACTATCCAAACTTTGAATAGCAATTCGGATATTTTTTAAAATCTGAATAGACTATCCGAGCAAAGTCAGAGAGAGAGAGAGAGAAAGAGCGCTCTGAAAGGGGTGGGGTTTTGCCATTTAAAGAGAATTTTGGAAGCATTTTAAGCCATTTTCAGGTCACTTCCGGTTTTCTATCTAGATATCCGAATCCGGCCGGATACTGAGGTCGGATATCCGATTCGGATCCGGATTGGAAAATTTTAAACTCCGATATCCAACCCGGATCGGATATCTGGGTATCCGGATCCAAATTAGATCCAGATAGTAAAAAGTGGTATCCGAGCAGCACTGCTGTTAACTTCTAGTACAGGGAGTAATTAATTATAAAGACAAGTGTATGTCATACTGCAAGTATGTAATATTTAATTATGGGACGAGGAGTGGCTATTCTTCCATGCAGACACTATTAATTTTAAAATAAAATACTTAATTAGCCCCATTAGCAGAAATATTTTTAAGGCGCAGCCCTAGCACATTTACACTGCAGTGCTAGTTAATGTGAGTGCTGCAATATCATGCAGTCTGCGGTCTTCCTAGCACACAGTGAAAGTCATCATTAGAAGGATGCTTTACACTAATGGAAAGAAAGCAGATCGGCATTACAAAGGAGAGGTTTCCTGGTCAGTGTGAGCAGAAACCTGAAAATGTACTCACACAATTCACTCTTCCACTCATAAAATGTTTCCCAAATGCAGATGGAGGACTTCCAGATATATGAGAAGTACTGCCAGAACAAGCCCAGGTCAGAGAGTCTGTGGCGCCAGTGCTCAGATGCAGCATTTTTCCAGGTATGCGCATAACAATATGACTGTAAGAATAAGACTCAAATAGATGGCACAGCCTAAAATTCTGTGATGTTCTGGATATTTGTGGCTGCAGGAATGCCAGAGGAAGCTGGATCATAAACTCAGTCTGGATTCCTACTTACTGAAGCCCGTGCAGAGGATAACAAAGTACCAGCTTTTACTGAAGGTACACTTCACTGAATTATGCCTGTGCATTGACTAGGCAGGGAAGCCATAAACCGCTTGTAATGTAGAATGTTGCCTGATTTTCATAGAATGTGTTGTTGTTTTTTGTGTTTGTTTTTTTGTTTTTTGTTTTTTTTTTCCTGAACAGAAGGCCATAGATTTAGTAGCACCAGTTTGTATATATACAGTGTTTTCCAGCAATAGACCATTTCCATTTTCTTCTAAATTAGTTATTTTGTATCTTAAAAGTTATTTAAGTGATTCCATTTCACACCACTACCCCCCGTATCTCATAAGCTATAAGCAGGCTGATATATGGGCATGCTTACCCTGTGATATGATTGCTGGTTACACACACACACACACACACACACACACACACACACACACACACACACACACACACACACACACACACACACACACACACACACACACACACACACACAATGCAGGCAAAGCAGGATCAGCCACCAGGATACCTAAGCAGGTGCTTGGGCCCTAGCGAGTGTCAAGGGGCCCCCCTGCCACCTTCTCTGACCTCTCTTCAGTTCAGCTTACCAAAAGGACCACAAGGGGGGCCCAAATCTACTACCTTGTCGAGGGCCCCATTACTTCTTAATCCATCTCTGCCGGCTGGCCTCATGTAGAATGTGTTTTTGGCTGTGACGCAGCAGTATATGCAGAATTATTTGCTAATGCGTTTGTATAACTACATTCATTTTAGGAAATGCTGAAGTACAGCAGGAATTGTGAAGGAGCTGAAGATCTGCAGGAAGCCTTGGCATCTATTCTCGGTATACTGAAGGCCGTCAATGACTCCATGCACCAGATTGCCATCACTGGCTATGAGGCAAGTTATTACTACTCAAAGTGCAATGTATTGTCAATTTCATCTTTCCAGCATTCTTAATTAATTGATTCATTCATTGAATTTCTTCATTAAATTCTTCTGAAATTGTGTAACTTTTTTTTTTAATTTTATGTATGGTGTATTCCTCTTGCCAAGATATAAATATACCAAAACAAATATTTTCTAATGCCATTTGCATCCAGTATCATTGACATTTTAAATAGCTTCAGAGTATGTGGATTAAATCACCTGTATAAATAAGAGACTCTGTAACAAAAAAGTTCCCCGGAGGGGTACTCACCTCGGGAGGGGAAGCCTCAGGGTCCCAATGAGGATTCCCCCTCCCCTGTAGCTGCAGGCAGTCCAGCGCTGGCTCCCCTGAAGCGTCCCGCAATCCTGGCTCGACAAGCCTGACACGCGCTGATATATTTACCTTCCCTGGCTCCAGCGGGGGCGCTGCTGCAGCTCTCAGCACGGAGATAGGAGGAAATAGCCAATCTCTGTCGGGTCCGCTCTACTGCGCAGGGGTAGGAGACTTGCACCTGCGCAGTAGAGCGGACCAACAGCGATCGGCTGTTTCCTGCTCATCTCCGAGCGGAGACCTGCTACTGCGTCTGCGCTGGAGCCGAGAAGGTAAATATTTACATCCCCGCTGTTTGGGGGGAGGGGGTTGCACAGCTAGACCGCCGTGGGATACAGGAGGACGGGGGAAGCCTCAATAGAATCCGGAGGCTTTCCCCACCCGAGGTGAGTACCCGCCAGGGGAACTTTTTTTTAGTTACAGGTTTTCTTTACAGTGGACCTGAACTCTTCCACACGACAGAAGGAAAACCGAGAGAAATGTGCCCTGTATGTATTTAGAGAGTTTAGCCTGTCTAGTTCCCCCTCATATGTGATAAACCACAACTGTAATTTTATCTCTCAGCTGTGTCAGCTGACTGCCTCAGCAGTGCAGCTAATTTGTAAACACAGGATGTTAACCCTATGTCTGCTTCCATGAAAAGAGGATTAGACACACTACGGATTATTGCAAGATTTGTATCAGCTGTAACAAAGAAATATTTTTCTTCAAAGTTTATTATCCTGTTCCTTATCTTTTAGGCGAGCAAAGAGAAAGTTCTGAGTTCAGGTCTGCTTTAAGGGGATTGTTACTTTAATTTTTATTTACACTTGTAGTTTAAAATAGAATATAAAAAAGCTCAAAAAGTGCACCTAAGGCAAAGGGATTACTAGTTATTTTAATAACCACAAGCTGTTTATCTTTGTTCCAGGGGAACCTGAATGACCTGGGAAAGCTTCTGATGCAAGGCTCTTTCAGTGTTTGGACTGAACATAAAAAGGGTCATGCTAAAGTGAAGGACCTGGCAAGGTTCAAACCCATGCAGAGGCACTTGTTTCTACATGAGAAGGCCGTTCTCTTCTGCAAGAAGAGAGAAGAAAACGGGGAGGGCTATGAGAAGGCCCCCTCTTATAGCTTCAAACATTCCTTAAATGTAAGTGTGCTCATCAGGGTCTTTATAATAGTCTGATGAAGACAACTGAACTATTCTGACAATAAGTAATTGTTGCAGAGGATCTCCAGGCTCTCAGATCTCTCAAACACATTCCAGAGGCTTCTTATGCTTCCACTTCTTCTCTTATCACAATATCATCATTCTAGCCACATTGCACAATTGTAGTATAGCTGTGGGGAGCAGTGGATGCAGCCTTGTGCACAACCTGTTTGTTGGACACTGGGCTATGCTACCCATAATGCTGAGCAGTACTTGTTACTTGCTGACACTTGGCTTATATTGCTGAATGCTGATATAGTGATGCTCGGATGTGCCTCATCCACGAATTCGGAAATCCGCGTGGTTGAAAAAAAAAATCCGCATTCGGCCCCGCCGCATGCGGATTTGCAGTCGCGTCCACGCAACCACGCGGATTTTTTCCCGTGAATGGCGTAATCACGCGTGGATTCACGCCCGGAGGCGGATTTTCTTTTAATGTTAATAACAAAGCCCCCATACATGCTACAGTCCCCCAAATAGCATGGATTATCGAGGTGATAAGGGGCAACATAACTTCAACATAAAAAATTCAAAAAAAAAAAAATTTTCTAGAGAAAATGGATTTTAAAGTGAAATCAACACTTTAAATGGGGCTATTAATTGGTAATAAGTGGTTTTAAAAAGGGATATACGCGTTAAGTAGTCAGAGGTGAAGGCGAGTTCCAATGGCACTTGGCGGCGAAGGTACCGCTGGAGGAGGATGAGTGGCTGACGGCAAAAAGGCTCCAGAGAGGTTTTTGTAATTTTTTTTTTTTTTTTTTTTTTTTGCAGCAATTAGCAATGACATCGCAGCAGAGTTGTCAGTGGACACGGGCAGTGTGAACGCAGAGTGCAGTGGTGGTAGCGACTGAGTCAGGAGAAGGACTATGTGGGCGGTCAGTTCAGCAGCACAGAAGGACCACGGCAACATACTGGTGGTAGTAGTAGCAGCACAGCGTCATAGTGCTGGCCAAAAAATTAAATGCACCCGGTGACCCGGGCAGTGTGAACGCAGAATGTAGTAGCGACTGAGTCAGGAGGACAAAGCGGGCGGTCAGTTCAGCAGCAGCAGCACAGTAGTAGTAGCACAGCGTCATAGTGCTGGCCAAAAAATTAAATGCACCCGGTGACCCGGGCAGTGTGAACGCAGAATGTAGTAGCGACTGAGTCAGGAGGACAAAGCGGGCGGTCAGTTCAGCAGCAGCAGCACAGTAGTAGTAGCACAGCGTCATAGTGCTGGCCAAAAAATTAAATGCCCCCGGTGACCCGGGCAGTGTGAACGCAGAATGTAGTAGCGACTGAGTCAGGAGGACAAAGCGGGCGGTCAGTTCAGCAGCAGCAGCACAGTAGTAGTAGCACAGCGTCATAGTGCTGGCCAAAAAATTAAATGCACCCGGTGACCCGGGCACTGTGAACGCAGAGTGTAGTAGCGACTGAGTCAGGAGGACAAAGCAGGCGGTCAGTTCAGCAGCTCAGAAGGAGGACCATGGCAACTTACTGGTAGTAGTACCATAACACCAAAAAATTAACCAAGGTAGGCACTAGGCAGGTAGTAAATGTCTTTATAAAGGCAGGCATAGTTAACAACAGCACATGCAGCAGCCACTTCATGTCCCCCTGTGTCCGACAATAGGGGCCAGGAACTCACCTTCCACCCAAGCCTGGTTGATTTTCAGGAAGGTGAGTTTGTCCACAGAGGCGTGGGAGAGCCGAGAGCGCTTCTCTGTGACCACGCCACCGGCCGCACTAAAGCATCTCTCTGAGAGGACACTGGAAGGAGGGCAGGATAGGAGTTCCAGGGCGTACTGGGAAAGCTCGCTCCAGATGTCCAGTCTCTTGACCCAGTACTCCAAGGGGTCCACGGGGCTGTCGGTGTCATTGAGCCCGCTGGATGACCCCATATAGTCAGACACCATGGTGGTCAGTCGTTGCTTGTGCTGGTTGGTGGTGGATGCTGTGGCGGGCACCTCTGTTCTGGGCTGCTGCACTGCATACAGGCTCTTGCTTAGGCTCTTCAGGTCTCCGGGGCGCCAGTTGCTGCTGCTGCTGCTGGTGGTGGTTGTTGTGCTGCTAGTGGCAATGGCAGGCACCTCTTGCTGGCTTGGCAGAGCAGTTACAGTGGGGGTGGAAGGCTGGGGGAATGCTTCCAGTAGTCTGCGCACAAGGGCCTCCTTCAAGTCCCTTGTGCGTTGCTCGGTGGTGGATGGCGTCATTAAGTCTCCCAGCTTCCCCTTCAGACGGGGATCAAGCATCAAGGTAATCCAGATGTCCTCCCTTGAACGCATCTGGATCACCCGGGGGTCCCTGCGAAGGCAGCGCAACATGTGCACAGCCATGGGAAACAAGTGGGCCCTGCCAGCAAGATCTTCCTCGTCCTCGCCATTGTCCCATAACGCATGCCTGTCCTCTTCCTGTGCCATGTCGTTGTCCTCCTCAAACCGCCATCCACGTACAACGCCTGCTGCACTCTGCTCCTCCTCCTCCTCATTCAGGTTAGGGACCTCCAACTCTTCCACTACCTGCTGTGAGCCCTCCTCTGAGCTGGACTGTGCTGCCATCTGCTCCTGTTCTTCCAACTGCCTCAGGGCTTCATCCCCACGCTCAATTAAATTGTCCATTGCCTGCTCCAGTAGACAAACCAAGGGCACCCACTGGCACACAGAGGCCCGCTCCTCACTGACCATCTTGGTTGCCTCCAGGAAGGGACTCAGCACCAGGCATACTTGCTGCATCAGTGTCCACTGAGTGGCAGTAATCATGGGGACTTGCTGGTTGCTGGGGACACTTGGGTCTAGCATGTAGGCCCTAACAGCCAGCCTGTGCTGACACAGCCGCTCCAACATGGCCAGAGTCGAATTCCAGCGAACTGGCATGTCGATGATCAGCCGGTGTTGTGGCCTTCCATACTGCTGCTGTAAGGTGGACAAGAGTGCAGAGGCAGTGGCTGACAGGCGGAAAAAGCGTACCACCGCCCGGGCATCCTGCAGCAGCTCGCTCATCCCCTGGTAGGTGCGCAAGAAGCGCTGCACCACAAGATTGAGCACGTGGGCCAAGCAGGGGATGTGCTGGAGGTTTCCCTGCTGCACTGCTGCCACCAGGTTGGCCCCGTTATCGGCTGCCACATACCCCACTTCCAGGCCTCTGGGGGTCAGCCACCTCCGCTCCTGCTTCCTGAGGGCGGCCAGGACGTTGGTGGCCGTAAGCCTCTCCTTCCCCAGGGTCACCAATTTTAAAAGGGCTTGGCAGTGCCGAGGCTTGGCGCTGCTGCTGCCGAGGCGGGCTTGCTTTCCGGGTGCTGAGGGAGTGTCGTGACAGGACCCTTCTGCATCCCCCCTGATCCCGCGTGGTGGCACCACTAGCTGGGCTGATGCGCTCTTGTCCTCCCTCCCTTCCATCAGTGTCACCCAGTGGGCCGTAAAGGACAGGTAGCGACCTGTCCCAAATCTGCTACTCCACGAGTCCATGGTCACGTGGACCCGCTTGCCCACAGAGTAGTCCAGGGAACGGGCCACGTTTTCCACCGCAAACTTGTGGAGTGCTGGGATCGCGCTCCTGCTGAAATAGTGGCGACTGGGGACTTGCCACTCGGGGATGCCAAATTGGAGCAGCGTCCGCATGGCGCTCCCCTCCTGCACCAGGGAGTAGGGAAGCAGCTGTGATGCCATGGCCCGGGCCAGCAAGCCATTTAGTTTGCGGATCCGCCTGTGGCTTGGAGGCAGAGGCTTGGTCAGACCCTGAAAGGTGTCGCTCAGCAGGGTCTGACGACGCTGGGATGCAGGGGAGACAGAGGAGAGAGACGAACACTGGCTGCCAGCCTCAATGTCTGTGTCCTGAGCAGCCGAGGTGGAAGAGCGCTTGCGTGCTACTACTGCTGCTGCTGTGGGGGATTCACGACCCTGAGGGAGGGAGGATGCTGCTGCGCTGGTGGGCCTTCTGCTCTCAGGAACCCCTGCCAGCAGTGCCTGCTTCCTCTTAAAGTCCGCATACTCGCGGCAGTGGCGGCTTCTCAGGTGGCCCTGGAGGGATGAGGTACCCATCTTGCTCAGACTTTTCCCACGGCTCAATCTTTTGCTGCATAACCTGCACACCGCATACCTTTTGTCATCAGTACATTCCTCAAAGCAATCCCACACTGGTGACTTTAATTTACTGCGGCCCCCACTAGCAGAGGGTGCAGAGGAGCAATGTGTGGTAGTAGTTGCCGGGGGTTGCATGGTGGTGGTGCCGGCTGAAGCAGTGTCCTGTCTACTTCCTCCACGCCCACTGCTGTCGATGCCCCTGCCCCTGCCTGAGATATGGCGATATCCTTGCCTAGGCCGAGGTGACTCGTCATCCTGCTCTGCCTCTGACCATTCTTCCACGGACTCAGCAGGCTGCACATAGTTAGGGTCCACAACGTCGTCATCATCAGCAGCATCATCATAATCCAGCTCTTCCTCTGACTCCCCCGCCTCCTCTTCTGTCCCTACATCCCCAGACACAGACCCCTCTTCTTCATCACCAGAACTCAACAACGCTTGTGATTGTGGCCCGATCTCAATCTCTGCCACATCAGTCCCCAGTAAGTCCTGAGCTTCTTGCATCAGCAGGTTCCCAGATGCCGGACTGAGGGACAGAACGCTGTCATCCTGGGAGGGCTGCTGACCAGTGGGTGCTGGGGTGGATGTCACAACAAGCGTGGGATGTTGGCTGCTGCTGCTACTGCTTGGAGTGGTGCTCACAGTAGAGGTCTGGGAGGAAGTCATGATGTCCATGAGTACGTCAGGTTCCATTTGCTCAACCACCACACGGGGACCAGAAACTTTAAAATATTTGGACAATGGCGTCCGCTGACTCGGCCCAGGCTTTGCTGCCCCCCTTTCTGCTGCATCACGACCACATACAGCTGGGCGTCCTCTCCCTGGACGTGGAGCAGTCCCAGAAGTGGCTGAGGCAATTGAACTCCCTTTCCTCTCACCCCGCGAAACCCTGCCAGACATGTTGCTAGTAATGAATCACTGGATGCAGTGGGCACAGTACAAGGTCACTGAAGGATGCAGTAGGCACAGTACAAGGTCACTGAAGGATGCAGTGGGCACAGCAGTGGGCACTGGATATACAACTAGGTCACTGAAGGATGCAGTGGCCACAGTACAAGGTCACTGAAGGATGCAGTGGGCACAGTACAAGGTCACTGAAGGATGCAGTGGGCACAGCAGTAGCCACTGAATATACAACTAGGTCACTGAAGGATGCAGTGGCCACAGTACAAGGTCACTGAAGGATGCAGTGGGCACAGCAGTGGGCACTGGATATACAACTAGGTCACTGAAGGATGCAATGGGCACACAAGGATGTCACACTGTGTAATGAGATGCTCATATGCCAGCGAGCGAGCGAGCAGTGGGCACTGGGCACGGCACAAGGTCACTGACAGAATGAATGAACAGCGCTGGCAGAGAGTGGCGGCGCTGGCGGTGTGACTGGCTGCCTGCAAATAGTACAAGTGTATAACTGTCACTGGAATATACAAGTGAACACTGCAGCTGCACTAACCTGCCTGCCTGCACTCTACACACAGATAATCCCTACTCCCACTACACTGCAGCACTGAACCTGCCTGCACAGCACTACACACAGTTAAATAATCACTAGACTCCCACACTCCCACTACACTACACTGACTACAACTAACTACAGCAATCACTCACTGACTAGCTAACTGTGTACAGTATAAGAGCAGTGTTAGCAAAAAAAACGCTTTGTTTTTAACACAATAAATGCACTTGCTCAAACAACAATGGCCTGGAGATAATCCTCTCAGCACCACAGTCTAACAAGGACAGAGCTTTTTCATCATGGCCGCCGCTTTATATTCAGGAGGGGAGGGCATAGCTCCCCTCCTGTGATTGGTTGCTAGGGCCTGGCTGGGGCACTCTGATTGGCCTGCAATGTGTCACTTCCGCATAGTTTGACGCATTTCCGCAAACCACGACTTCAGCACCGGGTTTCACGAGCGTGAATGCGGATTTCTGTCCGCATTCACGCGAAGCCGAAGTAGATTTTCGTGGTTCAAAATCTATTCACGGATTTTCGTGTCCGAGGCGGAATGCGTCAAAATGGTCGTGAATCCACGCGTAAGCGTGATCACGACCTGGCGGTGAGCACCACTGCTGATGGATGATGTCACTTTATAGTTCTGCTAGCCATCACATGACAACAGAGGGAATATGATCACAGTAACTATTTAAGGCATCTCAGCACAGGAAGTGTGGCCAGATGGATTTTATTAGCAACTTCTGCAAAAAATAGTGATAATAGACAAGATACAACAATATTAGTAAACTTTACAGATATTTTAAAAATTATTGATTTTTAAAGCACCAACATAGTCTGTGGTGCTGTACAAAATATAAGGAGTATTTTATGTTGATATGATATGGCAGCTGCCATATTTATTTATTTATGGCATATATTGTTTATTAAGTTAAATTCAGACTACTATTCCTCTATAAATATTATTGCATATATAGTTGATATGTGGAGTACTTATAATTATACCTATAATTATTTTCTCTAAATGTAAGTCATATTTTTCATTGGATTTTATTTAATTGTTGAACATATTATAAATAGTTGTTGCAATCTCTATAATGTGTTTTTAAGGAACCTCTAAATATACCTCGTATTTAACCACTTCACTACCCTGGTAATTTTCACAATTCAGCTCAGCTGTGATTACTTTGGCAATAACTTTATCAATAATTATCACAACTAAATGATCTATATATAGTTTTTTTCAGGGCCAATAAGGCTTTTTGTGGCTATTTGTTATTAGTAATTACTTTATTTTCTATGCATTTTAAAAGGAAATTAAGGAAAAAACTGAAAACATACACAATTTATCCACTTTCATACATTATAGCTTTAATGTAAACAGTTAATTTGTACATTAAACCCACACAATTTCTTTGTCTATCCCTCCTGTTTATTTAAATAGTTCATCTGACAATGTATTAGACGTAACAATTAAGTAATATATAGAATCTACTACTGTCTGCTCCTGGAATGTGTATTTTACACTTGTTTACTAATAAACTCTGCCATTGAATTCCCCGGGAGGAGGAGAGGGGTCTGCTGTCATTATTTTACAACTCTGTAGTGATGTTGTCAGGTCAAAGATAAATAAACCGTGTTATCTAAGATTTTGTAGGAAGGAGAGTGCAGAGATTTATTTTAACATCATAGAGGCAGCAACTGGTTAAAACATTTAAGTGAAAGCTTAACTACAGGCTGCTGGCTAAATATACTGTTATAATAAAATACATGAATTGTGAAATGCCTTACTTGCCAAAAGAGTTCTGAATAGTCCATTCCTGTGATTGATTCAGATGGCCTAGCAACTCAGAAACACCAGCGTAAGGCCTCTTGCACACTGCAAGCGATTCCGATTCCGCTTTTTAATCAGTTTTTACATCCGATTCAGATTCCGATTTGCAGTTTGCTCCCTGCACACTGCAAATCGGAATCTGAATCTGATGTAAAAACTGATTAAAAAGCGGAATCTGAATCGGAATCGCTTGCAGTGTGCAAGAGGCCTAAGGAATAGTGTCCATCTGCTTCTTCCTTTTTAGACTTGAGTATGAACAATGTCCCTCTTGCTATCCCCTTCTATGATCTAGCTCTTACTAATATTACACAGATTCACTCCTACACTGCATTATAAAACCTGACATCAAGACAAACACATGTACGTTTACAAGTTGTGCATAAGGTTCCTCTTACTTTCCCCTTCTGTAAGCAAGCTCCCGCTGATACGCAATGCACAGCTTAACGCCTACAGTGCATATAATACCTGGCATCAGCACAAATTCATGTACGTATGTTTACAAGTTGTGCATACGGTGAATTGAATTATTCTTCTCAGAGATTTTTTTTTTTTTACTAAATAGTGATATAGTTATTGAAAAAAAATGTGTGGGATACATCTTAAAGTTAGTATTTGTGGGAATCTAGTTCCTAGTGTTGGCTCCTAACATCAAATAAACAGTAAAATAGTATAACCCCTCCCCAGCTTGAATGCTGTGTGATTGGCAAATAAAAATTATTATCTTATTGATTTCCAAATAATTGTAAACCTTTTATTTAATCATGAATAGTACACAGAAAGCAAAAAAATGCTTTTATTTAACCATGGAGAGCAAAGAATGCTGAATCTGAAGAAGTTATTTTGTTTTATGAAAATATAAGCTCACTTTGAATTTGATGCAAGCAATATGTTTCAAAAAAGTTGGGATGGTGTAACACAAGATTGGAACATTTGTGTTATGAATGAAGAAAAATCTTATAAATTATTGGGTGAAATGGAAACCAATCTAACTATGATTGGGTGTAAAAAAAAACATCCTAGAGATGTGAAGTCTCTCAGAAATAAACATGAGCTGGTTAATGCCACTTTTTGAAACTTTTGCTTGCAAAAATTTCAGAATAATACTCAATCTAAAATTGCAAATAATTAGGGGATTTGATAATCAACAGTGCATAATAATCTAAAGATTCAAAGAAACCTGTAAAATTTCTGTGCGCAAGGGACAGTGCCGTTATTGGATGGTCGTGATCTTCAGGCCCTTAAAAACATGATCATAAATTCTATAGTGGAAATCACTGCAGGGGTTCAGGATACTTCCAGAGACCATTGTCAAGAAACGCAAGATAAAATTCTACCATAGTCTTTACCAATATATAAATATGCAGAGACAAAAGGTTTTTTTTTCTGGGGTGAAATGAGATTGTATAAAATGTGTAAATTTACACTGTGGTTGTGATATTTATGAATAGTAATTTTGATATGTTACTACCAGTTGTTTAAGTGACACACTCTTCTGTTCATTAGATGGCAAATGTTGGAATAACGGAGTATGTAAAAGGAGACAATAAGAAATTTGAAATCATTTACAATTCAAGAGAAGAGGTGTACATTGTTCAGGTAATGCTGTTTGAGTGCCCGTTGATAACATTTTGCAAATTTGCAAAGTATAAATCCTGAAAAGTAGTGGGTAACTGTATGTTTGGGATTTTGTAATAGAAAATGCCAAATCACACAGACGTCAGAGTCCAGTTTTAATTTTGCTATTAGTTTAGTATCCTGAGATGGTTATAGACCTACAAAACACAATCATACATAACCTCTTTTTCTAATATACTGGCAAATACAGACACACACTCAGGTCAGCCAATCATGTATGTTTTTGTAATAAAGATGGAAACAGGAAGTGGAATGTGAGCTCTTGCAGGAGGTTGGGGGTACACATACATCATATAACGGTGACAGGAAAAAGTTGCGAGGTATAGCTGAAATTTTAAGATATTGTCTATAACAATATTTGTATTGTTTCTTCATCAATATCTGAGATAGAATAATAAATATGTTAAAATAATGGTAAAAAAATTGCAAAATATCATCTATAACAATGAAAATGAAAATATATTTACAGTCGTAATAAGCACAGTAAAACATTAGTAAATATTACTGATATTATACTGTAACCAAACCTACCCCTACTCTCACGCAGAACCCTCCTTCTACTGATGCCTAACCCTAAGCCCCCCCCCTCCCCCGGTGGAGCCTAACCCTTAAACCCCCCTTCCTGACTCCTAACCCTAAAACACCTTATCTTTGTTGCAATTAACTTTAATACAAAAAGCGATACATTTCTGAGATAAAGTTCAAAACTATAATTTACGATATTTTCAAAACCATATTTATCAAACCATTAAGTCTCAAAATGAAAAATTTCAGTTGGAAGGGCCCTGCACCCGCTATTTATCGGCAGGGCCGGTTCAAGTAACAATTGGTCCCTAGGGCAAAATTAGCCTTGGGGCCCCCAACAGACAACCCCCGACCAAAAAGTGTCATTAGGGGCCCTTTTTTGCAGCCAAATTTCTCCCCGGGCCCTTGAGCTGGCTGCTGACCCTCCCCCAATCACCTCACAACTTAACTGTGCTCTTTGGGGCCCTGCAGAGTCTATATCAGTGTAGTGTCTCACCTGCCCGCCACCACAGATGACACTACTCTGCCAAAGACTCTGCAGAGTCCCTGGGGAGCAACAGTTAAGATGGGGGAGGGACACCTTAGGGGCCCCTACAGGCTCTAGGGCCCTGGGGCAATTGCCCATTTTTTCCTATGGTAGCTCCGGCCCTGTTTATTGGGCGCCTAAATTTCTTCTTTGGCACCCAAATAGTCCATTAGCCCCAGGCAACCAAACTTCCTGATTCAAGGGGGTACAACACTGAATGTCTGGAAAACTATGATCCAGTGTTTTGTCATTCAAAGATGGCTGGGGAAGGTTGGATACACCTAGGAGACATTGAGTTGTCGCCTAATCCCAACTATAAATCTGCATCCCAAGAGGCTACCATTTATTTTCTGTTGTAGACCTCAGCATAAAGTTTATCAGATATAAACATTTCATCTCCAAATCGAAAATAAAATAAATGATTAGGAGTAAATGTAAGCTGCCAATCATTTAACTTTAACGTTCCACTGATTTTCACTGTGATTTACCACAGTGTAGTGTCTCACCTGCCCGCCACCACAGATGACACTACATTTTTCACTGCTGAACTGATGTGTATGTTGTGTGATTTTTTTATTTATTTATTTTGCATAATTTTAATTTACAGGTGGCTTTATAATACAATATAATAAAAACATCTCTTGTACCATGCAGAGGAAGCAACGGAAGGGGTACATGTGAAAATACATAGCACAGTTTGTTTAAAAAAAAAAAAAAAAGTAGCTTGTCAGCCTGTAATGCCTTGTCTTCAGTCATACCCCCTTAGTTTAGCTATCTTGAAATGCACAATAATTTGGATGCATAAAGGATGATTATATATGACACCTTCACCGCAAAGTGGTGCAGAGCAGTGCAAATGTTCAAATTCTCTGTCATATGATTGCACGTCTGTAATAAATCCTCCCATCCAATGCTAACATCTCCTTCACTAAATTACCCCCATCAACTTGGAAATCAGGATTAATAATCTCCTTGTACCATATCTATAGCAATAGCTTCTGTACTTTTTGGACTATAAGACTCATTTTTTTCCCCCCAAAAGTGGGGAAATAAAGTAACTGCGTTTTATAGTCCGAATGCAGGGAGTTCCTGACTTGTGAAAGCCTGTCAATAAGAACCTTCAACCTGCCACAGTGTCAGGGACTCCCTGTACTGTGCCCATGCAGAGGAGGACACATGGGGACAAAGGGAGGATACAGGGGGAGACAAAGGGGCATAGAGGAGGACACAAGGACAGTGGTGGACACAAGGGGGACAGAGGAGGACACAGGAGGTACAAAGGGCACATCATTCACAAGATGCCCCTTCACCATGGACGCACAAGGTATATATTTTCCCCCTGGTTTTGTCCTCTAAACCTAGGTGCGTCTTATGGTCAGGAGCGTCTTATAGTCCGAAAAATATGGTATATCTATGTAGCAAAACTAATCTATATATACTAAATCTGCTTTAGGAGTAACGATGAGTGTAAGATTTAGGGCCTGTTTCCACTACACACAGATTTGATGCAGATTGGATGCAGAATGGTTGCAGAAAAACTGACTCCAATGAATTCCTATGGGCCTGTTTCCACTAAACGCGATTATTCTGATGCAGATTTTCCCATAGGCATTCATTGGAGTCAGTTTTTCTGCATCCATTCTGCATCCATTCTGCATCCAATCTGCATCAAATCTGCGTGTAGTGGAAACAGGACCTTAGGCTGTTTGAACTGACTATTGGGTCCATTGGCTGTTGTGTGTAAGTGGGTTGTGGAGGGGATGGAGTGATTTTAGTTTGAAGTTTCATTTTAATAAAAAGCGTACTTTATACAACCAGTATGCCATTTCTGTTTTCACTGATAAATGCCCAGCATTGGCAGAAGCTATACTGAGATTTGCATGCATTACAATTTATTGTATATGTATATCCATTCCTATTATGTATTTATGTTTTATAGGCTCCAACACCAGAAATAAAGGCCACCTGGATCAATGAAATTAGAAAGGTGTTAACTAGCCAGCTACAAGCATGCCGAGGTAAATGCCATTCATACGAATTACTGGGTGGATGGTCTTAATCCTTACTGATTTGTAATATTGCCATTTTTCCAGTTTTCAGTTGTCTTAAATATTATCTCATATTAAAATGAGATTTTTTTTTCTACTCCTGTTCTATTAATTATCAGTACTACACATACAAATTACATCATACTTTTTTTTTTCACTTCAGTGTCACTTAAAACTAAAACCATCTGTGTAATTGAACACATGTATACAAATCAAGGTTAGCAGGAAGTAGTGCACACGATGATCACCCTGATTATTAGCAGGAAGTAGTGCACACGATGATCACCCTGATTATTAGCAGGAAGTAGTGCACACGATGATCACCCTGATTATTAGCAGGAAGTAGTGCACATGATGATCACCCTGATTATTAGCAGGAAGTAGTGCACATGATGATCACCCTGATTATTAGCAGGAAGTAGTGCACATGATGATCACCCTGATTATTAGCAGGAAGTAGTGCACATGATGATCACCCTGATTATTAGCAGGAAGTAGTGCACATGATGATCACCCTGATTATTAGCAGGAAGTAGTGCACATGATGATCACCCTGATTATTAGCAGGAAGTAGTGCACATGATGATCACCCTGATTATTAGCAGGAAGTAGTGCACATGATGATCACCCTGATTATTAGCAGCAAGTAGTGCACATGATGATCACCCTGATTATTAGCAGGAAGTAGTGCACATGATGATCACCCTGATTATTAGCAGGAAGTAGTGCACACGATGATCACCCTGATTATTAGCAGGAAGTAGTGCACACGATGATCACCCTGATTATTAGCAGGAAGTAGTGCACATGATGATCACCCTGATTATTAGCAGGAAGTAGTGCACACGATGATCACCCTGATTATTAGCAGGAAGTAGTGCACACGATGATCACCCTGATTATTAGCAGGAAGTAGTGCACACGATGATCACCCTGATTATTAGCAGGAAGTAGTGCACACGATGATCACCCTGATTATTAGCAGGAAGTAGTGCACACGATGATCACCCTGATTATTAGCAGGAAGTAGTGCACACGATGATCACCCTGATTATTAGCAGGAAGTAGTGCACACGATGATCACCCTGATTATTAGCAGGAAGTAGGGCACACGATGATCACCTTGATTATTAGCAGGAAGTAGTGCACACGATGATCACCCTGATTATTAGCAGGAAGTAGTGCACACGATGATCACCCTGATTATTAGCAGGAAGTAGTGCACACGATGATCACCCTGATTATTAGCAGGAAGTAGTGCACACGATGATCACCCTGATTATTAGCAGGAAGTAGTGCACACGATGATCACCCTGATTATTAACAGGAAGTAGTGCACACGATGATCACCCTGATTACTAGCAGGAAGTAGTGCACACGATGATCACCCTGATTATTAGCAGGAAGTAGTGCACACGATGATCACCCTGATTATTAGCAGGAAGTAGTGCACACGATGATCACCCTGATTATTAGCAGGAAGTAGTGCACACGATGATCACCCTGATTATTAGCAGGAAGTAGTGCACATGATGATCACCCTGGTTATTAGCGGGAGGTAGTGCACATGATGATCACCCTGATTATTAGCAGGAAGTAGTGCACATGATGATCAGCACCTGATGATCACCCTGATTATTAGCAGGAAGTAGTGCACCTGATGATCACCCTGATTATTAGCAGGAAGTAGTGCACCTGATGATCACCCTGATTATTAGCAGGAAGTAGTGCACCTGATGATCACCCTGATTATTAGCAGGAAGTAGTGCACATGATGATCACCCTGATTATTAGCAGGAAGTAGTGCACATGATCACCCTGATTATTAGCAGGAAGTAGTGCACATGATGATCACCCTGATTATTAGCAGGAAGTAGTGCACATGATGATCACCCTGATTATTAGCAGGAAGTAGTGCACACAATGATCACCCTGATTATTAGCAGGAAGTAGTGCACATGATGATCAGCCTGGTTATTAGCAGGAAGTAGTGCACATGATGATCACCCTGATTATTAGCAGGAAGTAGTGCACATGATGATCACCCTGATTATTAGCAGGAAGTAGTGCACATGATGATCAGCCTGGTTATTAGCAGGAAGTAGTGCACACAATGATCACCCTGATTATTAGCAGGAAGTAGTGCACACGATGATCACCCTGATTATTAGCAGGAAGTAGTGCACATGATGATCACCCTGATTATTAGCAGGAAGTAGTGCACCTGATGATCACCCTGATTATTAGCAGGAAGTAGTGCACCTGATGATCACCCTGATTATTAGCAGGAAGTAGTGCACATGATGATCACCCTGATTATTAGCAGGAAGTAGTGCACATGATGATCACCCTGATTATTAGCAGGAAGTAGTGCACATGATTACCCTGATTATTAGCAGGAAGTAGTGCACATGATGATCACCCTGATTATTAGCAGGAAGTAGTGCAAATGATGATCACCCTGATTATTAGCAGGAAGTAGTGCACATGATGATCACCCTGATTATTAGCAGGAAGTAGTGCACACGATGATCACCCTGATTATTAGCAGGAAGTAGTGCACACGATGATCACCCTGATTATTAGCAGGAAGTAGTGCACACGATGATCACCCTGGTTATTAGCAGGAAGTAGTGCACATGATGATCACCCTGATTATTAGCAGGAAGTAGGGCACATGATAATCAGCCTGATTACTAGCAGGAAGTAGTGCACCTGATGATCACCCTGATTATTAGCAGGAAGTAGTGCACACGATAATCACCCTGATTACTAGCAGGAAGTAGTGCACACGATGATCACCCTGATTATTAGCAGGAAGTAGTGCACACGATGATCACCCTGATTACTAGCAGGAAGTAGTGCACACGATGATCACCCTGATTATTAGCAGGAAGTAGTGCACACGATGATCACCCTGATTATTAGCAGGAAGTAGTGCACACGATGATCACCCTGATTATTAGCAGGAAGTAGTGCACACGATGATCACCCTGATTGCTAGCAGGAAGTAGTGCACACGATGATCACCCTGATTGCTAGCAGGAAGTAGTGCACACGATGATCACCCTGATTATTAGCAGGAAGTAGTGCACACGATGATCACCCTGATTATTAGCAGGAAGTAGTGCACACGATGATCACCCTGATTATTAGCAGGAAGTAGTGCACACGATGATCACCCTGATTATTAGCAGGAAGTAGTGCACACGATGATCACCCTGATTATTAGCAGGAAGTAGTGCACACGATGATCACCCTGATTATTAGCAGGAAGTAGTGCACACGATGATCACCCTGATTATTAGCAGGAAGTAGTGCACACGATGATCACCCTGATTATTAGCAGGAAGTAGTGCACACGATGATCACCCTGATTATTAGCAGGAAGTAGTGCACACGATGATCACCCTGATTATTAACAGGAAGTAGTGCACACGATGATCACCCTGATTATTAGCAGGAAGTAGTGCACACGATGATCACCCTGATTACTAGCAGGAAGTAGTGCACACGATGATCACCCTGATTATTAGCAGGAAGTAGTGCACACGATGATCACCCTGATTATTAGCAGGAAGTAGTGCACACGATGATCACCTTGATTAATAGCAGGACGTAGTGCACACGATGATCACTCTGATTATTAGCAGGAAGTAGTGCACACGATGATCACCCTGATTATTAGCAGGAAGTAGTGCACACGATGATCACCCTGATTATTAGCAGGAAGTAGTGCACACGATGATCACCCTGATTATTAGCAGGAAGTAGAGCACACAATGATCACCCTGATTATTAGCAGGAAGTAGTGCACACGATGATCACCCTGATTATTAGCAGGAAGTAGGGCACACGATGATCACCCTGATTATTAGCAGGAAGTAGGGCACATTATTATTATTATTTAGTATTTATATAGCGCCGACATATTACGCAGCGCTGTACAGTGTATATATATTGTCACTAACTGTCCCTCAAAGGAGCTCACAATCTAATCCCTACCATTGTCATCTGTCTCAGTTATGTAGTGTAAGTACTGTAGTCTAGGGCCAATTTTAGGTGGAGCCAATTAACTTATCCGTATGTTTTTGGAATGTGGGAGGAAACCGGAGTGCCCGGAGGAAACCCACGCAGACACAGAGAGAACATACAAACTCTTTGCAGATAGTGCCCTGGCTGGGATTCGAACCAGGGACCCAGCGCTGCAAGGCGAGAGAGCTAACCACTACGCCACCGTGCTGCTACCATGATGATGATCACCCTGATTATTAGCAGGAAGTAGTACACATGATGATCACCTTGATTATTAGCAGGAAGTAGTGCACACGATGATCACCCTGATTATTGCAGTAAAAAAAAAAAAATACAATGTTGGCTAGGTATGTAGGTACACCTATATATATATATATATATATATATATATATATATATATATATATATATATATATATAGTTATATATTTTTTTTCTTTTAAGAAAAGCTTATAATGGATTTTTATTTTAATTGTGTACGTTCTTACACTTAGAGTTTTGTTGATGATGTCATTTTGTTCTGTTGTTCTTTTGCAGAAGCCAGCCAGCACAAACCCGTTGAGCAGACAAATAGCTCTCCTTTACCCACTCCATCTAGTACCAGGTAAGCATGGGCACTTTCTTCTTACACTATTCATTTAAAAGATTAGAAGAGAGTCAAGTGCAGTAAACCTAATCCGAATTTAAGAGCAAAGTGAAAAGTTAAAAAATGGAAGATGGGTCAAGAAATTATTAACATTCACTGTGTAATTTGTTCATGTTGTTTGATCCACTATCAGTATGTGGACACCATCTTCACTACTGGCAAGCATGAAAAAAAAATATATATATGTGTGTGTGTGTGTATATGTATATGTGTATATATATATATATATATATATATGTGCTGCTTGCTTGGCAGTTGCGGTTGGAAACAGTCATTATTTCCCACAATGCATTGAGGTTTACCGACAGGAAAATGTGACATTACCCTGTGGGAGAGGTTTCACCACAATATCATCTCCTGATTATCTATGCGAGAAAAGGTCGCAACTTTGGGCCACTCCTGATAGCCACCAGTCTTTTTCAGAATGTTTAGTTGGGAACTAGCATCAACCAGACCCTCTGGTCTCTCTTCAAAACCCAGGCACCTGCCTATGTTGTTTTATGGCTGATTCAGCTCTGGTCTGAAGCGAACCCAATTTTTACTTTTTTATTTTTGCACACTGAGGCCTATTAGAGATGGCTCGAACCTCCGATTTTCGGTTCTCGAACCTCCGCAAAAAGTTTGGTTCACGCAAACTTTTCGAACCGCAATAGACTTCAATGGGGAGGCGAAATTCGAAAACTAGAAACATTTATGCTGGCCACAAAAGTGATGGAAAAGATGTTTCAAGGGGTCTAATATCTGAGTTTTTGCATGGAGGAGTGGGATACATGCCAAAAGTCCCTGGGAAAAATCTGGCTTTGACGCACAGCAGCGTTTTAAGGGCAGAAATCACATTGCATGCTAAATTGGAGGCCTAAAGTGCTTTAAAACATCTTGCATGTGTATACATCAATCAGGTAGTGTAATTAGTGTACTGCTTCACACTGACAGACCAAAATCGCTGTGTAACGCACTGCACACAGCTGTTTGTGTAGTGACGACCATGCTGGACTGGTGCGCACCATGACGAGAGTGCAGGTGATGGCGGCTTTCCAGCCCATATGGTCGCCGGGCTGAGGTAGCTCAATGACAGAACAGTGACTGTCCAGCTGATCAAATTTGGTCTGTCCACAATGAAGCAACAACCTTATTATCTTGGGTGCCCCCCCGAGACACTCATATAGCCGTCGGTCATTGCTTCATTGTGATACGCAAGCCCCTTCACCACAGCAAGGTAACGATCACGAAGGGGAATTGACACATGTACATGCCTTTTTGTTTTGTTGTTGCAGCTGCAGTGCAGCCAGAAAAATTAGGCAGGCATGTACACGCACCAGAAAAAGTAGTATAGCGGCCGCTGCTAGCAGCGGCCTTAAAAATTCAGAAATCCACCTGGAGTCCTGGACCCTGTTGGCGGTGGCGGAGAAGGCAGTCAAGCGGCCTGCAGGCAGAGATGCTGTGTGGGGACCGACTTAGTCTTGGGGCAGGCAGTCACACGGCATGCAGGCAGAGATGCTGTGTGTGAGGTCTGAATTAGTTTTTCGGGCAGGCCTGACTGTGCTTTGCAGACCACGTGGTCAGATGGACCCTTGACCCAACGCTGTGTGCCAGAGATGACACCAATTGCCTTTCAACATCACGGTACAGTTTGGGTATCGCCTTTTTTGAGGTATAATTGCGGCCTGGTATCTTCCACTGCGGTGTGTGGCTTTGCTTTTGTGTGCTGCTTTTCCTCAGGTGGTCATCCCATTGCAATCGTAAGGAAGTTGTCCCTACATGGGTCTTGGTCTTTCCACGGCTCAATTTTTGGTGGCAGAGAGTACAGATGGCATTGCTCTCATCTGAGGCAGACACACACAAAAATGTCCACACCGCTGAGCCCTGGGGTGATGGCACTTTGGTGGTGGCGGCCGACTGAGTGTTAAATGGGGTGCCAGAATCAGAGCAGGAGGAGGAAGATATGTCACGCTTCCATGCGGAAGCTGAGGAAGATGAGGTGTTCTGTTTTAAATAGTCAACTACGTCCTGACAATCTTGGGGGTTGATGGCACGCGCCTTCTGAACACTGTACTTTGGTCCAGGGCTGCATGAAATCACGACAGCATGACCTCGAACAGACCTGCCGGGTGGCCTACCTCTGCTTATTTTGCCCATATTGGGGGATGAAGTGAAAGGTATGCACTGACTTGACGAATACAATGTGCAGTCACACAGGTGCAGTGAACAGGTATGCAGTGACTGGTATCAATACAATGTGCAGCTGTCACACACAGGTACCGTGAACGGGTGCAGTGACTGGTGGTATATAACACTGCGTGCGCTCACGTAGGTAGGTAAGTGCACTGAACAGGTGGGTATGCAGTGATTGGTATTACAAATGTGCAGCTGTCACACACACAGGTACCGTGAACAGATGCAGTGACACTGCACGCGCTCACGTAGGTAGGTAGGTGCACTGAACAGGTGGGTATGCAGTGATTGGTATTACAAATGTGCAGCTGTCACACACACAGGTACCGTGAACAGATGCAGTGACACTGCACTCGCTCACGTAGGTAGGTAGGTGCACTGAACAGGTGGGTATGCAGTGATTGGTATTACAAATGTGCAGCTGATAAGGAGTGCTTTTTAGCAATAAGTATCAGCAAGAAGGAGCAACCTAACAAGCCTAACACAAGAGCCGAACTAAGCTTTCCCTATGCCAGCAGGTTCTCTCCCTTCCTTAATTACTGCAGCCACACGAGTGAGTGAAAAGGCTGACGCTGCCTGTGTTTTATAAGGGGGGGGGGGGCTCCAGGAGGGAGTGTAGCCTGATTGGCTACCCTGTGTTTGCTGACTGTGATGTATAGGGTCAAAGTTGACCCTAACGATGTAGTATAGGGGGCGGGTCAAACTCGCATATAGTTCGAGGTTCAGCGCGAACGTGAACCACCAAAGTTTGCGCGAATAAGTTCGCGGTCGAACCGTTCAGGCCATCTCTAAGGCCCATATACAATTCACTTTTTCTGCTGAGTTTTCTTTTAGGAGATAATTTTTCATCTTGTGTTTAAAAGACTTTCAGCATTTTGCAATTGAAAAAGTACCAAATAGTAGGTGAAAAAGGCTGTCAAAATTATTCAGAGTATTTACTGCTTGCTGGTGGCTTAAAATGCATTTTATTGGCTAGTGTGAAACTATCACCTCGAAGGAAACTTAAGGGAAAAAGTGAATTGCATATGGGCCTTAGACTTTCATTAGGGCCTGAGCACAGTTGCGCACTTCTGTCCGCTTTTCAGAAGCACATCAATGTTATAGATGCTTAAAAGCGGACACAAGCAGGTTAGTGTGCTCAGGCCGTTAGTTATTGTGTGAAATCTCCTCACCTATGTGCAGACCAGCACGCACAGAGTGCGTTTTACAAATGACATTATATTAGTCCTGATGCAAGTGCTGTTTAAATTCTTCTTTACAGCCCCTTAAGAAGTAAATCAGGAAAGATTAAAAAACTAGAAGAAAGAAAAACCGAGCCCATTCTAATCCCTGAATCTACTTCTGTGGCATTACCAAAGTTCTTTGACAAAGGTAAAGGTGAGTTGTGTGTCTTGAAGTATGTGCTGTGGGGGCTTTTATTATCTAGGAAATGTAGAGAAAACGCAGGTGGAACAAAGTTAAATCCGTGGTCAGTATATAACCTTCCATACCTTCCATATCCATACAGTACTTCAGTCTCACTGGCTGTGCTGGTACTTCTTGTATTCTGCCTCCTCTGCAGCACTGCATGCATGTATGTGCACACAGGACTGTTTCTCTTGCCTACTGTGTCTCTCTTGTTTCTAGATGGCACAGTTACTAGCCCTACCTCAGAATCTTCTGCAGTTTCAAAAAAGCGCTTCACTTTGCAGGGTTTTCCTAACCTCAAAACTCAGAAAGGTAACCTAACACATGTCAGATGCTATACGCTAACCATGCTCTCTCCTGCTCCTTGCCATTGTTGTTTGTGTTAACCTCCTTCAGTGATGCACTAGCATGGCTCATTTGACCAAAAACCTGCTTATTAATGATTTAAAGAGAACCCGAGGTGGGTTTGAAGAATATTATCTGCATACAGAGGCTGGATCTGCCTATACAGCCCAGCCTCTGTTGCTATCCCAAACCCCCCTAAGGTCCCTCTGCACTCTGCAATCCCTCATAAATCACAGCCGTGCTGCTGACAAACAGCTTGTCAGAGCTGGCTGTGTTTATCTCTATAGTGTCAGTCTGCTGCTCTCCCCGCCTCCTGCAGAACTCCAGTCCCCGCCTGCATCCCTTCCCTCCCTGCTGATTGGAGGGAAGGGATGGGGGCAGGGACCGGAGCTATGCAGGAGGTGGGGGAGCAGCTGAGACTGACACTACAGATGTAAACACAGCCGCACAGCATGGCTGTGATTTATGAGGGATTGCAGAGTGCAGGGGGACCTTAGTGGGGTTTGGGATAGCAACAGAGGCTGGGCTGTATAGGCAGATCCAGCCTCTGTATGAAGATAACATTCTTTAAACACACCTCGGGTTCTCTTTAAGGATTGCATACAAATCCCATACTGAAAATTGGGTGTGGCCATAAATTAGTAGCAACACCAGTATACAAGACCAGTAGACTATCTTTTTAGACAACCTGTAAAAAGTCAACAGTGCTTGGGTCTCTGATAGTTTTTGCTGTTGTTTAACCATACTGGCTCCAGCTCTTCACATGTAAGTTAATTTTCTAGATTTATGCACCTAATAGATCTTGGTTTTGGTTTAGCATACCTTAAATAATTATCTCATGTGAACACTAGAAATGCAGTAGTTCTGACAATGTTAGCAACAATGATGTCATTCACCATTCTGTTTTTTTCAAGAATTGGGTACAGTGTCGTTTGGGAGTATAAAGGATACCGGAAGTGACGTGACATGATGAGATAGACTTGTGTATGTACAGTTCCCAGCACTGTGTTCCTTTTTTTTCTTTCTCTGCCTGAAAGACAGGAAGTGACTACAGTGTGACCCTCACTGATAAGAAATTCCAACTATAAAACACTTTCCTAGCAGAAAATGGCTTCTGAGAGCAAGAAAGAGATAAAAAAAGGAATTTCTTATCAGTGGGGGTCACACTGTAGTCACTTCCTGTCTGAGTCAGGACTGAGTGAGCCACGTACATACCTGATATTTAACTCTTTCTGGCAGAGAAAGAAAAAAAGGAACACAGCATAGTTATTTGTGTGATAGGCACTGTACATGCCCATGTCTATCTCATCATGTCACATATCACTTCTGGTATCCTTTAAGGGATCAATGTACTCGGAGATGGATTAACATGTAATGGGGCTCTAGGCAAGGTAGTAGATTTGGGGTCAGAGAAGGTGGCAGGTGGGCCCCTTGACACCCACTATGCCCCAAGCACCTGCCTAGGTTGCCTGGTGGATAATCTTGCTCTGAATGTATCGGAACTGATACAGATATCCACCTGTACTAAGTCAATGTAACTATAAGCGATGCAGTTATCCACCTCTTCTAAGTCTTGGGAGTCCTTTAAAAGACAGAGTTCTGCACTTATGTCCAGCTCTCTGTCTCCTCTGTTATAAGAGGCACTCACCACTTGTTGTG
Organism: Hyperolius riggenbachi; assembly: GCF_040937935.1. NCBI lineage: Eukaryota > Metazoa > Chordata > Amphibia > Anura > Hyperoliidae > Hyperolius > Hyperolius riggenbachi. Next base: position 212,494,420 of record NC_090647.1, read on the forward strand.
ACTTCATGCAGCATGCTTGTAACTTCCCCCCACCTTGGCTGCATTAGGGATGGGGAAGTATAGGGGGGGGGGGAGGGGTAGAAGTGAGCAAGGACATTTGCTAAGAATATTTTCAGGCTAAAGTTCCAAAGAATTTTAGTAAGGACTTAGTTAATTGACCCATAACTAATATCTTCTCTTCTGCCCAGACAGAATATTTTGGTTACTCCTAATCCCACTCTGTCTCTGCAGAAAAACACTTTTATTTCATTCTTTGTAACTGTGCTAACATCAACTAATATGAAGGTCAATTTTAACAGCTTCACTGTACACAATTGTATTCTAACTTGCTGCCTTTGAGTTTTTATGGAATGATGGTCAGAAGTTTTAATGTTGATCAAGGACATGTAAAGAGCACCTGTCACTACCAAAACAAATTAAAGTAGCCCACTCATGAGAAAAATGTGGATACTGCCATTGCTGACACCGTTTTGATAGTGCTAATTACATGGCTATAACGCTGATCCTCTTGTTTAGTGATGGTCATGTCTAGGAAAACTAATGGAGAAGCATGTGTTTGGTTTGATTAGCTGGTAGATTTGCAGAGCTCTGATTCACTGTGATCACATCCTGCTTTAGCACATGATCATGACTAGCAAATCAGAGACTTGCATATCTATCACCTGACCAAACTGGTCACATGCTTCTCCATGAGTTTTTCTAGACCTCACCATCACTAGTCTTGTTTTGATCATGTATGTAGATCATCTGTCAGAGGAATCTTAGACCTCCTGAAGTGCATACTAAATGATGTAGAAAGTACTATAGGCAATCATGAGCATTACAGCCAGTGTTTTTTTAGAATGACAACAAAAGTGGCAGCCTCCATAGTTCTCTTATCACTAGCACACTTTAAACCCAGCATATTACAAGACATTCCATGGTGGTTCCTTTCTTGTATGCACAATAAGCCATTTACCCCCTGGATACCCACAAAAAGCAAATCCCTGACTGAGGGTCTGGTAACTCCCGGGGCTCCACAAAATACAAGGTAACCACTATAAAACACTGAATGCTTTGGTAAATGTTATGTGCCATTAAAGCACCATGTTTCACTTTGTCTTGGTGGTGACACATTCCCTATAGGCCTCCCATTTTCATTTCCTGTCAGATCGTTATTATCTTCTACGTCTGGTAGAGTAGTATTTTTATACACAGTCTACTGCATTGCTTGGCCAGTGCTTGTGCTTTTTCCTCACTTCTAGTGGGAGCCCAGGCTGTGTCATCTCTCCGGCAATCATCGTTACCATTTAGTAATAAATGCCCAATCATCTTGCAGATTCTTCTGCTTAGAGTATGAGGTATAAGGGCGCAGCACATAATGGCCAATGGCTGGAAGTGTGGCAGAATACATTACAATTTGTCAGAAATCTGGTAGACTTAAGGCTCGTACACATGTCATACTGATGCCAACGACTGGCCTGTCGGCACCTCCCGCTGGGCGGGTTTTCAGGAGACAGTACAGAGTGTGTACAGTCTGTCGGCGGACTGATAAGGCTGTTTCTGAGCAATCCGCCGGTCAGAAACGGCCTCATCAGTCCACCGACAGACTGTACACACGCTGTACTGTCTGCTGAAAACCCGCCCAGCGGGAGATGCCGCCGGGCCCGTCTTTGGCTTCAGTATGACGTGTGTACGAGCCTTAAGACAATAGCATAAAAGGCATCATGTGTTCCACATCTGCTTAGGCGATTGTGAAATAATTCTGCTGAAGTCCTGTTCTTTCAGTCACTGGAAAATGTAATGGTTTTGCTTTGTAAGTGCAGCCTATTGCTTTATTTTAGCAAGGCATGTCATGTAATACTTTTTTCCCCACTTAACATTAGCACCAGCATTGCTATACCAAGTAAATGTACATTTGACATTTGGAAATATAGGAATGACTACAGCCTGGTGGGGAGGTCTTAGTAATTTACAGTTATACCAGCGTCCTAGCTCATTCCATAACTTGGCTGGAATGAAAACCACAGCAGTGCATGCTGTAGTTCCCGACTGGCTATAGCACTGCCTAATGTTGTAAATAGTCACTTTCCACACAGTTTTGACTTGGTATGTTTTTAAATCCTCTAAAAGATTGTTTTTCAAAATTCTAGCCGGTTTCGTAATTCTTCACTGACTTATGCCAGCTGTTACTAAATAAAACCGGTTTGACGGACTTTAGAACATTTATAATTTTCAGGGAAGTGCAGGCATGTTAAGGTCCCCAAAGCATTCCAGCATCCATGTATCCTCCTTTTTATAAAAGCAAGAAGTTTTAAATCAGGATGATACCATTCATTGGCTAACTAAAAAGAATAAGAATAAGCAAGCTTTCGGCTTTGCAGCCTTCATCGGGCTTACATTCCTGTTTGCTTGCAGGCTGATGGTACAGACTGCTTTATACATGCAACATTCTATCCAGCCTAAGGTTCTAACATTTAAGGAGCTCATCATATAAAGCAGAACTAGGACAAGTAAGGGGCTGTATGGTGGAGGGACATATGCATTGCCCTTCACTTGCCATACCCACTACCAGTCTTTACACTACATCTGTCAATCATCATGTGATAAACTCAAAGGTATTAACTGTTTACATTGATCACCCTGTCCTCTCGAGACCTTCAATACTTGTGTTTCTATGTTTTTTCCTCTTCATCCTTCTACAGCTTCTCCTACCAGCCCTGACAAAAAAACTAAACGTCATGAAGTAAAGAGTGACCCAACTCCTTTTGGTTTAAGAGGTAGAGTGATTCACATTTCATTTTTCAGATTATTACTGCACATGGCGGTACTGTGTCCCTAGTACGACCAAAATCTCAGTTAATCAAATGCTTCTAATTATGATTGTGTGTTATTTGTAAGTTATTTTTGCTAAAACCATTGAAAAATAGGAAATTGTGAAGAGTGTAAATGACCCAGGTGAAAGATTTGTATTAGTCTCTTTCTTTTGTAAAAAAAATACCTCCTAGTCCATATTGCACTCCAGCCCCCCCCAACACCACAGGAATGGGGTTCATTTAAATGGATTTTTAAACATTACATAATTTTATGTTAAACCTGAAGTCATATGATCAAATGCTGGTGTTCGCTTTCAGGTGGATAACCAGGATCTTCTGTATTCTGGTCTTCCCTTAAAGGGGTCTTATTTGTGGTACACATTGCAGATCAGGCCATGCCCCCTCCCTTAAGCAATTGCAGAAATCAGTGGAGCGCAGTCACTATTCTGCTCTTGATGCCACCTTTCTTCTTGAATGGGCCTATTAAAAGATGAGGGGGGAGAAGGGATTTATTTATACTAACCTTTCTATATTCAAACTACAGTAAAACCCCCATTATCCGGAAGCAACATCGATTGGCTGATGGCGGATAAGTGTAGTTTCTGGTTGCTTGAGTGCCAGTGTTAAAATAGGCCTAGCTAAAAAACAGTACAATACCCCACACTAAATACTTACCACAAACTTTGTATTAATGTTAAAATATAGTCATGAAAGACAAATTGGAACTAAGGTCAGACTTAACTTAATGTAACAGACGTTTATTACTGTATAAAGAGGTGTAACAGTAGATTTATGGATCCTGCAAGGCCCGAATTTTTGGTTTGAGGGTGCTTGAGACTTAATTGAGTTCTGGATAACAGGGTTTTTACTGTATACAGAAATTCTTGATGTACTTCTTTATTTATGTTGTCCTGCTTAAATGATTCCCAATGCGATTACTGAAACATCCTTAGGAATCTGTAGGGGAGAGTGCAAGGACCCTTATGGCATTCAAAAGGCAAAGCAGGTCTTCTCTGCCAAGTGCAGAAGTGCAGCCCGCTTACTGCAACCGATCCAATGGATCCATTGCCGACTGACAAGTGTGAAGGGCTCCTATTAAAAAAATAGGATCCGTTCACTGTCAGTTTTGGCTGTTCTCAGCTCAAGTGGGAACAGTCTTACTAGTTTTTGGATTATGCACATTGACTGCCTCTAGACATTGCAATTCAACTCTGGTATTCATCACAAGCATACATTGTCAGTTGGCTGCTTATCTGCAACATCAAAGAGAGGTGGGGTTCTTTTTGCCCCAACTAAAAAAAACTTGATTATTTTGCACTAATCCTCTTCCTGAAATTAATTTGCCAGAATTCATCAGGCACGCATCTTACATGACCTGCCAGTAGATTTTGCTTGTTCAGTGTCTGAGGTAGCAAACTCCTTGGTCTAAAGCTAGTTTCCCACACTCACTCCCACCCTGTTTGCTGTACTCTTCACTATCCTGCCCTTTCTTATGTATCTACAAACAGTCTAGCAAATTGACTCCTGTTAATGTAGGCGCGCCCATCTTCATCGCCCCTTCCTTGCCCTGCTCACATCGTTCAGCCTTTCATGAACTTCTGTCTTTTATAACATCAGTCTCTCCTCCCTCTTCCTCCAAACATTACCCGCTCCACATTTTTATTCACACCTTCACTTAATCTTCTTTTCTGGTCACTACAAATGCTTGTTGTTGGTGCCTTATGAAATTCCAGCTCTGTTTGTAAGAAACTTGCATATCTCTGAGCTATTTATCTTACAATCCCTTACTGCGCAGACTCTCATCACCTGCTGATTTGTCACATGATGGCTTACAATGCGGTCACACATCCCACATTTGGAATATAAACATGATGGTAGTGTTGTTGTCATTCTGTCAAAATACTGCCCAGTCAGCTCTCTATCTCCTGCACTTTCCACCTGCCTTTTATCTTTTAAAGTTTACTCAGTCAGTGTTTCCCTTTCCACTTATAAACTGTTAAAATCTACAGACTCCTGGCTCAGTCATTCTGTTTTACTGCCTGGCTACCCCTTTTCCTGACAACAGACTCTCTGTCATCATCTGGGATTTTAACATCCTCATTGACAGTAACTACTCACCTGCTTCCAAGTTTCCATTGCTCAACACCTGTATTGACCTTACATGGTGAGAGAAACTGTGTGTTAAGGCAGGGCTTTCTTGCTAAATCTCTTCCGTTTCTTTGGAAAACATGCTACTACCGAGCTTGCAGCAGAATCATGTCAGGAGCATTGAAGACTCCTGCATTGAAAGCTGTTTCTACTGAACTTGGCAATGGCCTGGCTTCCCATCACTTGGAACACGATAAGACAGTTCTGTTGACTGCTCTGCATGATCACGTTTTATATAGTAATTGGCAATATTTACCAGGTATGATGTAAGATATTTCTTACCATATATATGATCTGGTGGGGGAAATCTGGTAGTGATTATTATGCTGTCAGGGTTTAGAGTAAGACTGGATCCACACTATGATGGGTTTGTTCCATGGGCAGTGACAGAGCATACTCAGTCACTTTCCACAGCACCTAACCCTAGTTCAGATGTATCCGTTGCATGTGACCTGTCACAACAGCATTGATATCATGCCATGTCCAACTTTCATACGGTGTCTGTAGAAATCTTGCAGGTTGGAAGTTTGAATTCAATCACTGCCACCAACACAATGTAAACAATGAATTGGAATATTTTTCAGTGGATCTTACACTTAACATAAGATCCGCTGACATATTGATTCCTTCATTGTGGTCTGTTCCCTGACTGATTTTGACTGTAGTGGGAACTCGTCCTAAAATGTACTTTAAAGTAGTTTAATTATTTGGCTGCATATCTAACAGCATTTATTACATCTCCTTGGCAACAGATTGTAAAAACTATGCTAGGCACCAGCATTTCCTCAGCGTGAAAGTGCCGGAATTACCTCCTCCCTTGTTGTCATCATCTACTCTCCAGCCATCGTAGAGGCTAGGGTTTAGTTATTTTGGGTTTGGGAAACCATGACATAAATCGTCCAAACCCATCATTAAACCTCACCCTATTCAGTACTTGCTGGGGATAGGGAAAGTCTTGTTTTTACAATGTGATACCAAGGAAACTGCCTTAGATGGAGCTTTATTGTTTACTGTTAGACTTAGCAACTGTCATTCAGGAAATGATTTTGAAAACAAAGAAAACCCTGAGAATCTCCAATGAGGAGATGGACTAGTCCAAAACCTGTTGGTTCTGTCAGATTTTAAAGTAAAAAAAAAGTAGTGGTTGAGGTCTGGATATGGTCAGTGCAGCCCACCTTCTAAAAATGTCTCCAACAGACATGCTGCATCATTTAAAGTACTGAGAGGTTGGTTTGCATGTTATTAGAAGCAAGGAGAGGCGCTAACACTGGCTTGATTTTCTTCTGGCACTGTATTTGGCCTTAGGAAGGGGGCTGAGGCCCACAAAACACGTTGCCATGTGCATATTAAAGTATGTTGCGAATTATTTTGAACGGGTCAGCATTGAGGTAAAGCCACCTCAAACGTTTTCATTTTAGTTGCTTTTAACATAGTTTTATCATACCCTGGGCGCCTCTTTCCCCCCATTTATGTTATTAATAAGATTTTGTGTGTCGTACTGGGGCATATATCACAGCACTATCCTTACAGTCTAGTGTTCCCTGCATTCTAATCACTAGTCAATCAAATTCTTCATCTGGTAAGAACGTCAAATATGGGTGGGGAGGAAGTGGCAGTTCTCCTCCTCTGTCGTTCCTAGGAATGCCCCTTTCTCCCTAAATCATGCCCACTTGTACCACTCCTCATACCCGCTTCAGGCCTGACAGAAAAAGAGAATGAGGGGAACCTGGAGTAGGTGGCTTATGCAGGGCCGGCCCTAGACTTTTCGCCGCCTGAGGCAAAATTAGAAAAATTCAGCGCCCCCCCCCCCCCCAGCCGTGGGTGGGCCGCCCGACGAGCTGGAGGGGTAGCGGGCAGAAAGGGGGTATTGGGCCTAGTGGTGGGGAAGGGGGTCGGACCCCCCCTCCCTCGCCTGGGTCCCCCGATCTGCGCTCCCCTCCAGCTTTAAAAGGTGAAGTACCAGCTCTATGATTAAGAGGCAACGAGCGGGGATCATTTACCTCTTCCGCGTTCCAGCGCGCGCTCCACTGACATCACTTCCTGCAACGCCGCCCACTGTATTGTAAGTGGACGGCGTTGCAGAAGGTGACGTCAGTGGAGCGCACGCTGGAATGCGGAAGAGGTGAGTGATCCCCGCCCGTTGCCTCTTAATCATACGCTGGTACTTAACTTTTTAAAGCTGGAGCGGAGCGCAGAGCGGAGGAACCCAGGCGAGGGGGGGGGGGTCCAACCCCCTTCCCCACCGCTAGGCCCAATACCCCCTTTCTGCCCGCTACTCCAGCTTGTCGGGAGGCCCACCCACCCATGGACAGGCGGGTGCTGCCCCCCCAGATGTGCCGCCTGAGGCAAATGTTTCACCCCGCCTCATGAGCGGGCCGGCCCTGGACTTACTTTTAGAGCAAAGAGGAAGTTCTGAGTTCAGGTCTGCTTTAAACATAACCAACAGCATAGTAATCTTTAAAGAAAAGCATTTTTGTTACAGCTGATACAAAACCTGCATTAAATCTGCAGTGCGTCTATTTCCTGCTTTCATGGGAGCAGACCTATTGTTAACATCCTGTGCTTTCAAATGAGGTTATCTGCCATGACAGTCATGTAACACGGGGAGAGCTCAAATTACAACTTTTGATTAGACACAAATGAGGGGGAATTTGAAAGGCTAAACTCTCTAAATACTTACAGGGCACATTACTCTGCTTTCCTTCTGTCCTGTGCAAGAGTTTAGGTCCAGTTTAAGTTCCAAGAAAGTTCTAGGTCAGGTTCCCGATTTCCATCTTTTATGCCGGTTCTGGGACAAAAAAAAGGAAATCATAGAATCTAGTTGAATCCCTCAGAAAGAGCTTGACTGTCAAAGCATCATACTTTTCTCAGTACAGGTTTCCTTTAATGTGCAGATGTTTGGTGAAACTTAAAATGTACGAATCTGCTTTCAATAAAAGAACTACTACACTACTAGAACTGTAGAATTTATCACCAGCTTTTTCACAGATACAACTTCCATCCTTAAGCTGTCGAAGTCCAAGTGGCTTAGCACATCTCACCTGACTTCAGCAGACAGCCGTCGACGAGGTATCGGGGAAAAAGCTCTGGTTTTGATTGCAGTGTATATTTCTGGCATGAACTCCAGACTTTTACTGTGAATATGTGGTTTGTGAGTCAAAGACGCTATTTAAAGTGATACTGAAGGGAAAAAAAAATATGATATAATGAATTGTATGCGTAGTACGGATAATTATTAGAACATTAGTAGCAAGGAATATTTCTAATTTCAGTTATAGCTTCTTCTTTCTTTATAACATTGTATCATTCTTTAATATTTGCCGTTTACAAATTACACTCTGTATTTTAAACTATGAAACTGAGCAGAGCTAATGACCCTTTGAACTTCATGGCAGTAAAACCTTACACAAACAAAAGAGACATGTTGAGATAAGTGCTCCAGAAAACAGCACTGTAGCCGACCTAAGTTTGGTCAGAGAGCTCAGAGAAGCTCTTTTGCATAGATAACAACTGAAGTTTCTTAACTCTTCCTGTACTGGAAACAATAGGAGACTCATATCTGTGCTACTAATGTTCTATTTCTTAGCTGTACTACACATACAAATCATTATATCATACGTTTATTTTCACATCAGATTCCCTTTAAAAATCAATTTGTTCAAAATATGTATAAGTTAGTTTCACAGACTCTTCATTATAAAAATTAGATATTACTAATGTCCATTTAGAGAGAGCCATATTTGGGGTTTATGCTAAATGAGCTGACCAGAAGTAATGGCATCTGCCTCCTTTCCCCCTCCCACTGACACTTCACACCCACCCTTCCACTTCTTGGCCCACAATGTAAGGATAACAGACACGGTATCATCAATCAAACTGACCACTAGCTTGAATAGGAACTGAAGGGAAAACTGCATGATGTGTACAAGGGATAATACTGCTTTTCTAGGCAGCCATACACACTGTACTGAGCATCTGTTGATAAAGGGTGATCGGCTTTCACTACTCCTGGATAGAGCGAACTGTTTATATAAAAGGCTGTTTTAACATGTAACCCTAAAATAAGAACTACTAAAAGGTTTCCTGATTCATTGCTTGTAGTTTGAGTTGAAGTGAGAATCTGGCCTGCAGCAGCTGTATCAGCTCTTTTTTGTTTTGCTTTTTGCATGTTGTGTTTGATGTGTATATGTTGCATGGTGTGTACAGATCAGGGAAATACACGCCTCAATCTGTAATTGTCTTTCTAGGCTGGAACAGAACATCACAGTCAATGGATGCCTCAGAGGAGAATGATGGATGGTCCAGTGGAGAAGACCCAATGAATTCTTCTGATGCGGAGGAAGAAACTGCAGAAACTGCAGATAAAAAGCTGGTAAACACAACTGAAATATGTACTTGCTTTATCACTTTAAATGTGCCCACTAATTATACAATCTTTATTGTCCAATCATACCGCTTCTACCTAATATGAGGGACTACCTAATGTATCCATTCTAAGTATATCCACTTACTTCACCCTTCTATATCACATAGATTTGGTGTGTTTGTACAATCAAGATTGTATTATTAAGGGGTACCTTGAAGCTCCTATTTTGCAGGTGATAGTAAAGGTGCATTGCATGTTTTTACTGATTGCAGTTTAGCATTTGGAATGTAACTGGCTGGCGCCGATAGCTCCATTCCCTGTTGAGATGACAGTGCAGCTTCATTGGACATACAGTTTTCTGGAAAGGGGTCTGTCACTCGGAGATCTGGGCTCAGAGGAGAACAGGGTTGTAGGACACATTCTATGCAAGTAAATAGGGCCGCTCGGCTTTACTGAATCAAAATGCTCCTGGATGCATTCTGTATTTTCCTATTTCCTATTTTTAATTTTTTTTTTTACTATTTGCAATGGGGTTGACCTGCCAGTATCCTAAAACATTGCACAAATCAATGATGCATATATTTTGTATTATTGATCAGACCCCCTTTTAAAAACTTTTGAACCCCACTTACGTTGTACACTAGCACCTTAAAGAGACACTGACGTGAAAAAAATTATGATATAATGAATTGGTTGTGTAGTACAGATAATTATTAGAATATTAGAAGCAAAGAAAATATCCTCATATTTTTATTTTCAGTTATATCGTGTTTTTTACAACATTGCATCATTCTCTAATATTTGCTGTTTCCCCACTACTCAGCATTCTAAATTATTTTTACAGAGCAGGCTGTGAACTTTTGACCTGTCCTGAACTGTTCTCTGCAGAAGAAAAAGCCTGACAGCTGAGATCATAAACTTCAGATGACAGAGCTCTCTGACTTTGAAAGTGGTGGAGCTGAATGGCTTGTTTTGCATAGATAGCAACTAGAGTTTCTGAACTCTTCCTGTACTGGAAATAATATTAGACTTATGTCTCTGCTCCCAATGTTTTATTTCTTAGCTGTACTACACATACAAATCATTCTATCATATTTTTTTTTTCACTTCAGTGTCTCTTTAAGGGCTTCTTCACACTCTGTGTTTTCAATCATTTTTAAAGTGACTCTGTAACAAAAATTACAACGTTTTTTCTACCATTCTACAAGTTCCTAAACCTATTCTAATCTGTTCTGGCTCACTGCAGCACTTTGTACTATTACGGTCTCTGTAATAAATCAATGTATCTTTCCCCTGTCAGACTTGTCGGCCTGTGTCTGGAAGGCTGCCAACTCTTCCGTGCTGGTCTGTTCCTATGCACACTCCAGTGTGTGTTTTATTTACATAAGACAGCAGCTTCTCTGCTATCTTATCAGTGATAGAAGAGAGCTGGATAAAAATCCTCCTCTGTTAGGCTGTGAAAGTAGCTGGCTGACACATACTGAGGAATTACAAACACAGGCACAAGCAGAGCTGTCTGCAGGAAGCCTGTTATGTTCAGTGCATGAGAGAAGAAGGGGACAGAAGGTAAACACACAAATGATCTTTTGAGATTCAAAAGGAAAGCTGTATACAGCCTGCTTGTGTATGGATGTATTTTCTATGTGTGGACATATTGTACATCAATCTACTTCCTGTTTTGGTGGCCATTTTGTTTGTTTATAAACAAACTATTTAAAACTGTTTTTGACTACTTTTAATGCGGCGGGGAGCGGCGAAATTGTGACAGAGGGGAATAGGAGATGTCCCCTAACACACTGGTATGTTTACTTTTGTGCGATTTTAACAATACAGATTCTCTTTAAGCGCTGGCGGTTTTAAAAATCGCTTTAAATGCACTTCTGCAATGTTGGTCTATGTGAGTGGTCTCACATGAGTGAAGAGCTTTCTTTGCAATTGCAACGGTGGCACCTGCATCATTTCCTGAGCGTTTGCGCTTCAATACAAAGTATAGGGAAATCGCAAAGTGCTTGAAAAGCTATTTCCCCAGCGCTTTTAAGAATAAATACATTGTTTTTACTCTGTTCCAGGTCAAATATTTCACTTCCTAAAAAACATCAGAAAGAAAAAAAAATTGCAGAACAAAAGCGCTTAGAAAAGCGCTTAACAAAACGCAACTCGCTCTAAAAGCGCAGGGAAAAGCGCTTTAAAAAGCACCCACAAAAGCGCTAAGCGCTGGCGATTTATAACGTGAACAAGGCCTAAAGATGGCCACTAACAGTCCAATTTCTAGCGAAAAATCGTTCGAGCGATCAGAAATTCTGATCGGATGAAAAATCGTTCACTACACCATCAACTAACCAATCATTGCTTCCTATCTATCACGACCACCAAGAAAATCCAAATTTTCGTTCGACGAAAATTCATTCGGGTGACATTTTTTTCACTCGTTCATAATCGATTGTGTCCACCAATGGAGATAATTTACAACCAATCCGATCAGAATTTCTAATCGCTCGAACGATTTTTCGCTAGAAATTGGACCGTTAGTGGCCAGCTTAAGACTGATGCTTGCCTGGTCTTTGTACAGATCTTCCACCTTTTCTACTTTCCGAGTGATTGGCCCAGGACAGTGTGTCATACCCCAGCTTTGCGGGCTTTGCCGTGTTGCAGGTGTGACTCCAATACGGCTAAAGCCAAAAGGTTGTTATGATTGTATAGGAACTGACATTTTTAAGGTGATAAAAGTGGCAGCCTCCATATTCACCTCTCATTTTTTTTTTTTTTTTTTAACTATTCATCAAGGTAGAAATTGTGAATAAGCCTCAATTTGCATAACAAAATGTTAGGATAAAGAAATAGAAAGTGTTCTTTGTTTAAGAGGTACGATCTATAAGTAGACTTGGTTGATACTGTTGAACTTACAAGCTATTCATGGAAATTGATCTGCTCTTTCAGTGCCCTGGTAAATATACTGTAGTAGCAGACGATGGGAAAAGCAGTTCAGAAGACCTTCTGGTGAAAAGTGGAGACACGGTTCAGCTAATTCGTGAAGAAGAGGAAGGAATGTGGTGAGGAATTGTTGGCTTATTGTATTGCAATGGGGTATATTCTATGTTTTTCATATACTATGGTGCAGGAACCCTGGTCCTGTGTGAGGTCTGGTATAGAACTCTCTGCAGAGCAAACTAACTACACTGTAACCTGTCAAGTCATATCAGTCCTGAACAAAACAGGTCTCCAAAACTAAGATTCATTCATATCACGCTAGTCCATGCTAAGCAAATGTCAGGTGAATTGGTAATTAAAATGTACCTGAGATGGGGCAGGAGAGAAAATGTATATATACCTGGGGCTCCCTCCAGCCCCCTCCGGCCTGATCGCTCCCTCCAGCCCCCTCCGGCCTGATCGCTCCCTCCAGCCCCCTCCGGCCTGATCGCTCCCTCCAGCCCCCTCCGGCCTGATCGCTCCCTCCAGCCCCCTCCGGCCTGATCGCTCCCTCCAGCCCCCTCCGGCCTGATCGCTCCCTCCAGCCCCCTCCGGCCTGATCGCTCCCTCCAGCCCCCTCCGGCCTGATCGCTCCCTCCAGCCCCCTCCGGCCTGATCGCTCCCTCCAGCCCCCTCCGGCCTGATCGCTCCCTCCAGCCCCCTCCGGCCTGATCGCTCCCTCCAGCCCCCTCCGGCCTGATCGCTCCCTCGACGTCCTCGGCCGCCTCTCCATTTGTCCGCAACCAGCCCCAGTAAGTTGTCTAGTCAGAGCCAGTCGGCTCAGTCTTGTGATGTGTTCCACCATGGCACTCTGTGTCTATGTAGTAGTTTCACTTACCTGGGGCTTCTGCCAGCCCCCTGCAGCCGCCCTGTGCCCACGCCATCCTGGAACAATCATCCGATCACCAGCCGCAACTAAGTTTCAGTATCGCCGACTTGCAAGTCGACAGCCACAGCGCCTGCGTGCATCCTCGCTCTTGCTCACATCCCCATCCTGCGCATGTACAGGAAGATATTTCTCTTCCTGTGCATGCGCAGGACAGCAATGCGAGCCAGGGCTGCGCAGGTGCAGTGGTTGCCAAAAATTAAACTTAGCCACACCACACAGGATGGTTCCAGGATGCTGGGAGCACAGGGTTGGCTGCAGGAGGCTGGCAAAAGCTCCAGGTATGTGAAACTCTTTATAGTGTCTTCATGTTTCCTTTAAGTACTTGGGACTTATTGCTAGTTCTCCCCCTAAACTTAATCCCAGGAACTTGCACCCAGTTCATTACCAATTACCAATTAACCTCCTCACGCTAAAAGTCATTAATATCTATTTTGTGACACTCAAAAAACGTTCTCCCCCACTCTGTGTATCAAAAGGGTGTTTCTGATGTGTAATTTAACTCAAGACATATTAACAATACTTCCAAAAGAAAAAACAAGTACATTTTTGTGGTATTGAAAGAATTGTTTGGAAAAATTGTTTCACAGTTTCACAGAGCATCCATTACATCAATATACACGTGTCAAAGAAGGCTCTCCATATTCACCAAAATAGTTTTACTGGTACAAAACATACAGATCTTTTTTACTGCAAAATGTGTTTAATTGACTCTAAACGTTATCACCGTGTGGCTTGTGTCCCTCTTTCTTACTTTAAAAAGTTGGGATTTATGTTCAAGATGCAGACATAGCACTGCACCTAACTAAGTAAGCCGTGTTTCAGGGCTAGGCCAATATTTATCAATGCATCAGTTTTCTCCTGCTGTGCCACTGCAAAGCTTTACCAGAATATGGCATTTCACATGCTGGAGACCCTGGCCACACTTTGGTCAGAAGGACCACCACAAATCAGTTGGCACTCACAAGAGTGTAAAGGGAGGGGGAGGGTCACAAGTTTAATTTCTACCTCCAAAGTAAGAGAAAGTCGTTTTCATTTATTAAAGATCTTTGTTATTGTGTTCATCATTCAGTCTTTTAGCACTAGTGTTGTGTTTCTTCTTCATTTTTTATTCATGAAGATTGAGCATTCTGTGATAAGAGATCTGTACTGTTGTCCCCAGGTAGCATTATTTATGTAACGCTTGTCTTAATTTACACTCTTGTCATGGCAGCTTTTGTTTTGTGTCAGATTAGAATTGCACTTATTACATGGGAGAGGAATGTTAACCTCCCCTCAGTATATGTAGTACAAATCCTGCAGTAAGGGCTCGTTCCCACTAGGGGCGTTTTCAGCCTTTTTTCAAGCGCAAGCGAATTTTAAAATCTCCCACAAAACACTTGTGCAATGAATCTCTATGAGAAGGATCATATCAGCGCGGTTCGTGCGCTGTGCGTTCAACAAAGAGGTGCCTGTACCATTTTTTGAGGCGATTTTGCCTCAATGGAAGGTATAGGAAAAACGCAAACGCTCACAAAATCGCTTTGTGAAACGATTGCATGAGCGTTTTTAAGAACAAATACATTGTATTTATTCTTTTCCGGGTCAAAGAGTTCACTTCCTGACTAGCGTCAGGGAGTGAATTACAAAACTGCTCTGGAAAAGTGCTTAGAAAAGCACTTTTACCAGAAACACAGCGCGCAGTGGAGCGCCTAGAGGGGGGGAAAAAGTACACGAAAAATGCAAAACGTTCACGTTTCTGATTTTAGGTGTGAATGAAGCCCTAGTGAGGTAAATAGAGATTGTAGCATTTTAATGATTCGACTAAACATGTTATTTACTGCATCAGAGAGGTCATTTGTTAAACAAGAATATCTTAATAATGGTAACTACCACTAAACTACTACCATTATTCATGGAAATTTCCACTAATTGTTACATTTTCCAACTGCATGTTGGAAAAAGTAAAAAGCCGTCTTAAGGAGAACTGTAGTGAGAAGGATATGGAGGCTGCCATGCTTATTTCCTTTTAAGCAATACCAGTTGCCTGGCAGCCCTGCTGGTGTATTTGGCTGAAGAAGTGTCTGAATCACACCAGAAACAAGCATGCAGCTAATCTTGTCATATCTGTCTAATTTGTCAGAAACACCTGATCTGCTGCATGCTTGTTCAGGGCCTATGGCTGAAAGTATTGGAGGCAGAGGATTAGCTGAATAGCCAGGCAACTGGTATTGCTTAAAAGGAAATAAATATGGCAGCCTCCATATCCCTCTCACTACAGTTCTCCTTTAAAATCGCCCATACTTTTCCTTCCTTATCTCCTCACAGTCCTACAATCCAAAACCGCTTTTTTCCTACTTTCAACACCTGCATTGATTACTGCTACTAATGTTCTATTTATTATCCATACTACACATACAATTCCAGTGGTCTGAAAGTCAGCATTTCTACTTTGCTCTAAAAGATTCCTCACAGCTTGAAAGCTACTATCCCAGAATTTTTTTCAGCAGAACTTCACTGAAATGTTTAAACAAAGCACTTTGTCCTGCTATTCAGCTTCAAATCTGTATCCAAACTTGCATTCCAATGTTGATACATGTGTGTAAACACAGTGTAACAAGTGAAAAGGAGCTCTCCGTGAAGCTCTCTGTGCTTCAGGCACACACACAGCTCAGAACAGCTAATTAGAAGATGTTAATACATAATAAAAAGCAGTTTGAATAAAATGCAATGGGCCATATGCAATTCACTTTTTCACCTGAGTTTTCGCCTAGGAGATATTTTTAAACTTGTCAATAAAATGCCTTCTAAGCCACCAGAAAGCAAGAACATACTCAAAATAATTTTAATATTACTTTTTCACCTACTTTTTGGTACTTGTTTAGTTAAAAAGTGATGAAAAATTATCTTCTAGGAGAACACTCAGGTGAAAAAGTGAATTGCATATGGCCCAATGACCGCTTTTAGGGCAAGATAAACTACACTTTGGAAACTTGTAATTTGTAAATAGACAATTACTTGTGCACAAAAGCAAATGTGATAACTGTATGAGTAAAATAAAGTAAGAAAACACATTTTTATTGAATGTTATGTCGGAGTTTCAGACCACTTTCATTATCTTTTCATTTGAAAGGATGAAAAAAATGTCCCAATTGGGAACATTATATACTTTCTTTTACCATCTCATAATTTTTAATACACTTTGGCCCATTTGCAATTAGCGTTTTCTCTTTCATTTTCTCCAGGTTGATATTTGTATACCTTGCCAATAGAATGCCTTTTAAGCCACCAGGAAGCAAGAAAATACACTGAATAATTTTGACATTACATTTGGCATTTTTCAGTTGCAGAATGCTGAAAAGTTATTTTAAGCAGAAGATTAAAAATTATCTCCTAGTAGAAAACGGAGAAGAAAAAGTGAATTGCATATGGCCCTTTGAGTTTAAGAATAAATAGATGTTAGTGGTTTAATTTCTGCTGCCTAATTCAAGGAAACTTCAGTGGTATAACCTGCAGGCTGGAAAGAAATCGCAAGCTGGCACTGGGGACTATGCTGATATGTAAGAAATGAAAGCTCTAGCAGCAATAACAATAGCTGTAGTTACAGCATTATGGTGACTGTAGATTATTTGGTGCATAAATTGGAGTTTCCTCTCTTAAACCTGTGCAGGTAACCTGTTTCTGAGATCTGTATCCCTTTCAGCTGCACTTTACTATCATACTGGTGGCATATACCCATTTGACTTGGTGCCAATAAACTAATAAAATGGTGTTCAGTTGTAGGTGATAAGTACTCATATACTTTTATGTTTGGAGCAGTAGACCACAAGATTCTGGCAGAACATTACTTGGTATATTCACCTATTGTGACAAATGCTAAAGGCCAGGATACTTCTAGCTTACTAGGAACCACTATTTCACAAATAATTGAAAAGTTGTTGGAATGAGAGTGGGATGTATGTCAGTCTGAAATGCATTAACAATTATTGCAGGTGTTATAGATTTCTTTGTTGTGAAATATACTGCAGGTTTGTGAAGAATCTGAGCACCAACAAAGAGGGATTAATGCCTGCCAGCAACCTGATGACTCTTATCGGGACTTCTAAATCCTTGCATTCACTTAGTGGTTCAGGTGAGTTGCCTTGCATTCAGGCCTGCAGACATTATATTGTGTATGCGTAATGCTGATTGTTCTTTGTTTTTTTGTTTTCTTTTGTCGCACTACAGAGTCAGGAACTGCGTCCAGCACTTTAAGCACCTCCTCGAGCTGCAGTGAAAGCTGTAATGCAAGCAGTGCCAGCTTCTCAGATATCAAGGGCTGAACTTCAACACAGTATGCACAAGAGACAGTAGTGACCTGGTCAGGTACACCCGGGCTGCAGCCCCAGTGAGAAGAGCAGAAGGTGGATGAACGTGAGAAGGTCTGAGGTGGAAGAGGATGTCCTTGTCCTACCAAAGAGGCACAACATGCCTTTAAGCCTCTCCTTGCCCTGATAAATTGCATGCTAAGGATCCAAGTCAATGAAGGAGTAGCCAGTAAGGACTAAAGTTCTGTGCTAGAGGGACCTAGCTCTTCAAAACTACACTCACTGTATTTGAAGTTCAGTTTACACACCTAAAATCAGTGTTCGTCGTCAACATTTCACCCTGATGTAGAGAATCCTATTACTGCTGCAAGGCAGTATGTCTCAGTTTGACATAAAATATTGATGGTGCTGCCATTTTCCTTCACATTCCAAGGCAGGGCACTTTCTAAGAGTCTCCACTTCTCCACAGCTACGTGCAAAATTGACTGTAAAGACTATTCTATTTTGTAGATTTTTTTTTTACTGTATTCCCAGACCAGCTTGAAGGGTTTGTGGGGGAGAGTTTGCAAAAGAAAAGAAAACAGAAAACCCTTTAACATGCCAAGAGAATTTATACATCGATAAACAGTTACATTTTTTGTCCTCTTAATAAACTCATTCTGTCCAGAGGTCTACAGTGAAGCCTATTAGCGTAGCTTGCCCTGGTGCATGTCTGAAATGCAAAATGTGGATCTGACCAATTGTTTTCTGAGGGAAGCAAGAGCAGTAGCATACACTGACCATATTTACCACTCTGTAGGAGTACAAATTAAATTATATACAGCACTTGAATTTGCATAAGTTCAAAGAACATGAGAGAGGTTAGCCAGCCTCCATGTTTTATAATGCCCTATAATATGTACGTCTAACATGCTCAAGCATAGAGGCAAATTATTCTGATAATTGCATCCATGGTTCTATTTTTACTGTGTTCTCATTCGGCGAAAAGCCACAAGAAATGTTTATTGCTTTGCTGGATAAGCAGAGATGTGCGTATTCCAAAGTTGAACTTGGCCAAAATGTTAATTTTGGATTTTCGGAGTTAGCGCTACCTAGGAATTCTTTCTGATGGCTCCATCTGAAGCCTTTATGGATGAGAATCCTTAAAGTTCATTTTTCCCTTATGGAACAGAACAACTTCTTTCTCAAAATTATTTTTCTGAGCTGCGTTGGTTTATGGATTTAATTTGGCATCATTGCTATACATTCCTTTCCATTCTAAGAAGTTGTATTTAGATTTCTCTCATTGAATATATCGGTGGGTTTAAACTGTCATGGTGGCAGAGGAATCAGGAGACAAGATAACTGCTTCCAGTACTTAGCCGACAGCATTATGTCTTAGGGTGCACATACGCGTGCTCAATTTTCCTGACCGATATGATCATTATGGTGCAATCTGCCAGTGATTCATGACACAATGTGGCCGTTCGATCATAATTTCAATCAAATTCCAGCTGAAATCAATCAAAGATATTAATCGCTCAGACTGGAAAAAATCTTGTTCGAAATGGGTCGGTCAGATGTGTGGCGGTATTGGCATTCGGTAACGGACCACCTGATGGACACCTGTTTGTAGTGGAGTTTACACTTCTCTATGTGGTGGCACCCTATTTTTGTGTCTTCTCTCCATCATCACCAGGGTGCCTGTGTCCCATGACGCAAAGGCATGTACCTGGTCACATAGCGTACTTGCCATCGGGTCACAGGGTACAAGTGGCAGACCCACAGATTTTCAGTAGATTTCATGCTGAAATCTGTTTAAAATCTGTGTACAACAGTGGCAGCAATAGATCTCTCTCTGATCAGATTTAGATCACAGAGGGATTTATCTGATGTTATGACAATAGTTGACTTAGCTGTTTTAAAACCGTGATAGAAATCTAAAAACATGAGATGAAATGATCAGTCTATTTTAAACAAAATTAGTTGACAGTCCCCTAGGCATGGTGGCAAATCTTGACTGAAAGGCTCTCACTGTAGTAATGAGAAACAGTAGTGGTCTCTGCTTGGCACCCTGCCAACTCCCATCTGCCTCCTTTTCAGCTTCTCAACCAGTAAAATGTTTGCAGAGCTATTAGGCCAAGAATTCCCTGAGAGCAATTCTATGGTACCTGTAACTTTGACCACCTTTCTATGTCCAGCCGAAACTTCCGATAGTGGTCTTCCAGTCTGAAGATACCTGATTTACACAAAACAAAAAACAGGGTGGTAGATATGGGAATGCCTGACAATATATTCACTCATAAAATCAGTAGTCCTGCTGATGCTTGAGTTTAACATCTATCTAATGGAAAGTATGAATGGCTGCAGCACACCAGGGACAAATCATATATACTGTTTTCTTTCTATGGTTGCATCATTACAAAAGCTAATACCTGATATAGCAATAGTGCTTAATCATAGCTAACTTTGATTCACCTGACAAAACATTCAGACTAGCTTTGAAACAGGATGGCTGTACTATTGATCCTAGCAGTGCAAGAATACAAATATATAAACTTAGCCCAGGCTATGGGTGCTGCACTCTATACTCGGTGTCTTGCTTTGTTGGATATGCCCATAAAGGTTGTTAGTGGCTTTTTATGCTACATATTCTACTTATCGATCATAAGTAAATTGTGATGTAAGAAGCAAAATACAGTTGTCACTTGGGATGTCTTTAGAAAATAACAGTGCCTTTTATTAGGAAAGGAGAGCCTATGTAATGCCTACTAGTGTGTCAGTCAGTGTGGGCATATAATAAATGCAGTGTGCATTGACAACGCGTGTAGCACAACATTCTGCATAGTGTGTCATTGTCACTTCCTCCCACTTCTTAAGCAAGCTTGATTTAGTATACGTAGAAAAGAAATTAGGTATAACACATAGTTGGCTCTAAGCTCCCTTTTTCTACCAAAGGGCATTACTGAAGGCTGATTTAGCTCTACAAACATTTTAAAGCAAGATTTTGTGTTTCATTGTTCTGGACTGTAAATCAAGCAACGCGTGTTGAGGATTAAGAACTGTGAGCAGGATGATTCACAAGGCAACCTAGGCAGGTTCCTCAGGCCTAGTGGGTGCCAAAGACCCAGCTGCCACCTTCTTTGACCCCTCTTATTTCTCAGCTTTCTAGGAAGACTATCATGAAGAGTCAAAGCTACTACCTTGCCTTGCTCCCCAATTCATCTTAATCCTATTCTGGGAGGTTTTATATGGTCCACCAAATGCAAACTCCATGTGTAATATATATCTGCACTAGAGGCATTTAACAAGCTGAACTCTGGTGGATACATTTGTTTGTCAAGAATGGAGTTTTTGTCCTTGGTAAAAGAAAGCTGACTAGTGACTGAAATAGGCTTACACATATACATAGGTTCATCTACGTTCATCAACATACATTTACTAAGTAATTTGCTTGTGTGTACACCGTCCTGTTGAGATCATCACCTTAACCAGTTCAGCACATTTAAATGCCACCTTTTAATGCCATGCATATGTAAGTTTGGCTTCTCGTTGTTTAGATGAAGTACATTCAATTTTCACTTCAGTTCACTGCAAGCCGCAATATATTATTGTAAATGTAAGAATCATAAGATAGAAATACTTGTGTGTGCAGCTCCTAGCGATAGAATCTTTGCCTTTAGACAGCTCAGCAGCCTTCTGTGTGTGCCTTTCCTTCAGAGATACAGTATATATATATATATATATATATATATATATATATATATATATATATATATATATATACATATACACTGTATACATACAGTGGTGTGAAAAACTATTTGCCCCCTTCCTGATTTCTTATTCTTTTGCACATTTGTCACACTTAAATGTTTCTGCTCATCAAAAACCGTTAACTATTAGTCAAAGATAACATAATTGAACACAAAATGCAGTTTTAAATGATGGTTTTTATTATTTAGTGAGAAAAAAAACTCAAAACCTACATGGCCCTGTGTGAAAAAGAAATTGCCCCCCTCAACCTAATAACTGGTTGGGCCACCCTTAGCAGCAATAACTGCAATCAAGCGTTTGCGATAACTTGCAACGAGTCTTTTACAGCGCTCTGGAGGAATTTTGGCCCACTCATCTTTGCAGAATTGTTGTAATTCAGCTTTATTTGAGGGTTTTCTAGCATGAATCGCCTTTTTAAGGTCATGCCACCACATCTCAATAAAATTCAGGTCAGGACTTTAACTAGGCCACTCCAAAGTCTTCATTTTGTTTTTCTTCAGCCATTCAGAGGTGGATTTGCTGGTGTGTTTTGGGTCATTGTCCTGCTGCAGCACCCAAGATCGCTTCAGCTTGAGTCGACGAACAGATGGCCGGACATTCTCCTTCAGGATTTTTTGGTAGACAGTAGAATTCATGGTTCCATCTATCACAGCAAGCCTTCCAGGTCCTGAAGCACCAAAACAACCCCAGAACATCACACTACCACCACCATATTTTACTGTTGGTATGATGTTCTTTTGCTGAAATGCTGTGTTACTTCTACGCCAGATGTAACGGGACACGCGCCTTCCAAAAAGTTCAACTTTTGTCTCGTCGGTCCACAAGGTATTTTCCCAAAAGTCTTGGCAATCATTGAGATGTTTTTTTAGCAAAATTGAGACGAGCCTTAGTGTTCTTTTTGCTTAAAAGTGGTTTGCGCCTTGGATATCTGCCATGCAGGACAATTTTTCCCAGTCTCTTTCTTATGGTGGAGTCGTGAACACTGACCTTAATTGAGGCAAGTGAGGTCTGCAGTTCTTTAGATGTTGACCTGGGGTCTTTTGTGGCCTCTCGGATGAGTTTTCTCTGCGCTCTTGGGGTAATTTTGGTCGGCCGGCCACTCCTGGGAAGGTTCATCACTGTTCCATGTTTTTGCCATTTGTGGATAATGACTCTCACTGTGGTTCGCTGGAGTCCCAAAGCTTTAGAAATGGCTTTATAACCTTTACCAGACTGATAGATCTCAATTACAGTACTTTTGTTCTCATTTGTTCCTGAATTTCTTTGGATCTTGGCATGATGTCTAGCTTTTGAGGTGCTTTTGGTCTACTTCTCTGTGTCAGATAGCTCCTATTTAAGTGATTTCTTGATTAAAACAGGTGTGGCAGTAATCAGGCCTGGGGGTGACTACAGAAATTGAACTCGGGTGTGATAAAAGTTATTTTTTAACAAGGGGGGCAATCACTTTTTCACACAGGGCCATGTAGATTTGGAGGGTTTTTTTCTCACTAAATAATAATAACCATCATTTAAAACTGCATTTTGTGTTCAATGATGTTATCTTATCTAATAGTTAACGGTTTTTGATGAGCAGAAACATTTAAGTGTGACAAACATGCAAAAGAATAAGAAATCAGGAAGGGGGTATTACATATACATATATGTATATATATATTCCAGTTTTAACATACAGAGGTGATGATGCAAGTATGGAGGACTATGTATTTTGCCAGGCTTCCAGTGTAAAAGCAAATGCATGGAACCAATACAGAATGTTACTGTGAGTTGTTGCTATAGCCAGGAATGATACTTACACTAAAGTAAAGAATGGATTTATACATTGTACATTTAACACTAATGAAATTTACCATTAAATATACATATATTTTTATTTTTTTTTGGGGGGGGGGGGATGTCCACTGTATTGATAACACTGCCCAAGTGGACGTCTACTGCTCCTGTTCCGATGGCTTTTCTGAATTCTAGGAGAACAGTTGTATAAATTAGGACCCGCACAGAATGAATAGTACGTTTATTTGGAATTTGTTAAACATGTACGGTAAGTCCATAACTCCCAAAGATGTACAGCCTAGCAAGCGCTTTACAGCAGGTCGTAGATGGGAGGATGTCATGTGCTCTGTCCACTTGTTTTCTGTTAATCCTATCATTTTATAATATACACTGATGCCTTGCTCAGTCTTCCACTGTATTTTGCTGCTTTTTTGTTCAGCACGGCTGTTATGCTCCTTTCTATCATTGTAGACTGTTCTGTTCTCTTTCTAGATATACTGTACACAGATCCACACTAGCTCCTTCCCTGTCCGCTTCTCTGCAGATCTCAGCACTCTCTTTCCCATGCACATGTCACCCAATACATGTGAACGCACCCCTCAGATACTGCTGCCATGTGCAGGAAATAGAAAGAAATGCATCCAAGACGCATTCTTCATTTTCAATTCCACACTATTTATAAAGCATTTTTTATTGTCATTATTCCCAACAAATCACCCCTTCCAAAATGCCCTCACCTTTTCATGTGTTGTGATTAGCAACGCAAAATTATCACTTCATAACATTTGCCTTATAACGCGTTGAAGGTATTCAACAGGAAAAGGGCCATCAACTCCAGCCCGGTGCATTTTGTTTTTCTGCGGTTATTTCCTATGGAAACTTTTTCAGAAGTGTTGAATTTCACTTTCATCATTAACCTGTTATTCACCACAACAGCTGACTTGCCTTGCACATTGATTGCAGCCGTTTCATAAATACCAGCAAATGCCACAAACTGCTGCTGAATCCAGAGTAGCAGCTCTGCTTTCATTTAGCAGCTTCTTGTACACCAATGACTTATGCATATCTGGTTCTAATCTACAGTATGTTAACCATGCTTATCCCTGACAGTGCTGCTGCAAGTCACAGCTGCCTAATAACCCCAATAATGGAGCAGAGTACTTCAGGTAGGTGTGGTGGGCCTTCCGTTACACCTTGGCCACATTCAGATTGATGTTCTAGTTGCTGCTATTTCACTGCCACTTTACTTCCTGTTGACTGCCACTGCTCATGGTTTTCTGTGTGTGGGTAGCGGCATTGGTCCAGCACTATCCAAGTGTTTACAGTCTGCTGCAGTGGCAGAGTGGAGTCCACAGCCCATGAGACATTGCATGCACAATTTTCTACTGTGCCAGACAGCCACTGAACTTGGACACCTGTGTGTATGCTCATTTACATACGTATCATGCAGGCGATGGATCTGTGGCAAATCAACTACAAAAACATGCATGTTTTTCAGCTCTTCATGTAAATGAACCTCCTGAGAACTGATGAACAATGATTATAAACAATCTGCAATTTCAGTTTTCTTTTGTCTTTGTCTAGTGTCTTTCCAGGAAATCTTACCATTTTCCACATTGTACAGAAGAAGTTAGGTTTAATAATTCAATATAAAATCAATTTTATCTTCTTTTAGCTTTCTCTAGAAAGTACACTTTGTAGTCACCTAAGAGTAGCTTTTACGCTGATCACTGCGAGTGCTGCCATCTGTTCTGAGTTGCATAGTTTCAGGAAACGTCTTCTGTTCTTAACAGCCTATTAACCACATGTTCATTGGGATGAGTGCTGGGATGCCACCGTAGGCTGTCTGGCCTGAACAAAGTGTGGAAGGAATTTTCTAAACCATGCCCCTCTACCTCAGTGCCAAACCTAAACATTTGTCAGGAACTGGTCACATGACACCAGTGCATAGTGGTGATGCCTATTCCCCTATGCATTACATTAAAGAGGACCTAAACTTATGCATAGGAATGAAGGAAAACATAGAAAAACTAACCGTTTTTTATTTAGATAACAGGCTGTCTAATTCTCTCTTATCTGGAAATAATAAATCACTGTAATTTGAGCTGACACCTCTCTCATCTGTGCGGCACAGAGCTGAGTTCAGAGGCTATGTGTGAACACTCTGTATGTGCTCCCAGCCAACCAGGAAGTAACAGTTCTGCACCACCTCTAAAGAGCTCTGTAAATGGTAACAAATGTTTTTCTGTAAAGGATATTATGCTGTTGCTTCTCTTTTAGAGCAGAGTGAAAGTCTTGGGTTTAGGTCCGCTTTAAAGCTGGTTGAAAAAAAAATACCTGAATAAAATAGACATTCAAAAAAGAGGACAGTATATTAGCAGAGCTGGATGAGGTCAAGAAGGATAGTTATTACCTGGAATCTCATTAGTTTAGGTAGTTTCTAATTGAATGGCTAATGACTATAGGCACCACTATGGCATGGTGCACCACTAATTAAAAGGGAATGAGGCTACTGTGACAATCCCACTAAATACACTGTTACTAGGGTGACTGTGATAGACTTGCTTAGTCAGTAGTGATGAATAGCAATTTGCACAGATGTGGGCTTCTCTAGTATATTGTAATTTATTTGTAAATACTTTGTATAAAACTGACTGTTATAAAATAATATTGTGTAGGCATTTGTGGTAAATTGACACTTTTTTTTTCTCATGGGATTTTGTCAATATTCCCTGTGATTTATAAGTACTGCACTTTATAGAAGACATCTCATCTGTTTATTTTTTTTTTTCCCCAAACGATGTACAGAATGTGAAATATTGTATGTATAAAGGTTTATTGAAAACATTTCAGCCACACCTGTTGTATTTCCCTGCTGTGTGTCTTTATAAAAAAAACAAAAATACTAATTCTAAAATGTGTATGGTGACTTTTTCTTAAAGCTCAAGTTTAGATAAATGTACCAAAAAATGGTAATGCATTAATAAAAAATTATTCAGGGAGGGATTACACTTGGGTTACAGTTTTCCATGGATATTATTTTGTTTTTAGTGTGTGTTTTACACGGGCATCAACTGACAATGGGAATTGCATGCAGTGTGCCAAAAAGTAGTCGATTTTTTTTTTATTTCCTGCATGTGGGAACGTCGCTGATGTGTACCGGCCCATTGATTACCATGCGGAAAACCTGCATGTGATTGCCCCAAAGAGTGATTGCTGCATTCATATTTTTTGGAAATACAGGACCTGTAAGTAGATGTACCCCTCTTAATCAACTGCACAATTTACACTCATGCTGAAGGGAGAAGGGCTAAAGAAGAAGGGATAATTATAATCTCCATGCTCTCCATAGTCAAGTCAGCAAGCTGGTTGTGTCCCTGACTAATGCTGGATACACACGGTGTGTTCCCCCGCTCGATTCCCGTCTAATTGTTTATTTCCAACATGTCCGATTTGCATTTCGATGGGTCGTTAGGTCGATTCGTATGTAAAGTATGCCAAATCGACCTAACGATCCATCGAAACGCGAATCGGACATGTCAGAGTCGACGCGAATCGACGGGCGCATTGAGTGCGGAAACTCACCATGTGTTTGCTTTAAATTCTGGGGAAGAGTGAGGTCACTGAGCTGGCACTGTAGTGTGATTACGGTATGTCACTGTTCAGTTATTGAGATGAAAATTTAGTATTAAAATGTAAAAATCTTTCTCATTAGATATTTCACATACAGTATCTCACAACTGTGGTATTATTATTATTAATTTATAAAGCGCCAACATATTCCGTGGCGTTGTACATAGTAGGAAAACAAGGGCTACATAATGATACAGACAATGATGTACTATCAAATATGGACACTGATACAAAATACAGAATTGGTGATTACAATGACAGATGTGAGTTCACCTCTTCTTCACATCATTATATATGTTTATAAAACCTTTTATTGGAGTGCATCGTACCTCCCATTTGTCCCATTATAAATTCATCATGCATGTTTTACTTCCAATGTAACAGGCACAGCAGGTACAGTATTATAATCTACCTACTCTCTGAACCTCCTACCGGCAGGATTTAGACTAGCCCATCTATTGTGGAGTTCTCAGGATTTCTTTTATTTGAAAAGGCACTCCTTGAATGGCAGTGGCACAGTCCATCTGCCAGAATAGTGGCATATGAGTAGGCAGACTGGCTGGCATGTTTGTTTAGGTCCTTTCCAGAGAGTGCAAATTT
Source organism: Hyperolius riggenbachi (assembly GCF_040937935.1). Classification (NCBI taxonomy): domain Eukaryota; kingdom Metazoa; phylum Chordata; class Amphibia; order Anura; family Hyperoliidae; genus Hyperolius; species Hyperolius riggenbachi. Next base: position 212,521,627 of record NC_090647.1, read on the forward strand.
TTTAGATTTGACGGTGTATCAAAAAGAGGGTAGAATTTTGACCAAAACATACCTAAAACCAGTAGATACCAATACTTACATCAATATAGACAGTTGTCACCACTACAAGTGGTTGATGAATATTCCTAAGGGCCAGTTCTTAAGACTTAGAAGAAACTGCTCAAAAGTAGATGATTTTGAAAAAGAGGCTCAAATCCTGCAAGCCAGATTTGAACATAAAGGATATCCACAAGACATCATTTTGGGAGCTAGGGAGCAGGCCATATGCACTGCAAGACCAGCCTTATTGGAAGAGAGAGAGAACCCCATTGGCCACACTTTTCAGCAACCCAGTGTAGTCATGAGATACTCATCCCAAGCTCTTAAAGTGAGAAATATAGTGAGAAGGCATTGGGGCTTATTAAGGGAAGATCCTGTACTTACCTCATTATTACCGGAATATCCACAAGTAATTTTTTAAAAATCTAGGAATTTAGGTAATTTATTAGCACCCACCATTAAGAAACCCGGAATAAAGAAGATAAAGGGATACTTTAAAAGATGTGGATTTTGCAGAGCATGTAAAGAACTGAGTTCCCCTATAGAAAGGATTTATCAGATTACTTCTGGGAATGAAACATTCAGCATGAGAAATGTAACAAATTGTGATACAAAAGGGGTCATCTATGTGCTAACTTGCCCCTGCGCAAAGCATTATGTGGGCAGAACAAAACGTGCCCTAAAAGAAAGATTAAGCGAACATTGCATTAACATCAAAAAGGGCAATAAAGAACACCCTTTATCAGCGCACTATAGGATGGAACACGGTTGTTCCTTTAAAGGATCTACATACTGTGTTATTGAACAAGTAGCAAGATCATGGAGAGGTGGAGATTTTCTATTAGAAATGTCCAGACGTGAAACCATGTGGATATTTAATTTGAACACACTAGTTCCGCATGGACTGAATAAGGATCTTGAGTTGTATGCCTTTCAATAATCCTATCAATTACAGAGCATAAAGAGCCACCCTCCTATCCCCCAGTAGCCAAGCTTTGAGAAAGAGAGGCGTTCCTCTCGAAACGTCAGCGGAGGCTAGAGTCGTGACGTCACGCCGCATAGGGGAAGGAGGTGTGTCGGAGTTCCGTACTGGGAGGCTGTTCGAACAGGACAGAAGTTTGCCGAGTGGCGGCTTGTAATATCTACGCCACCTACGCTATCCGGACCCCTAGGGAGCCGGGCACGCTTGCCCGATCCTGCAGTGCAGGTCAAGTCTCTCTCATCTAGCCGCCGGCCGGGGCTGATGAGATAGAGCGGCTTCCCGGAAGATCTTATCCGCTATAGGACTTACCACCAAAGGATACTACATCAGAGGAGGGTGAGATCGCTCCTTATCTATCCTATTGAGTACTGATCAACCCAATCACATAGGAACGTTGTTTTGCTTTACTCGCCTGCTAGCATCTCAAAAAGGCACCTCGCTGGCTAAATACTCTGCTTATCTTTGCATGCATCAAAACCACGCTTGCCATTACGCTTGGAAATCTTCCACGCTTGTTTGCCTTGCAGATACCAAAATTATGCTTGGAATACTCATTGCTGCAATCATTTTTTAACGTTTCATTGTGCAGGAGATATCAACTTCACAGAGCAGAATCATTACTTTAAAGTGCTATAGTGTTATTAAGCAGTATAAAAATCCAGTACTGGTCTGATTGTTTTATGAGTTTAAATCTTATCTGTATTTTATGATATTGGGCCAATGCCCTTTTATAAAGTTGTGCAGGTTATATAACCCTCTATTTTATTAAAGTTTTGTATTTCCATTTGACAAGCGCATTCTGTAAGTTTTTGCATTTATAGGATTTAGACTAGCCCATCTATTGTGGAGTTCTCAGGATTTCTTTTATTTGAAAAGGCACTCCTTGAATGGCAGTGGCACAGTCCATCTGCCAGAATAGTGGCATATGAGTAGGCAGACTGACTGGCATGTTTGTTTAGGTCCTTTCCAGAGAGTGCTTTTTAAACAATTAAAAGAACCTTAAACAATACCCCATGAGGAAATGGATTGGTCAAAAACCTGTCGGTAAGCATTTCAGAGCTGTCAGATTATAATACCTTCCGCATGTGACCGCTACACAGGAAGTAAAAAAAATAATGGTGCATTTACTGTAAAGCAAAAAGAAAAGGGTGTCCTGTATAAACAGCACCACTTAAAGATAACCTGAGCCGGACATAACATAAAAAAGCATACTACCTGATCCAGGAGGATGGCCAGATCTGGTAGTGTCCATTGCCTCCTCTCGCCATCGTTCCTATCTCCTGCAATGCCTAAAGAGAACCTGCGGCAGTTTGTGTCAGATAGGACACAGAGGCATGTTCTCTGCCTCATGACATTCCTCTGTGTCACCCTACCGCCACTCTCTGCCCCCCATAACCGGGCTATGCCCCCCCAAATTAGCATTAGACATTATTTGACGCGATCTCTGAGGTAAACATGGGGGAGAGGGATTCCCTGCTCAAAATGCCCACTAGGGGCGCTCCTGAATGAGAGACACAATCTCTGCTTCCAGTGTCATGACCCACAAGTCACAAAAGTGAGTGTGGGCCACAGGAGCGGCAGAAAGTGGCGTTTTGGGCGGCTACCTGATCCGCCCAGCCCCCCAGATCAGATGGCCTATTTTTTTTTTTATGAGCCCACCTTGGGCTCTCTTTACGTTTTTTTTTTGTGACCTTTAGGAGGTCACAACGCTGGAGAAGCAGCTCTGTGCTTTCCTCTGTGAATACAGAGTGCTGCGTGGTATGTGGGGCAGGGAAGAGGGGGGAATTGGCAGAGGAGAGGCTCTTAGAGATGGGGGAAGGAGAGTTATGCAGGGAAGGAGAGTTCTCCTGCTTTGGATGTCCCTTCCCCAATACTCTGCTGACAATATCTACAGTGGGTTGCAAAAGTATAAGTTTTCCACATTTTGTCACATTACTGCCACAAACATGCATCAATTTTATTGGAATTCCACGTGAAAGACCAATACAAAGTGGTGTACACGTGAGAAGTGGAACGAAACTCATACATCATGCCAAACATTTTTTACAAATACAGAGAGTGCAGAATTATTAGGCAAGTTTTATTTTTGAGGAATAATTTTATTATTGAACAACAACCATGTTCTCAATGAACCCAAAAAAACCTCATTAATATCAAAGCTGAATATTTTTGAAAGTAGTTTTTAGTTTGTTTTTAGTTTTAGCTATTTTAGGGGGATATCTGTGTGTGCAGGTGACTATTACTATGCATAATTATTAGGCAACTTAACAAACAAAAAACAAATATATACCCATTTCAATTATTTATTTTTACCACTGAAACCAATATAACATCTCAACATTCACCAATATACATTTCTGACATTCAAAAACAAAACAAAAACAAATCAGTGGCCAATATAGCCACCTTTCTTTGCAAGGACACTCAAAAGCCTTCCATCCATGGATTCTGTCAGTGTTTTGATCTGTTCACCATCAACATTGCGTACAGCAGCAACCACAGCCTCGCAGACACTGTTCAGAGAGGTGTACTGTTTCCCCTCCTTGTAAATCTCACATTTTATGATGGACCACAGGTTCTCAATGGGGTTCAGATCAGGTGAACAAGGAGGCCATGTCATTAGTTTTTCTTCTTTTATATCCTTTCTTGCCAGCCACGCTGTGGAGTACTTGGATGCGTGATGGAGCATTGTCCTGCATAAAAATCATGTTTTTCTTGAATGATGCAGACTTCTTCCTGTACCACTGCTTGAAGAAGGTGTCTTCCAGAAACTGGCAGTAGGACTGGGAGTTGAGCTTGACTCCATCCTCAACCCGAAAAGGCCCCACAAGCTATTCTTTGATGATACCAGCCCAAACCAGTACTCCATCTCCACCTTGCTGGCGTCTGAGTCGAACTGGAGCTCTCTGTCCTTTACCAATCCAGCCACGGGCCCATCCATCTGGCACATCAAGACTAACTCTCATTTCATCAGTCCATAAAACCTTAGAAAAATCAGTCTTGAGATATTTCTTGGCCCAGTCTTGACGTTTCAGCTTGGGTGTCTTGTTCAGTGGTGGTCGTCTTTCAGCCTTTCTTACCTTGGCCATGTCTCTGAGTATTGCACACCTTGTGCTTTTGGGCACTCCAGTGATGTTTCAGCTCTGAAATATGGCCAAACTGTTGGCAAGTGGCATCTTGGCAGCTGCACGCTTGACTTTTCTCAGTTCATGGGCAGTTATTTTGCGCCTTGGTTTTTCCACACGCTTCTTGCAACCCTGTTGACTATTCTGAATGAAACGCTTGATTGTTCGATGATCACGCTTCAGAAGCTTTGCAATTTTAAGAGTGCTGCAACCCTCTGCAAGATATCTCACTATTTTTGACTTTTCTGAGCCTGTCAAGTCCTTCTTTTGACCCATTTTGCCAAAGGAAAGGAAGTTGCCTAATAATTATGCACACCTGATATAGGGTGTTGATGTCATTAGACCACACCCCTTCTCATTACAGAGATGCACATCACCTAATATGCTTAATTGGTAGTAGGCTTTCGAGCCTTTTAGTAGGCTCGAGTAAGACAACATGCATAAAGAGGATGATGTGGTCAAAATACTCATTTGCCTAATAATTCTGCACTCCCTGTAAATAACTGCAAAGTGGGGTGTGCGTAATTATTCGGCCCCCTGAGTCAATACTTTGTAGAACCACCTTTTGCTGCAATTACAGCTGCCAGTCTTTTAGTGTAGGTCTCTACCAGCTTTGTACATCTAGAGACTGAAATCCTTGCCCATTCTTCTTTGCAAAACAGCTCCAGCTCAGTCAGATTAGATGGACAGCGTTTGTGAACAGCAGTTTTCAGATCTTGCCACAGATTCTCGATTGGATTTAGATCTGGACTTTGACTGGGCCATTCTATCACATAGATATGTTTTGTTTTAAACCATTCCATTGTTGCCCTGGCTTTATGTTTAGGGTCATTGTCCTGCTGGAAGGTGAACCTCCGCCCCAGTCTCAAGTCTTTTGCAGTCTCCAAGAGGTTTTCTTCCAAGTTTACCCTGTATTTGGCTCCATCCATCTTCCCCTCAACTCTGACCAGCTTCCCTGTCCCTGCTGAAGAGATGCACCTCCCCCCCGAGCATGATGCTGACACCACCATATTTGACAGTGGGGATGGTGTGTTCAGAGTGATGTGCAGTGTTAGTTTTCTGCCACACATAGCGTTTTGCATTTTGGCCAGAAAGTTCCATTTTGGTCTCATCTGACCAGAGCACCTTCTTCCACATGGTTGCTGTGTCCCCCACATGGCTTGTGGTAAACTGCAAATGGGACTTCTTATGCTTTGTTAACAATGCCTTTCTTCTTGCCACTCTACCATAAAGGACAACTTTGTGCAGTGCATGACTAATAGTTGTCCTATGGACAGAGTCTCCCACCTGAGCTGTAGATCTCTGCAGCTCGTCCAGAGCCACCATGTGCCTCTTGACTGCATTTCTGATCAGCGCTCTCCTTGTTCGGCCTGTGTGTTTAGGTGGGCGGCTTTGTCTTGGTAGGTTTACAGTTGTGCCATACTCCTTCCATTTCTGAATGATGGCTTGAACAGTGCTCCGTGGGATGTTCAAGGCTTTGGAAATCTTTTTGTAGCCTAAGCCTGCTTTAAATTTCTCAATAACTTGATCCCTGACCTGTCTTGGACCTGTCTAGTGTGTTCTTTGGACTTCACGGTGTTGTTGCTCCCAATATTCTCTTAGACAACCTCTGAGGCCCTCACAGAGCAGCTGTATTTGTACTGACATCAGATTACACACAGGTGCACTCTATTTAGTCATTAGCACTCATCAGGCAATGTCTATAGGCATCGGACTGCACTCAGATCAAAGGGGGCCGAATAATTATGCACACACCACTTTGCAGTTATTTATTTGTAAAAAATGTTTGGAATCATGTATGATTTTCGTTCCACTTCTCATGTGTACACCACTTTGTATTGGTCTTTCATGTGGAATTCCAATAAAATTGATTCATGTTTGTGTCAGGAATATGACAAAATGTGGAAAACCTTCAAGGGGGCTGAATACTTTTGCAAACAACTGTATGTCGCCAGATGCAGGGAAGGCTAGCGCATCACGGGGGGGGTTGTCAGCGGCTCAGAGGGCACACGGAGGCATGTCCTTATGATGGGAATATGCCTCTATGTCCATTTTTTATATTAAAAGCCTCGGGTACACATTAACGAGCATAATTAAAGGACCACTATCGCGAAAATCGTAACATTTAAAATGAATATAAACACATTCAACTAAGAAGTACATTTTTTTCCAGAGTAAAATGAGCCATACGTTTTTCTCTTATGTTGCTGTCAATTACAGTATTTAGTAGAAATCTGGGAGAACTGACAGGTTTTGAAAACGTATGAAAACGTCCTTTTTTTTTTTTCTATAAAAATAAGTGAACAAGTCAGCTGTAAAACGCTTTGAAAACGATTTGAAAACGCTGAAGTTGGCGTTTTCCATTGACTATCATTGAAACGCCAACAGCCAACTTCGGCTGTAAACAGCCCTGAAAAAGCTCCTGGGAGCGTTGAAACGCAACGCTCCAAAATGCCGAGTTACATGTGAAAGGTAAAATGAAAGTCTATGGACTTTCATTTTACCTTAGAAAACGCCAACTTCGGCTGTGGCGTTAAAACGCCGAAAAAGTCCTCTGGTGTGAAAGGGCCCTTAGTGAATAGCGGTTAGTCTGTCCAACTGTCAAAAAAGTGTGCATGGAGGCTGGCCACCATCTTTGTATAAATCCTTTTCAGGCAGTGTCTTTATAAAAAATAAAGGCCATGCTAAGAATCCCCCCCCCCCCCCCCCCCCCTCTGTCGGTTCTGTCAGATTTCTACTACCTACTATAAGTGACGGCAACATAGGAAAAAAGTAATTTATGGCTCATTTTACTCTGGTAATATTGTACTTCTTATTTGTATATTTTGGATTGGATTTTACAATTTAATTTTTTTTTTTTTGCGATAGTGGTCCTTTAATGTAACATTTTATTATTGACTTTTATAAAACCACCATAATCTTGAATCTCCAAACATACTAAAAGCTAAAATGGTGCATAAAACTTGTCACAAGAAAGATTCCATTATGCTGACAATAGATGCTAAATAAACACTACTTACGGTACGTACTATGCAGAATTCAGTATTGAACTCCCATGATAGAACCTAGGTTTATGCATAAGATGCTGGTATATGTAAACTAAAGTGCTAATACAAACAAATTCATATACAAACATTCCATGAAATAATGTATATATTATAAACAAGTGAAAAAAAGTGCCATACAGTGCAGATATGAACCAGTATTTAGGGACTTTGTAGCAGCCAAAAAGTGCAAACTTTTAGTCAATCTCATTCCAGCTGCATTCACTCATTCCCCCACTCATTATGTATTGTTTTTTCATCTCGGCGCACTCAGCTATGCAATTGCCAAGCATCTGCACCAAATGTAAGTACCCAGCGCCCCATAGCCGCTATCTGAATTTGACTACCTCATTCCTGTCATACCGTCCCTGCCACTGGGTGATCACATTGCTGTATTTCCATAGCATCCGTGCCAAATCTAAACCCACAGCACCCCCATAGCCACAAAGCATTGCGGCTAATGGGGGAGTCAATCTACGATGGCGTCTGTGTGCCAAATCTCCCTGCTTCCATGGCTAAGCCCTGCTAACATTATGTAATAGTGATTTGGAAGAAATGAAATGGTGAAGAGATTTTTTTTCAATAGGATTTATTTATTGCATACAGGAGGGTGAGGTGCTAAGGTAGAAAAACTTTAAGAAATGGTGCCTTTATCCCACCTTAATTAAAAGAAAAAAAATATGTTTCAAAAAGATATTTCCTCTGCCTATAAAATATTGTGTATATTGGCAGTGCAGTAGCTGACTAGTATACTGGTTAAGGGCTCTGCCTTTGACACACTAGACCAGGGTTGGAATATTGGCTCTTCCTGTTCAGTAAGCAAGCGCCTGTTCAGTAGGACACCTTGGGCAAGACTCCCTAATACTGCTACTGCTTATAGAGTGCGTCCTAGTGGCTGCAGATCTGGCGCTTTTAGTCTGCCAGAAGAAAAGTGTGATATAAATGTTCTGTGTCTACATTGTCTCCCACTTTTGGAACTGTACAATTTTATTAGAGAGCCTGGTCTTGCAGCAGGCCTGTGGGATGCTGTTGTGGAGCAATTATTGCACCCAGCTTAGTACCCCAATCATACAGGGGAAATGTCCGAGTCCAGGTCTGAGCTTCTCGACAATCCTATAACAAATAGGCTCCAGCCTGCCAGAAACACGTCTTACTAGTGGTTCCAACACAACACTCTACTTTCTGTTATACAAAATAATACCAAATCTTGGTGTAAGATTGTTCTTTTCATAAGAAGAATTTGCAAACATGTTTGAAACTAAGGTAAAATAATATGGATAAGCTTTAATGTAATCTGCATCCTGTAACTGTGTCCCTGAGTAGGCCTTCAGGATGACTCTGTTATTATGAAAGGCAATGCGGGAGTACCATGTCAGCTTTTCTACAAACTTTGTTGTTCTATCCCCTCCTCCATCTGTGTCCAAATATTTGGACAGTGGACTTTGGAGTGGCAGCATTCTCCTGAGAGCAGAGCTGAAATAGGAAAACCTCCCCATCATGGGGCTAGGACAGAGGACAGCTGCCTGGTTGTGCTTTATTTTCATCTTCTCACCTCTTCTAACATTTGCAGGTAAGCAATAACGTGATAAGAGTTGATAAGAATGGTTAAGTATCTAGACCTAGGTAGGGGGTGTATACGCATGATTACACCTGATAATGTGTTTTACATGGACTGCTACTAGAGAGCTAAAGTGTGAGGAATTGAACAAGAGGCTACACAAAACAATACTTTTTGACAGACTACAATGATAAAACATATCCTAAAGCTTTTAAGGCTTATACCTGTGAGTGGCATATTTACTGGATTAGAATAGTGCATTAAGGGGCCCATACACTCAGCTGATTTTATGGCCGACCGATTCATCCCGATCGATCGATAGATCGATTGCAAATCCGTTGGCCAATCGACCGATCGATGGCCGATTTCGATCGATTTCGATGGGTTTCCATCGAACTGGCAGGGTGGAAAATTTAGGTCGATCTGATGAGATTGCTTATCAGTTTGCATTGGCCTTAATGGAAATCTGATGGCAAAAAAATGCCATCAGATTGAATTTCAATAGATTTCAAACTGAAATCTATTGGAATTCTATCCTGGTAAAAATGTTCTAAAAACGCATCAGATAGATCATCAGATGCATTTCTTATCTATCTGCTGCCAATCTGACGAGTGTATGGGCTGGCACCTTTATATTTAGTTCCATTTACAGAATACAATCGACTGCTATAAAGGGTAACTTTATTGGTTACAGTCTACACAATATTGCTTTCAGTTTGTTATAGAGGTTGCATCTTTAGGGCCCTTCAAACCAAGTCAGTTGTTTTGTAAAAAACATCTTCCAACTTAGCCGAACAGACAAAACGTGCTTTACCACTGCGGTGCGGCCAGTGAGGCATACAGTACATTGAAAGTGTGCCTCACTGTTACTGTAAATGTGCGTGTTACCATATACCATGTATTACTGTGGTGGAACCCACCGCACTGCACTTGATATGGAATGCCTCATTGGAATATCATTGCGTTGCAATGTAGTGATATTGTCCATTATGATGCAAACCCAGTGGAAGGGCCCTTAAATCACCTGTTTCTTCTGTGTAACATGAATTTTGGTGGAGGCCCGTAATCCTGATAACCTAGGCCTTTACTGCTACTTCCACCATTAAGAATGGATCTCCTCTTTCTTTGGGTGCACATGGGTTTAGTGCTAGTGAATATGACATGGTGAAGACTAATCGGAATAGTATTCCCACCACTGTTGTGCTTCAAAAGTATGACAGTCTACAGTACATGCCTTTGTTTTGGAGTACTCCACAATAAACCAACCTGCCCCCCACTGCTAAATCTATACCTGACAGGTACATGGAATTCCGCCGTCCGGTCACTTTGGCGCGGGATGAGCTGAATGATGACTTACCCTGATGCTGCTGCTGAAATCCTTGGCACCGTTAATTACTATTCCCTCCTGGGAGTCGTAGCTACTTGGAGGGATAAGTAATTCATTATGTCTATCATAGCGGCGCCCAGGTCAAGTGCAGCATGGGAAAGCGTGAACGCTGAAATGACCTGCCTCAAACTTGATACCTAATCATAAAAACCCTCACACTTTCCTACAGTAACTTCTTCCTGGTTCCTAAACCTAACCACAGCAAAAAGACCCTTTCCAGGTCCCTAATCCTAGCCTCCTGCTAATGTAATCCACTTTCTGACTCTTAAGGCTAATCTACCTCATCATAAATCCCTTCCCAATGCAATACCATCACTAGAGATGTCGCGAACCTCCGATTTTCGGTTCGCAAACCCCATTCGCGAACCTTCGCGGAAGGTTCGGTTCGCGTAAAAGTCCGCGAATTGCAATAGACTTCAATTGGGGATGCGAACTTTGAAAAATAGAAAAAATTATGCTGCCCACAAAAGTGATGGAAAAGATGTTTCAAGGGGTCTAACACCTGGAGGGGGGCATGGCGGAGTGGGATATATGGCCAAAGTCCCGGGGAAAAATCTGGATGTGACGCAAAGCAGCGTTTTAAGGGCAGAAATCACATTGAATGCTAAATTGCAGGCCTAAAGTGCTTTCAAACATCTTGCACGTGTATACATCAATCAGGGAGTGTAATTAGAGTTCTGCTTCACACTGACACACCAAACTCAATGTGTAACGCACCGCAAACAGCTATTTGCGTAGTGACGGCCGTGGTGGACTGATGCGCAACATGGCCAGAGTGCAGGCCGTGGCAGTTTTCCAGCCCACATGGTCGCCGGGCTGTGGTAGCTCAATGATAGAACAGTGACTGTCCAGCTGATCAAATTTGGTCTGTCCACAATGAAGCAACAACCTTATTATCTTCTTGTATGTAGGTAGGCATAGGTAGGAGTCCCAGTATAGGTTGGTAGGCATAGGTAGGTGCCTCAGTAGTTAGCTAGGCATAGGTAGGAGACCCAGTATAGGTAGGTAGGCATAGGTAGGAGACCCAGTATAGGTAGGTAGGCATAGGTAGGAGACCCAGTATGGGTAGGTAGGCATAGGTAGGTGCCTCAGTAGTTAGCTAGGTATAGGTAGGAGTCCCAGTATAGGTAGGTAGGTGCCTCAGTAGTTAGCTAGGCATAGGTAGGAGTCCCAGTATAGGTAGGTAGGCATAGGTAGGTGCCTCAGTAGTTAGCTAGGCATAGGTAGGAGTCCCAGTATAGGTAGGTAGGCATAGGTAGGTGCCTCAGTAGTTAGCTAGGCATAGGTAGGAGACCCAGTATAGGTAGGTAGGCATAGGTAGGAGACCCAGTATAGGTAGGTAGGTGTCCCAGTAGTTAGCTAGGCAATAGGTAGGACTCCCAGTATAGGTAGGTAGGCATAGGTAGGTGTCCCAACAATCAGCCAGGAGCAAGCCAAGAGCCTAACTAATCTTTCCCTAGGAGAAAAAAATCTGCATCAGCTCTCCCTAGTCTGTCTATTTGCAGCAGGCACACGAGTGAGTGTCATGGCCAGCGAGCCTGCCTTATATAAGGGGGGGTGGGGCTCCAGGGCTTAGTGTAGCCTGAATGGCTACAATGTGCCTGCTGACTGTGATGCAGAGTGTCAAAGTTGACCCTCATAGTGCATTATGGGGCGAATCGAACTTCCGCAAAAGTTCACCTGAACGCGAACCCCCAAAGTTCGCCTGGAACCGTTCGCAGGCGAACCGTTCGCTACATCTCTAACCATCACCTCAATTGGGCATAACTAGAGGATCAGCCCCTGCAACAGCAGGGGGGCCCAGAGCTGTGGAGGGGCCCAAATGACTAACCTTCTCTTGCTCTGCTATAGGGCTCCATCCTTTAGATCAGGATTTTGTTTGGTTACACTTTTTATGGGTGTGAGGATGATGATGGCTACACTTTTTTTATGACCCTTGTAAGGTGTGCCACCAGACTGTGAAGGTCCGTCATCTAGAGGGGGCATAGAAGTTTTTTGGGGGAAGGGGGCATGATTTGTTGTTACGCCACTGAACTCAAAGTTAACCCTTTCCTCATGCCAAATCTTAATCTCCTAACCATAGTTATTGAAAGCCAACTTCCCCCCTACCTTATACCCTAATATTAACCCTCCTACACTGACCTCTAACCATAACCAATTTTTGCCTTTCATAGTCTTAATCAGCCACTGTCTGAGATCTTGTCCATCTGTGAAATTTAAAACGGAGGCTGAGGGTAAAACTGTTTCTGAGGTTTGAGACCAGGTCAGGTTTTGATAAAATGGGTCCCAAGGCCAACAGATTGGAGTGACCCCTTACATACCATGTTATTGCACACAAAAAAGTATACCCAGGGGCAGCCATGTTACAGTGATCAGAATACCACCATATTAGTTGCAGTAAAAAAAACTACCAACAATATTGCTGGAAGCCATGGAATGATAACCTACTACCATGAATTAAGATCAGGAAGACCATATTAGATCTTAATTATAATGCATAACTTTTTGAGATAAAAATGGATACCTTAAAGAGATGCCACTGCTACACCTCTAATCATGCCTCTGCCACACCCCTAGTCATACATACTGCAAATAATTCATAAGCAGAAGATGTAGTTGTATAATTCAAACTTCATTTGCCCTTTCTATAACCGTTTGTTTTCCTTCCTAAATTTAAAGGATGGGAGTAAAGTTTATAGTCAAACACATTTTTCAGTAGAAATGCATAAATTTACATAGCAAGTCCTGAAAGAGGAACACACAAAGAAGAAAGATGGACAAGGGATTTGGTTCCCAATGAGGGACTGTTGGGAGCTATGATAAGGTTATTAATATGAATGATTTGAGCCAAGGTTGAAACTGTTAAAGCTGAACTCTAGATCCAAATTCCAATCCCCCTTCATCATACAGGAGCTCCACTGGTAGGTTGCAGTGACTGTGGGGAGAAGGCTATACTATACAGGGGAAGATGAGCACTACTGGGGTAGAGATGGCTATACTGGGGTGTGATGGTAATTGCTATGAAGGGAGGCGAGTTGGAAGGATATCATGAAGACCACATTTGTTATGGGTGTGGGTTGTCATGGTATTGATGACCCCTGGTGGATGGGGTAAGGTCACAAGCTAAGGCATAATGCTTTGGAGTATTGCCTTGAGGGCACCAGAGGAGATGCACAAGCCCAAAATGTTGCACCTTGGCTATATTTTGCCAGCATCTGTATACGAAAAAATAAAAGGATACACATAAGTACATTTGGGCCCATACCTTATTCTTTTATGTATTTGTTGATTTTCAAAGCTTCACAGATTTTTGTCAGGGGGTGTGATCCTGAAAAATTGGTCAGTTGCATAATTTTGACTCCTAGGGTCTAGTTGTAGATATACTTCTCATCCTTGAAGGGGGGGGGGGGGTCACCAAAGTGGCAAAGTAATTTTTGGGGGCTCTCATAATTTGTAGCATTGAACCTGCCTTTATAACAAGACTGTCAGCAGGCACCACTTACATTGGGCTGGTAACCCCATGACTGCCAGGAAACTGCTTAATGTCACCCTGGTAACTTCAAGAATTGGAGAGGAGCTAAATATTGGCCAAAGGCAAGCAAAGTAGACACTATAAGATGATAGGATGACAAAGCACATGCAGAAACCGCTTATAAGACCGCAATCGCAAACACAAACACACACCAACCCAGTTGCCAATCTTTTTCCACAGTAAGCCACACAATTTTTACAGCACAGCATTCAAGGGATTGGGGCAGTGTACATGTAAGCAGTGTGTTTTTAAATATTTTATTTGCTATTGCAGTTAAAAATTAGCAGGTACTAGGAGACCTATGCTTGTTAGACATTGCCTAATAAGAATCCAAAGTGGGAAAAAAGGAGTGACTGTACCATAGTACATTAAAAACAGCTCAACTACCCCCTCCCTCTCTAGCCCACTCCAATTTGCCCAGGATTTAGCACAGATACATTGAACACTTGAGGGAATTGACAGATTCCTCTTATGCCACATTTATTTCCACATCCGGTCTCCCCAGAGAGCCCTGTAGCTGATTGTATGCATACCTTGAAGAATATTTAAAGGGTTCCATAAAGGTTGTCAGATCCACATGAGGAGTCATTCGAAAAATATAGCGTTTCCACTTTCGAAAGAATGCTTTGTTCCCTTTCCCACATTTAAAGCAGGTTTCATTCTAACTGCAAAAGGTACGTCATTTCATCATGAACATCCATAAATGTAGGACATGATGGATAAATCCCACGGTTGAAAATTTTTATTATTTAGTATTTATATAGCCCCATCTTCCGCAGTGCTGTACAGAGTACATAGTCATTTCAATTAACTATACCATAAAGGAGCTCACAATCTAATCCCTACCATAATCTATACTCTACCATAATCATATGTCTATATCATGTAGTGTATGTATCATAGTCTAGGGCCAATTTTAGGGGGAAGCCAATCAACTTATATGTAAGGTTTTGTGATGTAGGAGGAAACGTACAAACTCTGTGCAGATAGTCCACTGGCTGGGATTCTAAACCGGGACCCAGCGCTGCAAGGCGGGAGTGCTAGCCACTATCCTACCATGCTGCCTGGTGGCTTTTCTGGATGCAATAGGAATAAGATTACCAATGTCAGGAAGTTTTGCAGGGTAGCATTGGGCTGCCGCTTCCTCTGAATCTGTACCAATGTAGTTGATGAGAAAAAAAGAACATGATGCCTTTGTTTACACAATTTGCCTAGAATTTGAGAGACTGTATCCTAGAAATACCCTATAATTGGGGAATCACACAGACAATTCAAAAGATCTGCATCCAGTTTGCCACATTTAGGGCACTTGTTGGTGCAATGCATTGGGGTTTTTATATAATTCATATTAAATGCAAATTTTCCTTTAAAGAAAGTTAGACTCCTTCCCTCTCTTGCTTATGCTTCTTCTCCATACCAAGTCCTGTGGAGTTCTGCCAGAGAGAGTCTCTCAACTCCAGGTTTGAGGAAATGGTCAAGTTAAGTCAGGCTAGCAATGGAGGATAAGTCAAATAATGGTTTCCTAACAAATGACTGGTCTATCCATGATGTTTTTGATCCAAAGCTTTCAAATTCAATTTTTTGGGGTCACCGAAACCTGGCTGACTCCTTCTGACAGTCTCACCTGCTGCCCTCTTTTATGGAGGTTTCCACTTTATTCATACTCCTAGAAGCAGAAGTAAGCATGGCGGTGGTGTGGGCATTCTCCTATTCCAACTCTTTCATTCCCAACCTTTGTAGTCCATGCAGTCTGACTTTACTCCCCTCTAACCTCCAAATCGCAGTTATCTATTGCCCTTATGGCCCTTCTGTTTTCTTAGATCACATCTCTGCATGGCTCCTCCAGTTATTGTGGTGGGTGATTTTAACATTCCCGTTGACACCAACAATTCTGATGCTACCAAAATTCTGTCACTCACTTCCAACTATGGCTTGTCTGAGTGGTCCACTGCTCCAGCTCACACTGATGGCCATAAGCTTGACCTCAAATTCTCTCTTCTCTTTTCTATCACTCATTTTACTAATGATCCACTCCCGTACTCTGATCATAACTTACTTAATTTCTCTTTCTTCTTCTCTTTTCCTACTACACTGGCACAAGCACACTCACACATATGAAGATATTACCACAACCTTGACACATAATCTGTCTCTGGTGCCCTGGCACCTCACCTCACATCATCCTTCAACGACCCAGACTTGGCAGCTACACACTACCACAGCTCAATCACACAAGTCATGGATGCTGCTCTTGTCAATGAGGTAAGCCACCTCATTTTTTTCTCTCGATTTTCTCTTGTTTTTAATCCAATGTTATTCACACTGGGGCGCCTCTTTACCCAAATTCTGCATAGCATAATAATGTTAGTATTTGTGTACACAGTGATGTAGGTTAAATGGGATTTAGCTATCTCTTAGTTGAGTTCTGTGTTCTGTTTCACAGTTTTCCTACAGGACAAAGAGGCTTCCAGTGTGCTGAGGAGTCGACAGAAGAGAGCAAATTCTATTTTCGAGGAATTCAGGGCACCCTCTTTGGAGCGGGAATGTAGAGAAGAGATCTGCTCATATGAAGAGGCCAGAGAAATCTTTAAGGATGAGAGACGTTTGGTATTGTGAACAATTTTCTGTTTCCTGACAATGGGACCAAATTACAAATAATGAGAGAAAGAGAAGCTCCCATCTTGGCAATTATAAATGGAACAGATGTCTCTACTGGAGATTAATATCTATTTTAGTACAGTTGGCAAATGTAACATTTTGCAATCCACCTCACTATTATGAGCCCAATCCAATAATTCTATTAATACCTGCTGGCATAAATTAGTAAATATTAAGTAAACTAGACAGTCCAAAGCTGAGGCAACCACATGACCTACTCCAGCCAAGAATCTAGTGTGTGTACAGCAGCCCCACTATTTTATTTTGTTATCCATCATAGTGTATTGCTAAACAACTAGCATCAAACAAATGACATTATCTGGTTGTGTCCCCCCCCCCCCCCCCCCCATATAGCAGAAAATACTTTACTGGGCAGGTTTGGACACATCATAGGGATTACGGCTAAATTCACACAAGTGCTTTTCCCCATCATTTTCATTGTAAGGTGAATGATGAGAAATGGCAGCAAAAATGCAGATGGGGTTCAATGGCTGCCTTCATTCTCACATTAGATGCCAACGTTAATCAACATCGTATCAGGGGGACAGTGCTTGCAGTGTATTTGGGCCATCTCAAGGGCATCCAATTGTAATTTCCCTATGAAGGATAAAGAAGAAGTGTTTGCAGCAATCTATGATCTGCAAAAGATATTTGTCTTAGTGAATAGGACAACAACCTAGTAGTAACAGCACTCTTCCATTCATAGATTCTTGTTGACTGCATAGTTTAATGTATGTTTTCCTATAGGAAATTACCATGAAAAAGAGACAAGGCACTACTACCACAGTAACAATACAGTCTAAAACATGGCAACATCAATATGGTATCTGTTTTCAATACTGATCAATGCTGGCTTGAATCTAGCCTAAGGGTTCACCAAAATCTTCAAGCTGTGGTGTATATTAACTGTGGAAGATTGGATAGTCCCCAATTATAATTCAAGCTTTACAGTACCTATTATATTATAGCCCCAGCTTTTTTTTTAATAACACCTTAAGTTTCCCCATTATTTCCCCAACTTTCCAGTACCACCTGTGGTGTGTTTTCCTCCATAGACCTCACTGACTTGCAGAGTTTGTTAGCTGAGCATGCTCTTCATCCTACAACTGTTTTCTGCATACATTATGCTTTTCTGCTGAGCTCTACAGAGGTTGGTCATATTGCAGGAGTCTACAAAATTGGATGTGTTGCAACCCTAGTATAGTTGCTCTCTGAGAGTCCTGCAGACTACGTGGCTGCCCATCTAGCCTAACTTTAACCTCTGCTTTCAATTGTTCCTCGTCTATCTGTAACTCCCTTTAAACCACAAAACTACCCACAGGCCTGACTGTATCCTTGGCGCACCATACTTGGGGCACCATGGTGAAAAATAGTAAAATTTTAAATATGTGCAAACGTAAACAAATCAGAAGTATGTTTTTTTCCAGAGTAAAATGATCCATTAATTACCTTTTTCCTATGTTGCTATACAATAGGTAGTAGAAATCTGACAGAAGCGACAGGTTTTGGACTAGTCCATCTCTTCATAGGGGATTCTCAGGGATTTATTTATTTTCATAAGCACTTAGTGAATGGAAGTTGCTCTGTCCAACTGCCAAAAAACTGTGTAGCGAGCAGGGAAGCTGGCTAGCATCATTGTTTAAATCATTTTTAGAGAATATGCTCCTAAAATTATACATAGGTAGATCATTTCGACTTGCTAATTTTTTAAAGTAGCTCACAAGGCGAAAAAGCGTGGGCACCTCTGGTCTAGTCCAAATCCTGTCGCTTCTGTCAGATTTCTACTACCTACTGTAAGTGACAGCAACATAGGAGAAAAGTAATTTATGGCTCATTTTAGTCTGGAAAAAAACGTACTTCTTATTTGTCTGTTTGCATATATTTTAAATTTTACAGTTTTTCGCCACTAACCCCCAAACAACAAACCTAAATGATACCCTTGAAATGAAACCTAACCAAATCTGGCCAAGAACCCTAGCATAACATGATTACTTCCCTCACCTGTCAATTCTGTCCTACGTCTCACCTGTCCATTAGGTAACCTAGAGCCTAACATTAACAACCTGTCATACGTCTGATCTAACCACTGATACATTTAAACTCTAACCAGCTCTGAAACAGCTTTTATCAGTTTGAGGGCTCTGTGCGCCCAGGTGAACAGACACCTTAAAGAGAACCTGAACTTAAAATTAAAAGTCAAAATAAACATACACAGATCATACTTACCTCCAGTGTAGTCTACTCATCAATCTTTTTCTCCTCTCCCGCGTCGCATTTGTCCACTGTAAACAATGGAACTCTCTATCCTCCATTTTGAAAATGGTCATTACCCCATAACAGCTTCCTGGTCAGTACACTGTTAAACTGTAATAACGCCCATTTGAGCCATTGGGAAACATGAACATTACCTTGCACATTCAGTTGTAACTGACAGCAGCTGATATATAACTGACAGCAACTGGTATATTTCAGTTCTGACAAAATCTTGTCAGAACTGGAAGGGATCACTGTAAGAAGAAAATGATAAGCTTCTGAGAGGAATGGGTGATGAGGTTAGTATATAATATTCATTTGCAGGTACGTCATGTGTTTATTTTAAATAATTTTACTCAGTTCAGGTTCCCTTTAAGGTGCTGCTTACTTGTATAGATGAGTGCAATAACAAACTACTTTTCCTTAAAGTATGGGTTGATATCACAACTATTTAGGTGGAGAGTTTGCCATGTGAGATTCCATTCAAAAACGTTTAAGAAGCCCTGTTTTAGATAAAAGCAACCCTAATTTCTGTCATTTAGGAATACTGAATAGCTTAATTTTTTTTTACGTGAAATGACTCTTTACCTCTTTGTCTTTCTGCAGAAAGATTTTTGGAAATCATACACAGGTATGCTAAAGTAAGCCAGCCTATTGAAGAGTAACCTTAGATGACTGTCACATAACAATGTTAACCCTTCCTACCATTACAGATCCTGATCAGTGTTTGTCCAACCCCTGCTTGAATGGTGGTGACTGTACTGACCAGTATCAGTCATATGTCTGCAACTGCCCCGAAGGGTATGAGGGTAGAAACTGCGAAATAAGTAAGTCATTCTGTCCATATTTTTTGGGTATGACTCAACCCAACTATTATTCAACATCTGTTTAATTTGTTTGTGTTATTATGGATATGTAATTAATGCGGACTGGAAACAGGCTGTCTATGAAAATGTAAAGCTCTGGTTTCTATGGCTGCAGTACCTGCCCATCTAATGTTCTTTCACAAACCAACACAGCACTCACATAGTACTGTACTTGTTCTCTCTTTATTGTAATTTTGATGCCTTGTGAAATTGATTATTGTGTTCAGATCCAAATGTATCTATTTTTGGTCCTGTAAGGCCAACTGCCTTATTCCACTCCCACCCCAATCCATATTCACCCAATGGGGAGATCTCCACGTCCAACAGCTACCATCCTCCATGTGCAGCTTTCCTATTCTATGGTATCTGCTGCCCTCTATGATGTTCTTCTAGAATGCATTCTGCTATGTGGCAGGAAGTTTTTTTTCCTTTTGGCCAATTGTCCTTTTTACTTGTTGTATTACTCCTTATTGAGATGAGGACAGTTATTCCACAGAAGGCAAGATTCTGCATATCAGAGCTAGGTGTAATATCTGACATTTTTATATACCTCCTGGCTTCAACACCGCACTATTCTGTGTTGTGTCCATATACCTTTGAAGCATTTGATTAATTGAAACAGTTATATTTTTTTATTTTTTTTATTTTTTTTGTGCGCTTGTGGCACAAAATGTTACCCTATCTTCTGTAATGCACCCATTATGCAAATGTAATGCACGCACTTCACAGGAACAATGTGTATTTCTCCCAGACTGTTGTCTGAATTATTTTGATTTATGATTTATGATTTGACGTTCTCACGTGGGAAGTCTGGGAAGCCACTTCTACAGAGCTCTGACCTTGAAGTGGGGAGAACTTCATTCTCAATTGTTTTAGCTAGAGACTCTTTAAAGGGGCACTACAGCGAAAAACTGTACAATTTAAAATATGTGTAAACATTTACAAATAAGAAGTACATTTTTTCCAGAGTAAAATGAGCCATAAATTACTTTTCTCCCATGTTGCTGTCACTTACAGTAGGTAGTAAATATAATGTAGTAGTAAATATAAAGAGATGGACTAGTCCAAAACCTGTCACTTCTGTCAGATTTCTACTACCTACTGTAAGTGACAGCAACATAGGAGAAAAGTAATTTATGGCTCATTTTACTCTGGAAAAATGTACTTCTTATTTGTATATGTTTGCACATATTTTAAATTTTACAGTTTTTCGCTGTAGTGCCCATTTAAGTAAAATGAAGAGCAGCCATAAGGCAGAGCAATTACATATTGTACACTACAGAGATTCTGAATTACTAGCTGCACCCAAGGTACATAGACAATATTTGCAACACCAGTGCTTTCTGAAATCTCCATACAGACTACAATATATTGTTCATATGTGTCGAACTAAACTGTGCAACTAGAAAAGTGATGTGTGTTTTTTAGGCTTGGCTGAGTCAATAAAATGTGAAAAGGACAATGGGCAATGCGAACAAATGTGCCGCAACATCCCTGGGGAACTCCGACGCTGTGACTGTATGGATGGCTACGCTCTTGGAGAGGATGGAACATCGTGCGTTCCAACAGGTAAGGGATATAATACTTTTACAGAGGTTTTTCCAAAACACTTTGTACTTACTGAAAGAGAGATTGGTATACAGATGACATGTGGCCCTGTGCAGGAGCAGTATTTGTTTTTTGCTTTTCTGCCTGTACATTTTTACAATTCTACAAGTTAATCTCCACTCCTTTATTTTTTTTAGTTTGAAATCCTAATGCAGTGTTTGTGGCCCTGTAGTTCTTTGTATAAACTAAGCAAAACTGGGTACATCAGGACCCTTGAAAAGCTTATACCATTTTGGGATAGTGCAATAAATTATTAAAGTTTGAAAGGGTTAGAACCTTTTTTAGTTTATTACTTTCCTGTGTCTCTATGCATGAAAATGTCCCCACTGCCTGGTCCAGTTATAAAGTGAGGAAATCTCACGTATCTGGTCCAGTCATAAAGTGAGAAAATCTCACGCATCTGGTCCAGTCATAGAGTGAGGAAATCTCACGCATCTGGTCCAGTCATAGAGTGAGGAAATCTCACGCATCTGGTCCAGTCATAGAGTGAGGAAATCTCACGCATCTGGTCCAGTCATAGAGTGAGGAAATCTCACGCATCTGGTCCAGTCATAGAGTGAGGAAATCTCACGCATCTGGTCCAGTCATAGAGTGAGGAAATCTCACGCATCTGGTCCAGTCATAGAGTGAGGAAATCTCACGCATCTGGTCCAGTCATAGAGTGAGGAAATCTCACGCATCTGGTCCAGTCATAGAGTGAGGAAATCTCACGCATCTGGTCCAGTCATAGAGTGAGGAAATCTCAACACATTTGGTAAGATTGTTCAATTAAGATTGTATCCTTGTTGAACTCCTGAAGGTACCCAGTAATGGTGCAATATTTTCCTCAGATGTGTAATTTGTTCAGACTTTTATGATGACATTGTACAAAAATCCATTTAGTATGTGTGGAGGAAATCTACATGAAATATTGATGATCAGAATGTTGTATTTTAAGATCGTATCTGAAGACAAGAAGTGCCCTAATCAACTACGGTAATTTATGCGAACAATCAATATTACATTGACATTATTTACGATTCCGCAAATTGGATAAATGATCGCATCTGAGGAAAATATTGTATCATTAATGGGCACCTTTAAAGGACAACTGAAGCGAAAGGGCTATATAGGCTGCCATATTTATTTCATTTAAAGCAATTCCAGTTGTCTGGCTATCCTGCTTCTAATACTTTTAGCTATAGACCCTGAACAAGCATGCAGCATATCAGATGTTTCTGACATTATTGTCAGATCTGAGATGAATAGCTGCATGCTTGTTTCAGGTGTGATTCAGGCACTACTGCAGTCAAATATATCAGCAGGGCTGCCAAGCAACTGGTATTGTTTAAAAGGAAATAAATATGGTAGCCTCCATATTCTTTTCACTACAGTTGTCCGTAAAGAGTAACAAAAAATAAAACATTTTAGGCTTCATGCATGCTATGTGCATGGCGCAGCCAAACAATGCAGTAGCGCACGTGAACACATTGCCCATATACAGTATATACTGTAAATACAGTATATATTTCAGCTATATGCATCACAAACATTTTCTAGTGTTTTAACAATGGTTACAGAGCATTTCTAGACAATGTGCATGAAACAGGAGCATGCTGTAGTAATTGTTTGGACTGTATAAGCCACACCTGCATTGCAGCTTGCACCATGTGCATTATATAGTGCATGTTGTAATGCATGCATATATCGTAATGTGCATAGGATGAACAAAGCATTAGAATCCCCAAAATGTTTTATTGCTGTACCCTTATTTGTTGCCTCCTAGTCCCAAAGAGTAAGGGACATGAACACAGTGGTTGGTAGGAGAAGTGAGAAGTGGTAGATGTGGAGGTGGGCCCAGGGAGTCTGACAGGATAGGTAAGGTAGGTGTTTTGTTTTATTGTTTAATTTCCTTTGAGCACCCTGTTATATCCAAGTGGTTATAGGTTTCCACAGCTTAACTGGGTACATTGTAAAAGATTTAGTAGAAAATAATTTTCAAAAGGAAAACTGTGAATGCTGTTATCCAATTTAGGATGAACGCTGTTTATTTATACTACACATTTTAATGCCAGTTTCTCCCAAAGACGTTTAGTTATACAAGGTGACTTCTAACCATTTTTTTTGTTACTTCTTGACAGATTTTAGTGTATTACTTTCTGTAACTCCTATTTATTGCTTATAGTAAGCTATCCATGTGGACAGATGCCTGTGCTGAAGGTTAAGAAAAGAGCTCGGATTGTTGGAGGTGAACAGTGCCCAAAAGGTGAATGTCCCTGGCAGGTAAATATATGGGCAAACTTTTTACTTAACATAATGGTTAAATTTTGTATATCGCATTTCCCAGCTGGAAGACTGTAGTTGACCTAAGCAGTATTAGGTTCCTTTCATGCTGGCATAAAAATCGTTCCACTTAGCACAGTGCAGCGGACCAAATCTGAGCAAATGCACATGGATCCTATTAAAATAAGCAGTAGGGTCCGTTCACCGCAGAAGCAACTCGGCCTCCCATTTGTTACAATAGACCAGTATACCTGCATTTCAGCATGCAGGGACCAGAATGGATGGCTGCAGAGGCGGGTAAGGACCCAAATGAACAATGGCAGCAGCGATAGGGAAAAGCAGCAAGTGGGGGTTTGGGTCCAAACACCATTGATGTCAAAATTCAGGTGTTTTGTTCTGGTCTCTTGAGGGCAACTATAGCAGCATTCTTACTGGAGTTATGTGCATCAATTCCAAAACGTTATGGGCCGTCCTCTGTCATTTAATGCTGCACACACTGTTATGGAGTTGCTGAGGGGTAATGCCTAGCACTCCCAATAGAGACACTATACATTGGAACTGATAGTGCATGCTTTGCTCTATATATATCAACATACAGTATTTTAGCCAGTTCTCATCAGGAGAACTTAGATTTATAGTCTTTAAAAGAGACTCTGTAACAAAAAAAAAGTTCCCCTGGGGGGTACTTACCTCGGGAGGGGGAAGCCTCAGGGTCCCAGTCAGGCTTCCCCCTCCCCTGTAGCTACAGGCAATCCAGCGCTGGCTACCCGAAGCGTCCCGCAATCCTCGCTCGACAAGCCTGACAAGGCTTTGATATATTTACCTTCCCTGGCTCCAGCAGGGGCACTGTTGCGGCTCTCCGCACGGAGATAGATGAAAATAGCCAATCTGTCGGGATCCGCTCTACTACCCAGGGGCAGGAGACTTGCGCCTGCGCAGTAGAGCGGATTGACAGCGATAAGCCATTTTCGCCTAACTCCAAGTGGAGAGCCGATACTGCGCCTGCGCTGGAGCCGAGAAGGTAAATACTTACATCCCCGCCGTTCGGAGGGGCACAGCGAGACCGACGTAGGACACAGGAGGATGGGGGAAGCCTCTATAGGATCCGAAGGCATCACCCACCTGGGGTGAGTACCCCCCAGGGGAACTCTTTACAGGCAACCTAAACTGAGAAGGATATGGAATTTTCCTTTTAAAATATTACCAGTTGCCTGACTCTCCTGCTTATTCTGTCTTTCAGCCACAGCCCCTGAACAAGCATGCAGACCATGTGCTCTGACTGAACTCAGACTGGATTAGCTGCATGCTTGTTTCAGGTGTGTGATTCAGCCATTACTGCAGCCAAAGAGATCAGCAGGACTGCCAGACAACTGGTATTGTTTAAAAGGAAACATCCATATCCCTCTCAGTTTAGGTTCCCTTTAAGGTTTCATCTAAGCCTCCGAGACACACATATACATCCTTAGCAATTAATTAGCACAGATTGTGTATTACTACCTGTGCTTATTATTGTTTGGGATTAATAAAGGGCTTATCAGGGAAGCTCTCCCTGAAGGCTGATCCCACTTTTCCTCCCCCTATTTTTCCACCCAAGCTGAAGCTCAGGAACAAAAATAGTTGATTACCTAAAAAGAGGGAAGCCTCAGGATCCTATTAAAGCTTCCCTTGGTGTCTTCTGGTGTCCTACTATTGAGCACGAGCTTCCTCCACATCAGGGCGACTCCTCCTCTGTGACGAGCACGTCAATTCAGTCGCTGCACAAGAATGGCTGCGCATGCGCAGTAGCACAGAGCCACTCATGCACGAGTGGTTCCAGCTTACTGCACATGTGTGGCTGTGCTTGCGAGGCTACTGCGTGGCCACGCTGATGCCAGAGGCCCCGATAAGATTGCCAACTACCCCCTGTCGTCAATCTTCCGGGGGAAAGGGGTTAGCCGAGGGCACACTGCAGAACCCAGAGGGAAGCCTCAATAGGATCCTAAGGATTCCCTCTCTTTATGGAATTAACTCTTTTTGTACCTGAGTTTCAGCTGTAGTTGCATTCCACAGGTGAGGGCAAGCCACAAGAATGTTTTCCTATTGACTTCAATAGCAATAAGTCAGTAGTCTTTGCAGACAAACTGCACTTGTGAGACTGTTGCCTAGTTCTGGGGGGGGGGGGGGGGGGAATTAGTGTCTCTGTATGGAAGAGCACATTGTTCTGTTGTTCACCACCCTTCATGAACACCCTTTTTAATTTGCAATGTAGTAAGACAGCACTTTACTGCCTCTCCTACAAACTGCAGCCACTAGGACCATCCTTAACACCAAGAGGGCCTTCCACCAAGCTAAGTGGGGGATCTTTATGCGATTACTCACAAATTTAGATCTTCCTGATAAAAAAAAATAGTCTCTACTACATGAGGACTGTCCTAGGTGTTTCTATATTAGCTGTACCACAATAATATGTTAATATAGCAACACAACAGAATAGTCCCTACGTGGTCGATCCCAATTTGTGTTTTGCTTTGTTAATGTTAGAGGTGTCTGATGAATGTTAGAGGTGTCTGATGCTGGCTCCTTCTCCCTTCTTCATAACACAAATATGCATCATTTGATCAAATGTCTACTAGGATCCAATAGGTAAATGGTGCTTGACCCTACATATTTCACTATCTAAAGTGTAAGAATGGCCTTAGTAAGGGTATTTCAGACCAAACCTTTCATTATTTTTGTTTTGCAGGCTAGACTCGTCTTGGAAAGAGCATCAATCCCTCCAACAACAATCTGTGGTGGGACTTTAATTGCACCAGAATGGGTACTCACTGCTGCACATTGTATAAAACCTACCTTCGTAAACAGACTAACTGCTGTACTTGGTAAGTATAAGAAGGCATCAATCCCTTCTATTTTGGATATTTGTATTATTTATAAGCAAGGTTGCCCTGTGATGGAATTTGGTCACTTTAAAGTTTGTAATGGAATTAAGCCATTTCCTCAATTGGTGATACAGGGTTTTATTCAAGCACTGACTGTTGATATTGCGTACTCTATGGGATGGAATAAAACATTTGTATTTTATTTAGACTGTCTATGCTACTGTTATTGGTCACATAATTATGCCTATATTAAGTTGCCTACTTATATGAACACTGTGAGACAAATTCAGAATCAATAGATGATGAAGTTTATTTCATAATGCATCTGGTTTGCAGCCATCTGTGGACACAGTCATGTGACCACAGCCTTGGAAAAATGAAAGTAAGACTTTTAGCTTCAAGACTTTTTAGCTTCGAAAATTATTTTTACAGTACCTTATATTTTCAGCTACAGGTAGTGCAGCTCTGCAGGGTGGTAATTTTACATTTAGTAAGTTGTGACTGTACTTTGAGAGATGCTCTGACACTCTAACTTTACTCTAGGAGAAATATACTTCTTATTTGTATATGTTACTTTACAATTTACGATGTTCACAATAGTGGTCCTTTAAGAACAGGTCTGTGGTTCTTCTTCCTGCAGGTGTCATCCTAGGCATCTGCCTTTTTCGCCTATGCCTAAAATCAACCCTGGATGTATGTATAGTGATTGTATGACTCCAAGTCACAAAACCTGTTTTTTAAGGACAGCCACAATGTGGGAGAGGTGTTAGCAGGGGGAGAGGAATAGTTTAATAATTATTAATACTTTTTAGAGCACAAATATAGGTTATCATTACCACTATATCACCAGTGAAAAAATTATTCATCAGATAAAGGAGGACCCCAGATGGGTATAAATGTAATTAAGGTGTCGGGAAATTTGGTCGCAGAGCAAAGCCGAAAAAAATGGCTCACCCTGCTCCTACAAGAGTCTTACTGGCGTTATTTACAATTCCCCCTCCAGGCCACCGTGGAGTCAGGAGTAAGACATAATTTTCAGCTGCCAGCTAGTGCTGATGGACGAATTACGCTGTTTTATAGTAATTTGGGCTCCGTCTTTTGATGGCACACAAATTACTGTCTGAGCACCGCAATAGCCATAATTCATATTACAGCCTATGGCTGCGCCCAAATTTCCTCCGCTGTTTTGCCTGTCTCGCCCAGATAGGTCCTTAGGACTAGAGAGAGAGCAGGTGCTGTCACACTATCTGCACCAAGGATTGCTATGTAAATGTTCATTCTCCTTTCTTTGCAGGTGACCATAAGATCAGTGTGCATGAAGGAACAGAGCAAACACGCAAAGTGATTCAAATAATCAGTCATGAGAATTATCTTGGATCAAGCGGAAACTATGACAATGACATTGCACTTCTCAGGCTGAACAGCTCAGTCAACTACACGGATTACATAGTTCCTATATGCCTGCCTGAGGCACAGTTTGCTGCAAGAATTCTCCTGAGCATCACCACAAATTCTGTAGTCAGTGGCTGGGGACGTCTGCTGGAAGGCGGAGCAACTCCAGACACCCTGCAGAGGGTGATGCTGCCTCGTGTAAGAAGCCAAGAGTGTAGAAACTTAGGGATGAATATAACTGAGAACATGTTCTGTGCTGGCTACCTTAATGGCACCAAAGACTCGTGCAAAGGTGACAGTGGGGGCCCATACAGCACACAATACAAGGACACATATTACCTCACTGGAGTCGTCAGCTGGGGTCGAGGATGCGCCAAGTTAGACACACTAGGAGTTTATACTAGGGTATCTCGGTATATGGAATGGATAAATAAGCATATGAATATAACCACCATTTGACTGTTTATTTAACTCAATAAAAAATGTTTTTGTTATGATCAAAAACTAGTTTATTTATCATTATGATTAAAGCATCTATGGCTATTTGTGATAAAACTGGTTATGCATTCAGGCATTCTGCAGTTTTAGGGGTGCAAGAACCAAATTTTCCGCACTTTTTGGCCTCATAGCAGACTAAGTTGCTTATGATTTTATAATCCCACCTTCCATGCCCCTCCATGGGGTGGACCACCCTTTTTTACTATTGACTTTGACTGGGAAAGTTTTCGCTGCCACTTGTACAGTTTTAAAGCTACAGTCACTAAACATGGATCAAACATTCTTGGTGACAACCCAGATTACATGTACATTTTTGAGGGGTGCTCAAAAGATGACTAAAAACTGCTAATCAAAATTTGGCTATTTTCTAACCGCTGCCACAAGTTTTGACGCTACTGTCATCAATCTTAGACCAATTCTTGATGACAACCCGAATTAAAATGTGAATGCTTTTGGGTGTCCAAAAGTGAGCCCAGCTAAAACAGCCAATCAATATTTAGCTATTTTTAAATCACTGCCTCTCTTACCGTTTTGAAGCTCCTACAGCAGGGGTCCCCAAACTTTTTAGGGCCAGGTCAATATACTTCAGACTGCTGGGGGGCCAGAAAATACATAAAATGATGATGAAAAACATTGCATTTAATCTAGGTATTGATTCCCTCCAATCATGCCCGGAGGAGAACTCCCAGCAGCAGCCATTCAGTCATGCAGCGCTCGAAGAACATCTTTGTGCACCAGACAGAGAAGCTTACCCAGGTGACAACCTGCCATCCAATTGGACAGGTGTCACCTGATGCAGCATTGGATTGGAAGCCAGCAAATGACTTCTCGTTGGTTTCTACAGTATGTGGATTGGTGGTACCAGCACTACTATTCTATATGTGGGCCACTGATATTTAAAGGTGCAGTGGGCCGCATCCAGTGGCGTAACTAAGTAGCTGTGGGCCCTGATGCAAGCTTTACATTGGGGCCCCCCCAAACACTCTATACGTAACATTTTATACGGCGCACCAAAACCTGCCAATGACAATTACAGTGTCAGAGGTGCAAGAAGGGGATAGGGAGCAGTTAACTAATGATTACCACTATTCAAAGTATCTATAGAAGTCATTATTATGAGCAAAGAACCAATGCAGAGCTAATACTGAAGTTGAGGGAAGGTTCTGCGGAGCCCCTCTTGCCCAAGGGCCACGATGCGGTCACAACCTCTGCAACCCCTATTGCTACGCCCCTGGCCGCATCTATAAGTTATACATTTTGTGTTTGGGGGCCAGTGAAAAAGCCATGGGGGCCGCATTTGGCCTGCGGGCCTTAGTTTGAAGACCACTGTCCTACAGTTGTGAAGCTACAGTCACTAAACGTGACCCAAATATTCTTGATATCTTCCCAAATTAAAATAGGATTTTTGGGGATGCCCCGAAGTGGGCAGAGCTAAATTAAAGCCAATATAAAAATTTTCAAATTGCTGCCACAAGTATAGTGGTGAAGCTACTGTCATCAAATTTGAACCAATTATTATTGATGCCAACCCAAATTAGAATGTTATTTATTTATTGGGGGGAGGGAAAGGAAAGGAGGTCACCAAAAGTGGGCCGCACTAAAAACAGCCAATCAAAATTTACCCATTTTCTAATTGCTGACTAAGTGGGCAGATCTACTAACTGCCAATCAGATTTCACCCTTTGACTTCAATGGGGAAATGTAAGAAGCTGTCATTGTCACAATATTGAAGGAAGAGTACTCAAATCTGACACATTTGGTGACGGGTTAACCACTTAAGGACCACGGGCTTAAACCCCCTAAAGACCAGGCCATTTTTAACAAAATAGGCCACTGCAGCTTTAAGGCCTCGCTGCAGGGCCGTACAACTCAGCACACAAGTGATTCCCCCCTCCCCTTTTCAGCTTACCAACAGAGCTCTCTGTTGGTGGTCTATGATCGCTCCCAGGATGTTTATTTATTTATTTCTTTTAATAAATATTTATATCTTTATTTTTTAAATAAAATCACCTATTTTTTAATTTTATTTTGTATAACCCCCCTCCCTCCCCCCACCAGCCAATCACTTTGATCGGCTGTCATAGGCTTCAGCCTATGATGACAGCGGATCACCCCTGAGCCTGCCAGAGGGGCTGTCCCCAGTACATCGCTGCCTTAGATCGCAGCGCTGTACGGAGTAAATGGACGGTGATTGGAGCTCCATCATCCAAGCGGAGATGCACGCGCATCGGCATGCACGATCTCCTGCAAAACAGCACCCGCAGGACTTTACGCCATCGGCGTTAGGCGGTCCTGGGGCTGGCACCGCCTCCATGCCCATCGGCGTGACGTGGTCGCCGAGAGGTTAAAATGAAGGAAAAGTGATTAGTGTCTACAACAGCAAATCAATTATCACTTATGGGTGTTCAAGGGGAATAATAATAGCATTCTTGCACTGTTAATGACAGGATCCTCAAGCTTGACGGTCAGTCACTGGCTGGCAGGTTAAAATTTAGGAAAAGTGAGTTTAACCTACAACATCTAACTACATTTTCTCATTTAAAATTAATGGATGGAATTTGAACCACAGCTGTTCTTAGACTGTTAATGGTTGGGTCCTCAAACTTGGAGGTCACGATCGAGAAATCAGATTGTACCAGTCAAAGTGCACATTTGGTCCGGTCTGATTGGTCCAATAGTGCAATATGATTGGTCCAATAGTGCAATATAATTGGTCCAATCCAATTGGACCAATGGAATTGCACAATTGAACCAGTATGATTGGCCCAATCATGCAATTTGATTGGTATACTCTGATTTGTACAATCTAATTGGTCCTGTCGTGCAATCTGATGTGGTGCATGACATCCAGAGAGATGGTGTGCACACTCTTTGACCATGCAGCGTAGTGCGCGCTACCAGCTAGTATATCTATATCACTCTAACTGCTTAGTTATCATAGTTATAAAAATATTAAATATAACTACATTAAAAAATACACAGTTATAACGCTGTACTATGCTGTTTAAGTTTACAGTGCGATTGGACCCCCTGTCTTAGGCGTGTCCATTTTTACTGTATATGTTTCAGTGCACATTGTTTAATTCGATCACATGAGCAATCGCATTACCTTCCATTTCCACTGCGCGATTTTGGCCGCAGTTGCGCCAAGAACCGTCAGGTGTAGTTTCAGATAGTTTTTATTAATAAACACAGGCTGAACCATCAGGTGAAAGGAGCGAGATCATGCGAAAAATCGTGCAGGTCGGCAATTGCGATTTGATGAAAAATGAATCGCAGTGGTGAAAAAACAGCACCACAATTTACATGTTAATCGCGGTGGTGTTGTGATCGGCAAAGCGGCTGTGATCTGCTTTTCGTAGCGGATCACAGCTAGTGGAAAATGAGCCATATTCTGCTACTGGATGCTCACAGGAAGAAGTGTGTATCTCTCACTGATAATCTTTAGGACATACTGTAGATATAACAGAACCAGTGGCGTAGCTAAGGAGCTGTGGGCCCCGATGCAAGTTTTACAATGGGGCCCCCCAGGCACTCTATACATAACAATTGATACAGCGCACCAAAACCTGCCAATGGCAACTACAGTGTCAGAGGTGCAAGAAGGGGATGGGGAATAGCTTGTTAATGATTACCACTATTCAATGTATATATAGAAGTGATTATTATGAGCACAGGACCAATAGAGAGCTAATACATTAGTTGAGGGAGGGCCCTTCGGGGCCCCTCTGGCCCAAGGGCCCCGATGCGGTCGCTACCGCTGCACCCCCTATTGCTACGCCCCTGAACAGAACAAATGTCCAATTTGGCTGTTTTCAGATAGATTACGTAACTCATTTTTCATAAAGCTGGGTAACTGCTGTCAGGAAAAAATGTTTAATCAGTATCTGACTGCCCCTCTCAACCAGGTTGATAAGCAGTGACGTAGCTAAGGAGCTGTGGGCCCCAATGCAAGTTTTACAATGGGGCCCCCCAAGCACTCTATACGTAACAATTGATATGATGCACCAAAACCTGCCAATGGCAACTACAGTGTCAGAGGTGCAAAAAGGGAATGGGGAACAGTTTAAGGATTATGACTATTCAAAGTATCTATAGAAGTGATTATTATGAGCAGAGAACCAATAGAGAGCTAATACTGTAGTTGTGGAAGGGCCCTTCGGGGGCCCATCTGGCCCAAGGGCCCCGATGCAATCGCAACCTCTGCAATCCCTATTGCTACACCCCTGTTGATAAGAATAAACTAGAATGACTGGCTAAGCCTAGATATCAAGTTTATTAAATCCCTAACCGTGTGTGTGCGTGTGTGCGTGCGTGCGTGCGTGTGTGTGTGCGTGTGTGCGTGTGTTTTGATAAATCTGCATGAACTGATGATTGAATAGGTAAATAATCTCTTTGTCTGTAGCTGTGTCTGGATCACTCATCTAAAACAGGCATCTGGTCAGACTTCAGTCAGAAACACCTGATCTGCATACTTATTCAGGGTCTATGGCTAAAAGTAGAGGATCAGCAAGACAGCCAGGCAATATGCATTGCTTAAAAGGAAATAAATATGTCAGCCTCCATATCCCTTTCACTTCAGGTGGGCTTTAACCTGAGATTATACTTAAATTGTACCTGAAATGAAAGCCATCTCAGGTACCATACTTACCAGGGGCTTCCTTAGGCTGCTCAGTCCCTCACTGTCTCCTCAGGTGGCTCCTGTCACCCCTAATACTGCCCGAAAGCCTGGCTGAGTCGTGCTTCATTGTGCATGCGTGGTCTGGCCAGGCACGCTCCCCCGTTGTGCTTCTGCGGCTGGGAGCAATCTGCACTTGTGCAGTACTACTGCGCAGGCACAGAATGCTCCCAGGGACGAGAGTTCTCCTGGGCGGGCATGTGTGACTCGGCCGGGCAGTACGGTGGGTGACAGGAGCCACCCGGGGAGACAGCGAAGGACTAAGAGTCCTCAAGGGAGATTAAGGAAACCCCAGGTAAGTATAGAACTTGACCTGGCTTTCATCTCAGGTTCTCTTTAATTGGAGCAGTTAAGTATGAGAACCATACATATTCCAACAACTAGCTCTTCAAACATACATTTCAATAATGTTTTCACAAATGGAAATGACACAATTCAGTTCTTGTTATACTATCAGGCATGCAGTACAACATTAATAAAATCTGCTCAATAGGTGCTCTGACTAGTTTCAGAAACAGTTACATTAGTATACGAGAGATTTATTTGTCAAAGTTCTCCAGTTTCCTCCCATAATTCTCCCTACCATGCCATAACAGTGGCCTCAATTCACTAAGGGTAACTCTTCTGAGCTGTTTTACAGTTATCACCATGGTGATATAATTGTGATAAATGTAAAACAGCTCTGAAGAGTTATTAAAGACACGAGTTAACCTTAGTGAATTGAGGCCACAAATTTGTGTGCGGCAAAGACATTAGCATGTACCGGTAAGCTTTTCTGGGGAGGACAGGAATGGTTCTGTGTCCTCTCTGTATACAAGGATTCTTTGCACTAGACAATGTGTTAGTTTTATAAAACAGGAAGTAAATAGAGACTTGTTTGCTGTACAGTAAATGCATGGAACTGTAGGGCTTGCAGGATGCGATACTTTAGACTTATCTCATTTCCTTGCACAGAGACTTCTTAGCCGGTACTCTTCCTTCCGCGTAGCTCTGGGAATAATGCACAAAAATATATACATTACAATGAAATTCTCTTGTCTTACACATAATCGGTACAAAGTGTACAAACCGGTTACCCATTTTTTCATGGCTACTGTCGCACTGGCGAGTTGCAGTGCGTTCCCTGGATAAACAGGATCGCAACACAACAGAGGGGAAGTCGCCAGGGCCGGATTTACCATAAAGCATTACAGGCACGTGCCTGCGGGTGCCTGATGATGGAAAGGCGGCCCACTCCCCTCCCCTAGTGCCTCCCTCCCTCCTTCCCAATGCAGAGTCCCAAGCAGATTGTAAATGAGGGGTTGCTCACCCAGCGCTCAGCATTCCACTGATGAGATGTCCCTTCAATCGGGGACACCACTAGCTACTTAATATTGAGGGTAACTCTGGCTACCTAATGCTAAGGGACACCTGTAGCTACCTATTATGAGCATGGGAAGTAAGGGAGAAGTGACAGCGGGGCCAGTCAGCACACTTGTGGTGTGGTTTGGCAGGCATTTGTAGGTTCATGGAGGGCGAAGTCTACGCCATCTGTGCCTATAGGTTCCTGTGATGTAAATCCGGGCCTGGGAGTCACATTGAACATGATGCTTTTAGCAGATGGAGGAATGGGAGTACGTATCTGTATAGATTGTGTTTATTCCATCCCGTTAAATACAGTTCACAGGTTGTGATATTATGGAGACTTAGGACAGATAACGTGTGTGTTTTACAGTGGCAATGAAGAAAACATTCAGGCAGTAAGCACACCTATTTGAATCACATTTTTTTTTTCGTCAGGGGGACGCACAAAAATTGTATTGTTGTGGGTTTCTTTGTTTCCCAATGGGATTTTATGGGCCTGATTCACAAAGCTTTTCTGTTAAATTATCTCACTTTACTTATTAACTCACAATTTGTCTCTCCTTAAATGACTAAACCCATAATTTAGCTCTACTTAACTGACTTAACTCATTGTTTAGCTCTCCTTATCTAACTTAACTCACTATTTAGCTCTCCTTGAAGGATACCCGAAGTGACATATGATATGATGAGGTAGACAAGTGTATGTACAGTGCATAGCACACAAATAACTATGCTGTGTTCCTTTTTTTCTTTCTCTGCCTGAAAGAGTTAAATATCAGGTATGTAAGTGGTTGACTCAGACAGGAAGTGACTACAGTGAGACCCTCACTGATAAGAAATTCCCCTATTTGCCTCTTTCTTGCTCTCAGTAGCCATTTTCTGCTAGGCAAGTGTTTTATAGTTGGAATTTCTTATCAGTGAGGGTCACACTGTACTCACTTCCTGTCTGAGTTAGGACTGAGTCAGCCACTTACATACCTGATATTTAACTCTTTCAGGCAGAGAAAGAAAAAAAAGGAACACAGCATAGTTATTTGTGTGCTAGGCACTGTACATACACATATCTATCCCATCATGTCACATGTCACTTCGGTTATCCTTTAACTGACTTAAATCATGGTTTAGCTCTACTAATCTATGTATCTCATAAATTATTTCTCCTTATTTGTTTATCTCCTGCATTAGCACTTACAGTTAAGGTGAAAAATAAGTAACCTTTGTGAATCAATCCCTATGTGTTTTAAAATTGCACAGGAATTTTCTTTTATCTTGCACACTATATGCAGGGCTTGATATAGGCCGAGGCCACCTAGGCCATGGCCTAGGGCACAACAGGAGCAAGGGCACCAAAGCAGCAGGCTAAACTGGTGCAGCATTTGCAAGCTTGCAAATGCTGCAATGCAGGGAGATCAGGCGAGCGCCTGACTGCGGTACTCTGCTGCCAGCCACCTGTGCAGCAGCCACCTTGCTCTCTGTGCACGTTTGCATTGTGGCCCGTGGCTATGGACTTGGACAGCATTGGAGACAGAAATGAAGAGGAAGCTTCTGCACTGGAGACGAGCAGAGAAATAAGTGACACTGATGGCTGCTGCGGTGTGAAGGTGAGCTGGCTACCTATACTGAAAGGGGGGTTGAAAAGGAGGGATTAAGGGAGTCATCTGGCTACTAGAGATGTCGCGAACCTCCGATTTTCGGTTCGCGAACCATGTTTGCGAACCTTCGCGGAAGGTTCGGTTCGCCGAAAAGTTCGCGAACCGCAATAGACTTTAACCACCTTAGCTCGTCCATTACCGCCAGAGGGTGCCGCTCAGGCCCTGCTGGGCCGATTTTGATCAAATAAAAAGCAGCACACGCAGCCGGCACTTTGCCAGCCGCGTGTGCTGCCTGATTGCCGCCGCTCTGCGGCGATCCGCCGCGAGCAGCGGCGAAAGAGGGTCCCCCCAGCCGCCCGAGCCCTACGTAGCCGGAACAAATAGTTCCGGCCAGCGCTAAGGGCTGGATCGGAGGCAGCTGACGTCAGGACGTCGGCTGACGTCCATGACGTCACTCCGCTCATCGCCATGGCGATGAGGTAAGCGGAAACACGGAAGGACGATCAGAAGAACGCCTCCGGAGCGCCCTCTAGTGGGCTTTCATGCAGCCAACTTTCAGTTGGCTGCATGAAATAGTTTTTTTTTAATTAAGAAAAAACCCTCCCGCAGCCGCCCTGGCGATCTTAATAGAACGCCAGGGTGGTTAATGGGGATGCAAACTTTGAAAAATAGAAAAAATTATGCTGGCCACAAAAGTGATGGAGAAGATGTTTCAAGGGGTCTAACACCTGGAGGGGGGCATGGCGGAGTGGGATACATGCCCAAAGTCCCGGGGAAAAATCTGGATGTGACGCAAAGCAGCGTTTTAAGGGCAGAAATGACATTGAATGCTAAATTGCAGGCCTAAAGTGCTTAAGAACATCTTGCATGTGTATACATCAATCAGGGAGTGTAATTAGAGTTCTGCTTCACACTGACGCACCAAACTCACTGTGTAACGCACCGCAAACAGCTGTTTGCGTAGTGACGGCCATGCTGGACTGGTGCGCACCATGGCGAGAGTGTAGGCCGTGGCGGTTTTCAAGCCCATATGGACGCCGGACTGTGGTAGCTCAATGATAGAACAACAGTGACTGTCCAGCTGATCAAATTTGGTCTGTCCACAATGAAGCAACGACCTTATTATCTTCTTGTATGTAGGTAGGCATAGGTAGGTGTCCCAGTAGTTAGCTAGGCATAGGTAGGAGTCCCAGTATAGGTAGGTAGGCATAGGTAGGAGTCCTAGTATAGGTAGGCATAGGTAGGTGTCCCAGTAGTTAGCTAGGCATAGGTAGGAGACCCAGTATAGGTAGGTAGGCATAGGTAGGTGTCCCAGTAGTTAGCTAGGCATAGGTAGGAGACCCAGTATAGGTAGGTAGGCATAGGTAGGTGTCCCAGTAGTTAGCTAGGCATAGGTAAGAGACCCAGTATAGGTAGGTAGGCATAGGTAGGTGTCCCAGTAGTTAGCTAGGCATAGGTAGGTGTCCCAGTAGTTAGCTAGGCATAGGTAGGAGTCCCAGTATAGGTAGGTAGGCATAGGTAGAAGTCCCAGTATAGGTAGGTAGGCATAGGTAGGTGCCTCAGTAGTTAGCTAGACATAGGTAGGAGACCCAGTAGTTAGGTAGGCATAGGTAGGAGACCCAGTATAGGTAGGTAGGCATAGGTAGGTCCCCTAGTATAGGTAG